>NC_068943.1:80075801-80378831 GCF_026419915.1 Harpia harpyja | reverse complement strand
TGTGCCTTGGCTCTGTCATGGTGGGGTGACAGGATTCTCCTCACCCAACCCTCATGCTCTGCCTCACCCTTCCCTCTCTCCCAGGTGCACCTCCAGACCCAAGACATGTCCTGCTACAACCAGTGCCTGCCCTGCCAGCCCTGTGGCCCGACCCCGCTGGCCAACAGCTGCAATGAGCCCTGTGTCAGGCAGTGCCAGGACTCCACCGTCGTCATCGAGCCCCCTGCTGTGGTGGTGACCCTGCCCGGCCCCATCCTCAGCTCCTTCCCACAGAACACCGCCGTGGGCTCCTCCACCTCCGCTGCCGTTGGCAGCATCCTCAGCTCTGAGGGAGTGCCCATCTCCTCCGGGGGCTTTGGCCTCTCCGGCTTTGGCAGCCGCTACTGCGGCAGGAGGTGCCTCCCCTGCTAAAGCTGCTGGCAATGGCCCTGTCAAGGCCACCAGGGACCCAGGAGATGGTACCGCACTGGGGACGGAGCATCGGCTTGTTGCTTGCAGAGAGGCAGAGCAACCCCAGCACCCCTTGCAAAAGGACGGGGCCAGCCTCAGCTCTGAGAAAGCACAGCCCTTGCCTGCCTTTCCCCTCTTCCGCTCTCTCCTTTCCCTTCTGTCTCCTTGTTCTCTTGTGCTCCCCTGGACTGTGAGCACCACAAAGCCATCCTAGAGAAGAGCTGTTGGTCCTTCTCCCTCTGTGGGGCAGGCACATGGACACCTGGAAGGATTTCCGCCGCAGCCATGGGGTGCAGACTCCTTTATGCCCCTGGTATGCCCTGCACTGAGGCCTCTACGCAGATCGATCTCGTATATCTCTTTTGACTCATTAAAGTTCTGCTGCATCCCAGTCCATGCCTCTGTGTCATCCTTTTCCCCTGCAGATGCTGTCCCGAGATCATGGAATCATAGAATCATTTAGGTTGGAAAAGACCTTCATGATCATCGAGTCCAGCCATCATCCATGCCCACTAAACCATGTTCTGGAATACCTCGTCTACGCGCTTTTTGAATATCTCCAGGGATGGTGACTCAACCACTTCCCTGGGCAGCCTATTCCAATGTCTGACAACCCTCTCAGTAAAGAAATTTTTCCTAATATCCAATGTAAATCTCCCTTGCCACAATTTGAGGCCATTTCCTCTCATCCTATCTCCAGCCAGCTGACAGAAGAGACCAGCACCCACCTCACTACAACCTCCCTTCAGGTAGTTGTAGGGAGCTATAAGGTCTCCCCTCAGCCTCCTCTTCTCCAGACTAAACAGCCCCAGCTCCCTCAGCTGCTCCTCATAAGACTTATGCTCCAGGCCCCTCACTAACTCGGTTGCCCTTCTCTGGACATGCTCCAGCACCTCAATGTCTTTCCTGTAGTGAGGGACCCAAAACTGAACACAGTACTTGAGGTGCGGCCTCACCAGTGCCGAATACACAGGGATGATCACTGCCCTAGTCCTGCTGGCCACACTATTTCTGATAGAGGCCAGAATGCTGTTGGCCTTCTTGGCCGCCTGGGCACACTGTTGGCTCATATTCAGCCGGCTGTCGACCAGCACCCCCAGGTCTTTCTCTGCCGGGCAGCTTTCCAGCCACTCTTCCCCAAGCCTGTAGCGCTGCATGGGGTTGCTGTGACCCAAGTGCAGGACCAGGCACTTGGCCTTGTTGAACTTCATACAATTGGCCTCGGCCCATCGATCCAGCCTGTCCAGATCTCTCTGTAGAGCCTTCCTACCCTCAAGCAGATCGACCCTGCCTCCCAACTTGGTGTCATCTGCAAACTTGCTGAGGGTGCACTCAATCCCCTCATCCAAATAATTGATAAAGATATTAAACAGAATGGGGCCCAACACCAAGCCCTGGGGAACACCACTTGTGACCTGCCGTCAACTGGATTTCACCCCATTCACCATAACCCTCTGGGCTCGTCCATCCAGCCAGTTTTTCACCCAGTGAAGAGTACACTTGTCCAAGCCATGAGACGCCAGCTTCTCAAGGAGTATGCCATGAGAGACAGTATCAAAGGCCTTGCTAAAGTCAAGGTAGATAACATCCACAGCCTTTCCCTCATCCACTAGGCGGGTCGCCTGGTCATAGAAGGAGATCAGGTTGGTCAAGCAGGACCTGCCTTTCGTAAACCCATGCTGACTGGGCCTGATCCCCTGCTTGTCCTGGACTTACCGTGTGAGTGCTCTCAAGACAAACCGTTCCATAATCTTCCCCAGTACTGAGGTCAGGCTGACAGGCCAGTAGTTCCCCGGATCCTCCCTCCGACCCTTCTTGTAAATGGGAGTCACACTGGCAAGCCTCCAGTCCTCTGGGACCTCCCCTGTTGACCAGGATCGCTGATAGATGATAGAAAGTGGCTTGGCAAGGACCTCCGCCGGTTCCCTCAGTGCTCTTGGATGGATGCCATCTGGTCCCATAGATTTGTGAGTGTCCAGATGGCGTAGTATGTCACTAACTATTTCCTCCTGGATTAAGGGGGGTACATTCTGCTCTTCATCCTCGCCTTCCAGCTCAGGGGGCGGAGTACCCTGAGGATAACTGGTCTCCCTATTAAAGACTGAGGCAAAGAAGGCATTAAGTACCTTGGCCTTTTCCTCATCTCTGGTGGCTACATTCCCTTCTGTATCCATTAAAGGATAGATATTCTCCTTGGGATTCTTTTTACTGTTAACTTATTTGTAAAAACATTTTTTGTTGTTCCCTACAATAGTGGCCAGATTTAGTTCTAGCTGAGCTTTTGCCTTTCTAATTTCCTCTCTGTATGATCTAACAAGAACCCTGTACTCCTTCCAAGTTGCCTGCTCTTTCTTCCAGAGATGATAAACTCTCCTTTTTTTCTTGCAAAAGCTCCCTGTTCAGCCAGGCCAGTCGTTTTCCTCAGGGGTTTGACTTGCAGCATGTGGGAATAGCCTGGTCCTGAGCCATTAAGGTTTCCTTCTTAAAGAACGTCCATCCATCCTGGACCCCTTTGCCCTTCAGGACCATCTCCCAAGGGACTCTCTCAACCAGTGCCTCGAAGAGGCCAAAGTTTGCCCTCCGGAAGTCCATAGCGGTGGTTTTGCTAACCCCCTTCCTTGCCTCACCAAGAATTGAGAATTCTATCATTTCACAGTCGCTAAGCCCAAGACAGCCTCCGACCATCACACCTCCCACCAGTCCTTCCCTGTTTGTAAACAGTAGATCTAGCAAGGCTCCTCCCCTGGTTGGCTCACCTACCAGCAGTGTCAGGAAGTTATCTTCCACGCACTCCAGAAACCTCCTAGATTGTTTACTCACTGCTGTGTTGTATTTCCAGCCGGTGTCTGAAGAGTTGAAGTCCCCCACGAGAACAAGGACGCACGATTCTGAGATGCCCAAAGAGAGAACTGTTGCTCAGGGGTGGTTCTGGGAGGGGGTTTTGGGGGATGGTTATGCAGTTGTTATTAATAAGTTAAGTGAAAGACTGTCTTTCCAAAGTAGCTGTTCTTCGGAGACTGGCTGGGCATCAGTCTGCTGGTGCTAGGTGGTGGGTGATTGCCTTTGCATCACTTGTTTTTTTTCTCTTTTTTTCCCTTCCCCACTTAAACTGTCCTGATCTTGACCCCAAGGTTTTTTTGGAGTCTTTCTCTTCCAATTCTTGCCCCATCCCACTCGGACAGCAGACGGAGAAAACAGCTGGTGAGTGCTTAGTGCTGGTTGAGGTCAACAGACCACACAGGCCCATAGGCAGCGCATGTCCTGCTTGCCCTGCTCCTTTGCTGTCTGTGCCCAGGGCTTCCTGGGAAAGTTTCTGGAGACAGGGAGGCAGGGAGAGACTCAGGGCAGGAGGAGAGGCAGCGGGTGTGGGCTGAGCGTCTGGAAGGGCTGTCTGGGAGCTCTCCAAAGCGGCGCGGTGACCAGCAGCAGAGGCTGCAGAAAGACTTGCAGCTGAGAAAGGGGAGCTGCTGAACTGCTGCAGGACACAGCTGGGCAAGATGATACATGTCCACCCAGAGCCCTGATCGGCAGCTAAACTTGGTAGCAAGCAGCCCTGTCTCTCCACACGTGCTTCTACCCCTGGCAAGTAGCAGCCCAAAAGCGGGGCCAGGGGAAGGTGCTCTTGTAGTAACGCCATCAAAACGGGTGCGACTCCCAGCACTGTTCCCGGACACCAAGGACTGTCACCAACAACCTGGGCTATATGAGCAGCAGCATAGCCAGGAGATCGATGGGAGCGACAAGCCCACTCTGCTCAGCACTCACCTGACGGCGTGTAGAAAGCTGTGTTGAGTTTTGGGCTGCAATGCAAGGAAGACCTTGAGCAAGTGGCGTGAGTTCAGCGGAGGGTGGCCAGGATGGTGAGAGGGCTTGAGCACTTGGCTGGGGAGGAGAGGCTGAGGGTGCAGGGCTTGCTGAGCGTGGAGAAGAGAATGCTTTGGTGGGAGCCCTAAAATCATCTTTGGAGTAGCTGTGGTCACTAGACTGCATCGGGTCATCCTATCCAGCCCCAGATAGGCAGGGAAGTTCAGAAAGCAGAGGGTCAACCTGAGCCTGACTAAGCGTCTTCAGTGCAAGCCTGTGTTGATAATCACGGCACAAGCATCCCCAACAAGCCCCTCCCAGAACCACCCCCGAGGAACATCTCTCTCCCTGGGCATCTTGAGACAGCATGTGGAGAGGAAAGGATGAGACGAAGGCATGGGCTGGGATGCAGCAGAACTTTAATGAGTCAAAAGAGGGAGACGGGGTCGGTCTGGGTGGAGGTCCCAGTACACAGAGCACCAGGGGCATATAAAACTCTGCACCCCATGGCTGTGGTGGAGATCCTTCCAGGTGTCCATGTGCCTGCCCCACAGAGGGAGAAGGACCAACAGCTCTTCTCTAGGCTGCCTTTGTGGTGCTCACAGCCCAGGGGAGCACAAGAGAACAAGGAGACAGGAGGGAAAGGAGAGAGCGGAAGAGGGGAAAGGCAGGCAAGGGCTGTGCTTTCTCAGAGCTGAGGCTGGCCCCGTCCTTTTGCAAGGGGTGCTGGGGTTGCTCCGCCTCTCTGCAAGCAACAAGCCGATGCTCCGTCCCCAGTGCGGTACCATCTCCTGGGTCCCTGGTGGCCTTGCCTAGGGCCATCGCCAGCAGCTTTAGCAGGGGAGGCATGTCCTGCCGCAGTAGCGGCTGCCAAAGCCGGAGAGGCCAAAGCCCCCGGAGGAGATGGGCACTCCCTCAGAGCTGAGGATGCTGCCAACGGCAGCGGAGGTGGAGGAGCCCACGGCGGTGTTCTGTGGGAAGGAGCTGAGGATGGGGCCGGGCAGGGTCACCACCACGGGGGAGGGCTGGATGACGACGGTGGAGTCCTGGCACTGCCTGACACAGGGCTCATTGCAGCTGTTGGCCAGCGGGGTCGGGCCGCAGGGCTGGCAGGGCAGGCACTGGTTGTAGCAGGACATGTCTTGGGTCCGGAGGTGCACCTGGGAGAGAGGGCAGGGGGGAGCAGAGCACAGGGGCTGGGTGAGGAGAAGCCTGTAGGCCCACCACAAGGAAGAAAAGCCACAAGCTGGAGGTGAGAGCTGGAGGCTGTGTAGGGAGGCCCGCTGTCCTCACCATCCCCTCAGCCCAAAAGAGCCCTCAGAAGAGCAAATATGCCCAGGGAGATCCCCTCCTAGCCCATAGCTCAGGAGACAACTCAGCCAAGCCCAACCTCTTTCCATGCACACCTAATACCTCCATCCTTCTCTCATGACAACGAGCTCCATGACCCAGCAAGGACAAAAGGCAGTTTTGTGCTGAGAAATCCCGTAGCAGGAAGAGGAGGAGGAAGAAGAAAAGAAGGAAGAGAAAGAGCTTCAGACTCACCTTGTTCCCAAGGAGATGGAGGCAAGAGGAGTGGATGAGAGAGTGAGGAGAAGGGCCCACTTTTATACTGCTCCTGCACTGCCCCAGGCCCACAGTCACTGCATGCGCGCAGTAATTTTCCAACAGACTCACCTCCAAAGCAAAATATCCTACCTAATTGCACAGGTGGTGGTTTTGTTTCCGTCAACGCTGCCATTTCATTTCCTCATTTCAGACATACCCATGAGGCCACAGAGGCTCCCGTCATGTACCAGGATGAGAGGCCCAAGGATTTCCTAGGCAGGAACACATCAGTACAGGCAGAAGATGCACCAGCAAGTGCAGGAGGGGTCTGTGTAGGCAAGAGACGTCGGTGTGGGGAAATTTGGTGAGGTTGTTTTCAACTCACATTACAGGAATGTACAGATATCCTCCTGCCAAAACAGTCCATCCTGGGTACCCAAAGGCTCCTGTCCCTGATGCTGTGACACATCCTTCTCCCTTAATCCTTTACAGGTTTATTTTACAAAGTCATCCCCATACGTTACGGTCTATGGGTGTCTCTGATCAGTGCCTTCAGCGGGCACGAAGAAGGAAAACTTTGGCCTTCTGAACACCATGATTACTCAACAAGCTTGGTGGAGTCGGATCTGTCCTCACTACCAAAGGGGTGTGTTGGGGCTCAGGACAGCGCCTCGTTCCTCCCAATCTGCACCATGCACTTTGGTCACACGCTTTGGACCCTGACCTGCAGGAGACACAAAGGCCTGGCCACTTTTCCAAAACACACTAACCATCCTGCGACCACCCCCGAGCTGTGGGAGCGCTGGCAAGAAGGTCATGCTGAGGGCTATGGCCCTTGGGTCTCCCTGGCGCTGCGTACTTGGGTACAAGCCCAGCGCTCGGACATGGTTTTCCCGGGGCAGGGATGGAACCGCCCTGGCTGCAGGGGAGTTCAGCCCTGCATGGGACACGGCCCGCAGACAGCACGCGCTCCTGGCTTGGCCTCACGCCAAGAGGCTGACACATGGCCAACCCAAAATTAGAGCGTGACTTGCCATGGGTAGGGAGAGTCTATCCCAGGAAGCTTGGCTACTGAAGGCATTCCCTTGCCCTCCTGGGGCGCGCCCCAGCTGCCTCCGTGTCTGCAGGGCAGGGAAGTGCATCACCTCCTTGATGTAGTCTGAGAGCTGGTTTTGCACCCAGGGCCCTTCTGAGCACATCCCCTCCCTGAGCATCCCCAGGCGTGTAGCACTGTGGGGTCCTGCCAGCCCTCGCTCGCTGGGGAACTGGGGGAAGTTTCCCTACATCTCCAGCAGTGCTGGGTTGTGCTGCAAGCTGAGGAGGCCTGTGGGGCATGGGAAAGGCGGCATGCTGAAGCACTAATGCCATGAGAGGATGAGTCCCAGCCGCTGGGGACGTGTTTTCGGCAACCCTTTCTTTCCCTCCATGGAGCGTTCCGGAGAGCTCCTCACCACAGCCCAGTCTCTTTGGCCAGGAAGATGAGGCCTGTCCGTCCACCCTCCATGCCTCTCCCCAAGGCTGACCCTGCCCCCGCCGGCAGATCTGCCCAGAGGAGGGTCAAGGGCTCTAAGATCGTAGCACAGTTCAGTCCCCCGTCCGTCCTTAAGCAAGAGGTTCTTCCCTTCCCGGTGCAGGACTTGCCATCTGACCTTCTTGAATGCCATGAGGCTCCTGTGGCCCAGTCCTCCAGCTGCTCTACGTCTCCCCTTACAGCACTGCTGCCCTGGAGCACGTCACCTGGCTTGTATGGGTTGACTTTTCTCAGGCAGTCCTTGATTTGAAGCCCACCCACTGCTGGGAGGGCCCCGCCTCCTTCCTTCAACTCTTTCAGAGGGCACATCGGCCCGGGAGAACTTGCACGTAAAGAGTGAGAGAGAGAAGGCATGGACTGCCCCCAGACTGCTCTCTGTCCACTCGGAGGAAATCAGCCGCCCCAGTCAGCAGTGGGCCCGCTTCTTCCTCCGTCACTCTTCGGCTACTCTTGCAGGGGTCGATCTTGCTCTTGATGCTTGCTGCCTGTTGCTCTTCGTGCCCCTCGCAAGACTCAAGGCACGCTGAGCTTTGACTTTCCTAACAGCATCCCAACGTGCCTAGGAATTATTTCCAAACTCCTCCTTTGCACCTCGTCCCTCCTTACAACTCCAGGATGCTGCCTTTTGACGCTGGTGCTCTGCCTTGAGTACCCCACTTAGCCAAAGCTGGTCTGCTGAGACATCTGTTTGTTTCCCTGTGCACTGGGCTGGACCATTCTTGCGCTTGGACCATGAGGCGCCTAAGGCGCTGCCAGCTTTTCGGAGCTCTTTTGTGCTTCACAGCTGCCTCCGCGGCATCCGACCTACCAGCTGCCTGACTAGGCCAAAGTCAGCGTGCCTGAAGGCCAGGGGCCATACTCTGCTACTCGCTTTCCTCCCTGCCGTCAGGTCGTGAACTCCACTGTTTCGCAGGTGTGACAACCACGCCTGCCCTTGATTCCAATGTTCCCAACCAGTTCTTCCCTCTGAGGGGCAGCTGTGCAGCACCCGTCTTTTGCCCATGACAGCATCGCAGGATCCCTGAGGTTGGAAGGGACCTCTGGAGATCGCCTAGTCCAACCGCCCCTGCTCAAAGCACGGTCAGCCTTTGGAGGATGCTCAGGGCCAAGTCCTGTCAAGCTCTGCATACCTACAGGGATGGAGAAGCCACAACCTGTCCGTGGCAACCCCATCCAGTACGTGACCACCCTCACACGAACAAAGTCTTTTCTTAGGTTTTTGTGGGATTTCCCGTCGTTCAATGTGTGCCTATCACCTCTTGCCCCTTCACCGCATAGGACTCAGGACAGTCTGACTCTATGTTCTTGACTCTCTCCCAGCAGCTCTTTTACGCATTGCTAAGAGGCGTGCCGCGGGGCCTTCGCTCCTCCAGGGTGAACAACCCCACCTCTCACAGCCCCTCCTGCCTCAGGGGCTCCAGTTGCTTTGTGGGCTCCGTGACGCTTTGCGGGACTCGCGCCAGTACGGCCGTGTGTTTTGGGGTTGTGTGGCAGGGTTTTGGTAGCGGGGGAGGGGCTGCAGGGTCGGCTCCCGTGAGAAGCTCCTAGAAGATTCCCCGGCTCCAAGGTGGACCCGCCTCTGACCAAGGCCGACCCAATCAGTGATGGCGGTAGCGCCTCTGGGATAACACACTTAAGAAGGGGAACCTACAGTGGGGGAGGAGATTGGAATGTGAGAGAAACCCCTGTGCAGATACCGAGGTCAGTGAAGAAGGAGGTGCGCCCTGCGGCCCGTGGTGAGACGGCAGGCTGTCCCCCTGCAGCCCGTGGAGGTGAGCGGGGAAGCAGATGCCCACTTGCAGCCCGTGGAGGACCCCACGCCGGAGCAGTCGGATGCCCCCGAAGATGGCCGTGACGCCATGGGAAAGCCCGCGCTGCAGCAGTCTGTGACTGAAGATCGGTCCGCGGAAAGGACCCATGGCCGAGAAGTTCGTGAAGGACTGCAGCCCGTGGAAGGACTCACGCTGGAGAAGTTTGGGAAGCACTCTCTCCCGTGGGAGGGACCCCACGCTGGAGCAGGGGAAGAGTGCGAGGAGTCCTCCCCCCGCGGAGGAAGGACCGGCAGAGACAAATGTGTGGCGAACTGACTGCAACGCCCATTCCCCGTCCCCCTGCGCCGCTGGGGGAGGACGTAGAGAAAACCGGGAGTGGAGCTGAGCCGGGAAGGAGGGAGGGGTGGGGGGGAGATGTTCTAAGGTTTGGGTTGACTTCTCAGTACCCTTGTTTTGGTTTGATTTGTAGTAAATTCAATTGATTTTGTCTTCCCCAAGTTGAGCCTGTCTTTTGCCCGTGACCATAAGCGGCGAGTGATCCCTCCCTCTCCTTGTCTCGACCCACGAGCTTTTCTTTGTATTTTCTCCTCATCCCACCGGGGCCGCGGCAGGCGAGGAGCAAGCGAGCGGCTTCGTGGTGCTTTGATACCGGCTGAGCTTAAACCACGACACCGTGCATCTCTCATACTGGGAGCCACGAACTCGACACTCTTTGCGGCAGTTGTGGTCTCAGCACTGTCGAGCAGAGGAGAGGGATCACCTTCCATGACCTGATGGCAAACCCCTTCCTCATGCAGCCCAGGATGCTTTCAAATGCCATTTCCGCAAGGGTGCAGGCCTGCCTCATGGTGTCCACCGGGACCCACATCCTCCCCGGCAAAGCTGTTTGGCAGCCCATCGGCCCCAGGCTGTAGCAGTGCAGGAGGTTCTTCCTCCCCCACTGCAGGACTTTGCCTAAAGGGGGTTAAACGTTATTGGCCCCAGGCTGGGCCCCTGCAGTGCACCAGGAGTGAGCGTCTGCCAGCTGGACTTGGTGCTGCTCATCACAACCCTTGGAGACCAGCAGCCATGCCAGATTGCAATGCCCTGCACTGCCCTCTTCCCCAGCCTGTGTTTCGTTAGCTGGTCTGTCAGGATCGTGCCCTGGTTTTGGCTGGAATAAAGTTAATTTTCTTCCTGGCAGCTGGTATAGTGCTGTGGTTTGCATTTAGGATGAGAATAATGTTGATAACGCACTGATGTCTCAGTCGTTGCTAAGCAGCGCTTATGCTAAGTATGCTGCTGACCTACCTGGAAGAAGACTTTCTTGTTGCCCTCCACGTGCTTTGCCTGGTTCAACGCCAGGTGGGCTTTGATTTTGCTAGCACCAGCCCCGCATACGCAGACAGCCTGGCAAATGTGCTCCCCAGAGCAAAGGGCATCGAGAGGAAGACAGCTGAAACCTTTGGCACGGCCTGGCTGCCTGGAGATGCCACAGCTAGTGACCGCTGGAGCGAGCCGAGAGAGAGGGAGGAGAGAGAAGCACGTGGCACGTCCTTGAAAAGAGCAGCCTTTGGGTGCTCTGCTGATGTGTGCAGCGGCAGGCAGAGCCGGGCCTCTTCCTGCCAAGGGAGTTGCAAACAGTCGCGCTTCACTGCCCCAAGCCAACATCCCCTGCCTGCACAGGACCCCTCCAGCACGTGGGAGCCATCTTCTGCCCAAACCGACGCAGCCCTGCCTGGGATATCCTTGGGAGTCTCATGAGGGCACATGAAAGGAGCCTGCATGGCAGACCAAGCAAGTCAGAAATGAGGAAATGAAATGGCAGCGTTGACGGAAACAAAAACACCACCTGTGCCATTAGGTAGGATATTTTGCTGTGGAGGTGAGTCTGTTGGGAAATTACTGCCCGCGTGCAGTGACTGTGGGCCTGGGGCGGTGCAGGAGCGGTATAAAAGTGGGCCCTTCTCCTCACTCTCTCATCCACTCCTCTCGCCTCCATCTCCTTGGGAACAAGGTGAGTACGAAGGCCTAACTCCTACTCCGCATCCTCCTCCAGGATTTCTCAGCACACACCCTATCTTATGCTGGGTCGTGGGGCTACTTAATCGTGGGAGAGGGAAGGGGGCTGAAAGTGTGGCATGGTGAGAGGCTGGGGCTTGGCTGAGGTGAGCTATGGGCTCTTGTCTCCAGCTCGTGGCTTGTCTCCCTCATGGGGGGGTGACAGGCTGCTCCTCACCCCTCTTCCCTGCTCTGCTCCCCCCTGCCCTCTCTCCCAGGTGCACCTCCGGACCCAAGACATGTCCTGCTACAACCAGTGCCTGCCCTGCCAGCCCTGCGGCCCGACCCCGCTGGCCAACAGCTGCAATGAGCCCTGCGTCAGGCAGTGCCAGGACTCCACCGTCGTCATCCAGCCCTCCCCCGTGGTGGTGACCCTGCCCGGCCCCATCCTCAGCTCCTTCCCACAGAGCACCGCCGTGGGATCCTCCACCTCCGCTGCTGTTGGCAGCATCCTCAGCTCTGAGGGAGTGCCCATCTCCTCCGGGGGCTTTGGCCTCTCCGGCTTTGGCAGCCGCTACTGCGGCAGGAGGTGCCTCCCCTGCTAAAGCTGCTGGTGATGGCCCTGGGCAAGGCCACCAGGGACCCAGGAGATGGTACCGCACTGGGGACGGAGCATCGGCTTGTTGCTTGCAGAGAGGCGGAGCAACCCCAGCACCCCTTGCAAAAGGACGGGGCCAGCCTCAGCTCTGAGAAAGCACAGCCCTTGCCTGCCTTTCCCCTCTTCCGCTCTCTCCTTTCCCTCCCGTCTCCCTGTTCTCTTGTGCTCCCCTGGGCTGTGAGCACCACAAAGGCAGCCTAGAGAAGAGCTGTTGGTCCTTCTCCCTCTGTGGGGCAGGCACATGGACACCTGGAAGGATCTCCACCACAGCCATGGGGTGCAGAGTTTTATATGCCCCTGGTGCTCTGTGTACTGGGACCTCCACCCAGACCGACCCCTTCTACCTCTTTTGACTCATTAAAGTTCTGCTGCATCCCAGCCCATGCCTCGTTGTCATCTTTTCCCCTGAAAAATCTCTCCCAAGATGCCCAGGGAGAGAGATGTTGCTCGGGGGTGCTTCTGGGAAGGGGTTCTTGAGTATGGTTGTGCAGTGACACAGGCTTGCATTGAGTATGCATAGTCATGCACCGGTTCACCCTCCTCTCCCTTTGGGAATGGTGAAGGCTCCCCATGTGCCTAATGCACCCCAAGCTTCCCCAGGGCAACGCTCTCCTCACCATTGCTGCTTCAGTGTTCACAGAGGGAAGGACCATGCAGAGCTGGTTAAAAACCTTTCTTGTGGTGGGTTAACATTGTCTTGCCCGCAGATTGGTGAGGATACAGTTTTTATCTTATTGATCACATCCATGGGGATGTGACAACATCCACCCTGCCATTTTACTCCCAAGAACTGCATCTCCTGTGCAGGTCCTTTGACCTTGCTTCTTTTCATGCCCAATCCACCTTTCAGAAGAATTGGAATTGTTCTTTTGCCCTTCTCAAACACTTCTTCTTTACTGCCCCACATGATGGGGCAACCAAACTGACAGCCTTCTTGCACAGCTCCTCCTTAGCAGCTGTCTTCCCCCTCACTTTGCATACACATGCTTCCAGCTTAAAGGTGGACTCACCACCCCACTTCCTCAGTCCTCTCCCGGTCATGCAGGAGGAACCACAGAGGGCCACGCAGCATGGTCTTGGGGGTCCCTTTCCCACTGACCGTGGTGGGAGAGACCTGGCTCCATGGGGCACCCCTCAAAGCTGAGGTGCTGGCCTGTGGGGACAAGAAGGGAGAGAGATTTTCTTCAAAATTTCAGAGGTGGGAAGATGCTCTCTCCACAGTTGCTGTATCCAGATCCGGGCAATATGTTGCTGCCAAGCTGTTAGAATATGACACTGGTGCATTCTGGACAAACTTTCTCACATGGCTCATATACACAGGGCATTATCTAGACATTTGGAGACCTTGTTGTCATCGAGGTCACCGTAGATGACTTCCAGCACCGCTAATTCTCTCAGGTACTCGATGCCTTCCTAAGCAGGAGTCCACCTTCCTTGCTAAATCACAAGATCTTCCTTGATGTCCTGGTTTCAGCTGGGATAGAGTTAATTGTCTTCCTAGTAGCTAGTATAGTGCTATGGTTTGGGTTCAGTATGAGAAGAATGTTGATAACACACTGATGTTTGCAGTTGTTGCTAAGTAATGTTTAGACTAAGTCAAGGATTTTTCAGCTTCTCATGCCCAGCCAGCAAGAAGGCTGGAGGGGCACAAGAAGTTGGGAGGGGACACAGCCAGGACAGCTGATCCAAACTGGCTAACAGGGTATTCCATACCATGTGACGTCACGTCTAGTATATAAACTGGGGGGAGTGGGGCTGGGGGGATCTCCGCTGGGAAATTAACTGGGCGTCGGTCGGCGGGTGGTGAGCAATTGCATTGTGCATCACTTGTAGATTCCAATCCTATTATTATTATTATTACTATTATTATTATTATCATTATTATTATTATTATTTTCATTTTATTACTGTTATTATTACCATTATTAGTTTCTTGCTTTCTGTCCTCTTAAACTGTTCTTATCTCAACCCACGAGTTTTACTTATTTATTTCTGATTCTCTCCCCATCCCACTGCGGGGAGTGGGGAGTAGGCGACTGGTTGCCTGGTGCTTAGTTGCTGGCTGGGGTTAAACCACGACACTTGAACAGATATCTTGCCCTCACACTTGACAGGAGACACCTCCAGAGACTGCAGTTCATTGCCTCTTTTCCAATTCCACTGTCAACTCCCCAGTCCCTAGAGAGGGATCTCATCTGCTGAGCTTCCTTACCTTCCATGTCCTGACTGTTGGCCCCACTCTCCCAGCTTTGGAGTTGCCAGGCAGTAATCCACTCACCTGGCAGGTGCCTGTAATCTTTACACATCTCTCAAAGTTCTCTCAAGGTCGGGGACCAGGTACTTTCCATCTCTTGAGTGATTGCATGATTCCTCTCACTTCTTCCTCCATTTCTTTGCTGAAGGACTGGCTTCCCAGTCAGACTCTGCCTCCTCCCCACTCCCTTACTAATCAATGATATGGACCCATTCACCTCCTTGTCCACTATTTCTTTTTCACTACTGGAGCGATTACTGTAGGTGGTGTTTGCGTCCCTATTTCCACCATGGTGTTCTCAGATGTGGTTTGGGTCTCTGCCTCAACTACCACGTTCTTACATGTAGTTTGGGTCCCTGTCTTAACCACTGTCCTCTGATAATACTGAATCGTGGCTCGATAGGCACAGGTCAAGCTCCAATACAGTGCTAAAAGCTGCCCCCCAGGGACCGGCCACGGCAGGGCATGTTTCACTGTTGCCTCACCCAAAAGTTGTCTCTTCTTTTGCCAGCATGACACCAGATTCCACAAAAGCCATAGTAGGCCAACAGTGTTAATTAGTAGTATTAAACACCTCACGTAAGGGTGGACAAGGACCTCGGGAGCCTGCACAACAAAACAACCCACATCAGTCCCAGATGGGAAGAGGGAGGTGTATTCCCTCATCCTCTCCACAAGACAGCTCTCCCAGCACAGTAAGGGCATGAATGCCAGGGCAAACCACATGGCCTTTGGTTCTATTAACAAGTTCCCAAGCTCAGCCAAATAAAGAGATAAGTAGTGCAGCAAGCAAACTCCCTGACCTGCACAGAGGCCAGTCAATTAGTAACTACTACAGCCATAGCATGCTCAGTTCAAAACTGCCATTGTCTTGAGCCCCATGTTAAGCACCAACAAGACCGTGGTGAGTTGACAATGTCTGGCCACCAGGTGCCCACCAAGGTGTTCTACCACTCCCCTTCCTCATTGAGAAAGGGGGGGCAAAATAAGATGAAAAAAAACAGAGTTGAGATACGGGTAGTTTAATGAAGAAAAGCAAAGCAAAGCAAAGCGTGCAAAAAGATTTAGTCTCTACTTCCCATCAGCAGGTGATGTCCAGGCACTCCTGGGAAGCTGTCGTGGTTTAGCCCCAGCCAGCAACTAAGCACCACACAGCCGCTCACTCACTCCCCCCCCCGCAGTGGGATGGGGGAGAAAATCGGGAAAAGAAGTAAAACTCGTGGGTTGAGATAAGAACGGTTTAATAGAACACAAAAGAAGAAACTAATAATGATAATGATAACACTAATAAAATGACAACAGCAGTAATAAAAGGATTGGAATGTACAAATGATGCATAGTCCAACTGCTCACCACCCACAGATCGACACCCAGCTAGTCCCCGAGCGGCGATCCCCCTCCCCCACTCCCCCCAGTTTATACACTAGATGGGACGTCCCATGGTGTGGAATACCCCGTTGGCCAGTTTGGGTCAGCTGCCCTGGCTGTGTCCTGTGACAACTTCTTGTGCCCCTCCAGCTTTCTCGCTGGCTGGGCATGAGAAGCTGAAAAATCCTTGACTTTAGACTAAACACTACTTAGCAACAACTGAAAACATCAGTGTTATCGACATTCTTCGCACACTGAACTCAAAACATAGCACCGTACCAGCTACTAGGAAGACAATTAACTCTATCCCAGCTGAAACCAGGACAGAAGCAGAGTTACAGTACACTTAGCGGTTGCTCGAAAGACAAACAACTTAATAATGAATGCCTCGCCGCCGCCCCCACCCCCACCTCCACCCCGCTTTCTCCTTTCTCTTAGCGTTTATTGCTGCATATGATGTCATAGGGTGTGGACTATCCCTTTGTTCAGTCTGGGTCAGCTGTCCTGGCTATGTCTCCTCCCAACCTCTTGCCCACGCGCAGCCTACTGGCCTTTTGGAGAGGGAGTTGGAGAGAAAGGGTTGCTGCTGTGCAACCACTGCCCAGCAAAAAGAAAACATTTACCTGTTATCAACACCATTTTAGCTACAACTACCAAGAACCAGTAGGAGGGCTAATATGGTGAAAATTAAACTCCATCCCAGGTAGAACCTATACAATGCTGTTACCAATCACTACCCATTCACCCCCAACAACCCCTTCCCAGAAACACCACTGAGCAACATCTCTCTCCCTGGGCATCTCGAGAGAGACTTTTCAGGGGAAAAGATGACAACGAGGCATAGGATGGGATGCAGCAGAACTTTAATGAGTCAAAAGAGGGAGACTACATCAATCTGAGGCAAGGAACCACTGCAGGGAGCACCAGGGGCAGAAAAGAATCTGTGCCCCATGGCTGTGGTGGAGATCTTTCCAGGTGTCCATGTGCCTGCCCCACAGAGGGAGAAGGACCAACAGCTCTTCTCTAGGCTGCCTTTGTGGTGCTCACAGCCCGGGGAGCACAAGAGAACAAGGAGACGGGAGGGAAAGGAGAGAGCGGAAGAGGGGAAAGGCAGGCAAGGGCTGTGCTTTCTCAGAGCTGAGGCTGGCCCCGTCCTTTTGCAAGGGGTGCTGGGGTTGCTCCGCCTCTCTGCAAGCAACAAGCCGATGCTTCGTCCCCAGTGCGGTACCATCTCCTGGGTCCCTGGTGGCCTTGCCCAGGGCCATCACCAGCAGCTTTAGCAGGGGAGGCATGTCCTGCCGCAGTAGCGGCTGCCAAAGCCAGAGAGGCCAAAGCCCCCGGAGGAGATGGGCACTCCCTCAGAGCTGAGGATGCTGCCAACGGCAGCGGAGGTGGAGGAGCCCACGGCGGTGTTCTGTGGGAAGGAGCTGAGGATGGGGCCGGGCAGGGTCACCACCACGGGGGAGGGCTGGATGACGACGGTGGAGTCCTGGCACTGCCTGACGCAGGGCTCATTGCAGCTGTTGGCCAGCGGGGTCGGGCCGCAGGGCTGGCAGGGCAGGCACTGGTTGTAGCAGGACATGTCTTGGGTCCGGAGGTGCACCTGGGAGAGAGGGCAGGGGGGAGCAGAGCAGGGGAGAGGGGTGAGGAGCAGCCTGTCACCCCCCCATGAGGGAGACAAGCCACGAGCTGGAGACAAGAGCCCATAGCTCACCTCAGCCAAGCCCCAGCCTCTCACCATGCCACACTTTCAGCCCCCTTCCCTCTCCCACGATTAAGTAGCCCCACGACCCAGCATAAGATAGGGTGTGTGCTGAGAAATCCTGGAGGAGGATGCGGAGTAGGAGTTAGGCCTTCGTACTCACCTTGTTCCCAAGGAGATGGAGGCGAGAGGAGTGGATGAGAGAGTGAGGAGAAGGGCCCACTTTTATACCGCTCCTGCACCGCCCCAGGCCCACAGTCACTGCACGCGGGCAGTAATTTTCCAAAAGACTCACCTCCACAGCAAAATATCCTACCTAATGGCACAGGTGGTGTTTTTGTTTCCGTCAACGCTGCCATTTCATTTCCTCATTTCTGACTTGCTTGGTCTGCCATGCAGGCTCCTTTCATGTGCCCTCATGAGACTCCCAAGGATATCCCAGGCAGGGCTGCGTCGGTTTGGGCAGAAGATGGCTCCCACGTGCTGGAGGGGTCCTGTGCAGGCAGGGGATGTTGGCTTGGGGCAGTGAAGCGCGACTGTTTGCAACTCCCTTGGCAGGAAGAGGCCCGGCTCTGCCTGCCGCTGCACACGTCAGCAGAGCACCCAAAGGCTGCTCTTTTCAAGGACGTGCCACGTGCTTCTCTCTCCTCCCTCTCTCTCGGCTTGCTCCAGCGGTCACTAGCTGTGGCATCTCCAGGCAGCCAGGCCGTGCCAAAGGTTTCAGCTGTCTTCCTCTCGATGCCCTTTGCTCTGGGGAGCACATTTGCCAGGCTGTCTGCGTATGCGGGGCTGGTGCTAGCAAAATCAAAGCCCACCTGGCGTTGAATCAGGCAAAGCACGTGGAGGGCAACAAGAAAGTCTTCTTCTAGGTAGGTCAGCAGCATACTTAGTATAGGCGCTGCTTAGCAACGACTGAGACATCAGTGCGTTATCAACATTATTCTCATCCTAAATGCAAACCACAGCACTATACCAGCTGCCAGGAAGAAAATTAACTTTATTCCAGCCAAAACCAGGGCACGATCCTGACAGACCAGCTAACGAAACACAGGCTGGGGAAGAGGGCAGTGCAGGGCATTGCAATCTGGCATGGCTGCTGGTCTCCAAGGGTTGTGATGAGCAGCACCAAGTCCAGCTGGCAGACGCTCACTCCTGGTGCACTGCAGGGGCCCAGCCTGGGGCCAATAACGTTTAACCCCCTTTAGGCAAAGTCCTGCAGTGGGGGAGGAAGAACCTCCTGCACTGCTACAGCCTGGGGCCGATGGGCTGCCAAACAGCTTTGCCGGGGAGGATGTGGGTCCCGGTGGACACCATGAGGCAGGCCTGCACCCTTGCGGAAATGGCATTTGAAAGCATCCTGGGCTGCATGAGGAAGGGGTTTGCCATCAGGTCATGGAAGGTGATCCCTCTCCTCTGCTCGACAGTGCCGAGACCACAACTGCCGCAAAGAGTGTCGAGTTCGTGGCTCCCAGTATGAGAGATGCACGGTGTCGTGGTTTAAGCTCAGCCGGTATCAAAGCACCACGAAGCCGCTCGCTTGCTCCTCGCCTGCCGCGGCCCCGGTGGGATGAGGAGAAAATATAAAGAAAAGCTCGTGGGTCGAGACAAGGAGAGGGAGGGATCACTCGCCGCTTATGGTCACGGGCAAAAGACAGGCTCAACTTGGGGAAGAAACAAAATCAATTGAATTTACTACAAATCAAACCAAAACAAGGATACTGAGAAGTCAACCCAAACCTTAGAACATCTCCCCCCCACCCCTCCCTCCTTCCCGGCTCAGCTCCACTCCCGGTTTTCTCTACGTCCTCCCCCAGCGGCGCAGGGGGACGGGGAATGGGCGTTGCAGTCAGTTCGCCACACATTTGTCTCTGCCGGTCCTTCCTCCGCGGGGGGAGGACTCCTCGCACTCTTCCCCTGCTCCAGCGTGGGGTCCCTCCCACGGGAGAGAGTGCTTCCCAAACTTCTCCAGCGTGAGTCCTTCCACGGGCTGCAGTCCTTCACGAACTTCTCGGCCATGGGTCCTTTCCGCGGACCGATCTTCAGTCACAGACTGCTGCAGCACGGGCTTTCCCATGGCGTCACGGCCATCTTCGGGGGCATCCGACTGCTCCGGCGTGGGGTCCTCCACGGGCTGCAAGTGGGCATCTGCTTCCCCGCTCACCTCCACGGGCTGCAGGGGGACAGCCTGCCGTCTCACCACGGGCCGCAGGGCGCACCTCCTTCTTCACTGACCTCGGTATCTGCACAGGGGTTTCTCTCACATTCCAATCTCCTCCCCCACTGTAGGTTCCCCTTCTTAAGTGTGTTATCCCAGAGGCGCTACCGCCATCACTGATTGGGTCGGCCTTGGTCAGAGGCGGGTCCACCTTGGAGCCGGGGAATCTTCTAGGAGCTTCTCACGGGAGCCGACCCTGCAGCCCCTCCCCCGCTACCAAAACCCTGCCACACAACCCCAAAACACACGGCCGTACTGGCGCGAGTCCCGCAAAGCGTCACGGAGCCCACAAAGCGACTGGAGCCCCTGAGGCAGGAGGGGCTGTGAGAGGTGGGGTTGTTCACCCTGGAGGAGCGAAGGCCCCGCGGCACGCCTCTTAGCAATGCGTAAAAGAGCTGCTGGGAGAGAGTCAAGAACATAGAGTCAGACTGTCCTGAGTCCTATGCGGTGAAGGGGCAAGAGGTGATAGGCACACATTGAACGACGGGAAATCCCACAAAAACCTAAGAAAAGACTTTGTTCGTGTGAGGGTGGTCACGTACTGGATGGGGTTGCCACGGACAGGTTGTGGCTTCTCCATCCCTGTAGGTATGCAGAGCTTGACAGGACTTGGCCCTGAGCATCCTCCAAAGGCTGACCGTGCTTTGAGCAGGGGCGGTTGGACGAGGCGATCTCCAGAGGTCCCTTCCAACCTCAGGGATCCTGCGATGCTGTCATGGGCAAAAGACGGGTGCTGCACAGCTGCCCCTCAGAGGGAAGAACTGGTTGGGAACATTGGAATCAAGGGCAGGCGTGGTTGTCACACCTGCGAAACAGTGGAGTTCACGACCTGACGGCAGGGAGGAAAGCGAGTAGCAGAGTACGGCCCCTGGCCTTCAGGCACGCTGACTTTGGCCTAGTCAGGCAGCTGGTAGGTCGGATGCCGCGGAGGCAGCTGTGAAGCACAAAAGAGCTCCGAAAAGCTGGCAGCGCCTTGGGCGCCTCATGGTCCAAGCGCAAGAATGGTCCAGCCCAGTGCACAGGGAAACAAACAGATGTCTCAGCAGACCAGCTTTGGCTAAGTGGGGTACTCAAGGCAGAGCACCAGCGTCAAAAGGCAGCATCCTGGAGTTGTAAGGAGGGACGAGCTGCAAAGGAGGAATTTGGAAATAATTCCTAGGCATGTTGGGATGCTGTTAGGAAAGTCAAAGCTCAGCGTGCCTTGAGTCTTGCGAGGGGCACGAAGAGCAACAGGCAGCAAGCATCAAGAGCAAGATCGACCCCTGCAAGAGTAGCCGAAGAGTGACGGAGGAAGAAGCGGGCCCACTGCTGACTGGGGCGGCTGATTTCCTCCGAGTGGACAGAGAGCAGTCTGGGGGCAGTCCATGCCTTCTCTCTCTCACTCTTTACGTGCAAGTTCTCCCGGGCCGATGTGCCCTCTGAAAGAGTTGAAGGAAGGAGGCGGGGCCCTCCCAGCAGTGGGTGGGCTTCAAATCAAGGACTGCCTGAGAAAAGTCAACCCATACAAGCCAGGTGACGTGCTCCAGGGCAGCAGTGCTGTAAGGGGAGACGTAGAGCAGCTGGAGGACTGGGCCACAGGAGCCTCATGGCATTCAAGAAGGTCAGATGGCAAGTCCTGCACCGGGAAGGGAAGAACCTCTTGCTTAAGGACGGACGGGGGACTGAACTGTGCTACGATCTTAGAGCCCTTGACCCTCCTCTGGGCAGATCTGCCGGCGGGGGCAGGGTCAGCCTTGGGGAGAGGCATGGAGGGTGGACGGACAGGCCTCATCTTCCTGGCCAAAGAGACTGGGCTGTGGTGAGGAGCTCTCCGGAACGCTCCATGGAGGGAAAGAAAGGGTTGCCGAAAACACGTCCCCAGCGGCTGGGGCTCATCCCTGGGTCCCAGGCAATATGTCCTCTCATGGCATTAGTGCTTCAGCATGCCGCCTTTCCCATGCCCCACAGGTCTCCTCAGCTTGCAGCACAACCCAGCACCGCTGGAGATGTAGGGAAACTTCCCCCGGTTCCCCAACGAGCGAGGGCTGGCAGGACCCCGCCGTGCTACGCGCCTGGGGATGCTCAGGGAGGGGATGTGCTCAGAAGGGCCCTGGGTGCAAAACCAGCTCTCAGACTACATCAAGGAGGTGATGCACTTCCCTGCCCTGCAGACACGGAGGCAGCTGGGGCGCGCCCCAGGAGGGCAAGGGAATGCCTTCAGTAGCCAAGCTTCCTGGGATAGACTCTCCCTACCCATGGCGAGTCACGCTCTAATTTTGGGTTGGCCATGTGTCAGCCTCTTGGCGTGAGGCCAAGCCAGGAGCGCGTGCTGTCTGCGGGCCGTGTCCCATGCAGGGCTGAACTCCCCTGCAGCCAGGGCGGTTCCATCCCTGCCCCGGGAAAACCATGTCCGAGCGCTGGGCTTGTACCCAAGTACACAGCGCCAGGGAGACCCAAGGGCCATTGCCCTCAGCATGACCTTCTTGCCAGCGCTCCCACAGCTCGGGGGTGGTTGCAGGATGGTCAGTGTGTTTTGGAAAAGTGGCCCGGCCTTTGTGTCTCCTGCAGGTCAGGGTCCAAAGCCTGCGACCAAAGAGCATGGTGGAGAGTGGGAGGAACGAGGCGCTGTCCTGAGCCCCAACACACCCCTTTGGTAGTGAGGACGGACCCGACTCCACAGGGCTTGTTGAGGAATCGGGTGGCGCGGGAGGGCAAAGCTTTCCTTCCGCAAGCCTGCTGACGGCACTGGTGGGGGACCCCCAGAGGCTGCCACGAGAGGGGACGACTTTGCCAAACAAACTGTCAAATGTCTCCCCAGAAGGAGAAGCTTTCCTTGGGTGAAGGCACTTGAAAACAGTAGGGCAGCCCACCTGCCAATCGGGTCAATGACCAGTGACTGCTGGAGCGAGCATGGAGGCAGTCAGGGTGGGAGAAGGATGCGGCATGTCCTCGGTCACGGGAGCCTTTGGGCACCCAGAGGAGGACTGCATGGGCAGGAGGATATGCGCACATGCAAGGAGGGTTGTAAACAAGCGCACCAGGTTTCCCCAGACCGGTGTCCCCTGTTGGCATGGACCCCTCCAGCACTCGGGGGCACGTCTTCTGCCTGTACTGATGTGTTCCTGCCCAGGAGATCCTTGGGCCTCTCAACCTGGTACTTGACAGGAGCCTCCGTGGCCTCGTGGGCGTGTCAGAAATGAGGAAGCGAAATGGCAGCGTTGACGGAAAGCAAAATACCACCTGTGCCATTAGGTAGGATATTTTGCTTTGGAGGTGAATCTGTTGGAAAATTACTGCCCGCGTGCAGTGACTGTGGGCCTGGGGCAGTGCAGGAGCAGTATAAAAGTGGGCCCTTCTCCTCTCTCTCTCATCCGCTCCTGTCGCCTGCATCTCCTTGGGAACAAGGTGAGTCTGGAGCCCTTCCTCCTCCTCGTCTTCCTCCTCCTCCTCTGTCATTTCTCAGCACATACCTGCCTCTTTGTCCCGTGCTGGGTCTTAGAGCTGCTTGCCATGGGAGAGGGAAGGGGGCAGAAGGTGTGGCATGGAGAGTGGTTGGGTCTTGGCTGGGGTGTCTATTGACCTATGGGCTAGGCGGGGACCTCCCTGCGCTTAGTCGCTGCTGGCAGGGCTCTTTTGGGATGAGGGGAAGGGGAAACACGTGGACATCTCTACAGCGCCTCTGGCTCTCGCCACCAGTGTGTGATTTGGCTCCCTTGTGGTGGGGTGACAGGCTGCTCCTCACCCCTCTCCCCTGCACTGCTTCCCCCTGCCCTCTCTCCCAGTTGTTCCTCCGGACCCAAGACATGTCCTGCTACAACCAGTGCCTGCCCTGCCAGCCCTGCGGCCCGACCCCGCTGGCCAACAGCTGCAATGAGCCCTGCGTCAGGCAGTGCCAGGACTCCACCGTCGTCATCCAGCCCTCCTCCGTGGTGGTGACCCTGCCCGGCCCCATCCTCAGCTCCTTCCCACAGAGCACCGCCGTGGGATCCTCCACCTCCGCTGCCGTTGGCAGCATCCTCAGCTCTGAGGGAGTGCCCATCTCCTCTGGGGGCTTTGGCCTCTCCGGCTTTGGCAGCCGCTACTGCGGCAGGACGTGCCTCCCCTGCTAAAGCTCCTCCCTGCACTGAGGCCTCTGTTTGGATCGACCTCGTTTCCCTCTTTTGACTCATTAAAGTTCTTCTGCATCACAGCCCCTGCCTCTGTGTCATCCTTCCCCTGCAGATGCTCTCCCAAGATGGCCAGGCGGAGAGCTGTTGCTCAGGAGTGGTTCTGGGAGGGGGTTGTTGGGGATGGTTTTGCACTGCTTGTCAACAGAGGCTTGCATTGAGTATGCTTGCTCATGCATCAGCTGATGCTCTAGTTTCTAAATTTGTCTGCCTCTTTGGGCCTGGATAGAATTACCCAACATAGTTCAGTGTCTACCGTCGACTTTGTTGTGCACACCTTTTGGTTTTCCTCAGTAAACTCAACACTGCGATGCAAGTAGTCAGGAGGGAACGTGGTTTTGACAAGACATACGCACTAGCTTCCCAGGAGAGGCCAGGAGAACCCCTCCTAACCCTAGCATTCTCAAAGGGAGGGACACAGTGCAGTGGGCTGCCTTATCGTAGAACCATCTTACCATAGAATCAGAGAATGGTTGTGGTTGGAAGAGACCTTGAAAGATCATCCAGTCAAACCCCGCTGCCATGGGCAGGGACATCTGTCACTAGATCACGTTACTCAAAGTTCCGTTGAACCCGACTTTGAACCCTTCCAACGATGGGGCGTCCCATCATTCTCTGGGCAACCTTTTCCAGTGTCTCACCACCCTCATCATAATAAATTTCTTCCTTTTGTCCAATCTACGTCTACCCTATTTCAGTTTAAAACTGTTGCTCCTTGTCCTATCGCTACAGGCCTTGATAAAAAGTCCCTCTCCGACTTTCTTGCGAGTCCCCTTTATATCTGGAGAGGCTGCAGTAAGGTCTCCCCATAGCCTTCTCAGGCTCAGCCTCCAGGCTGAGCAGCCCCAACTCCCTCAGCCTTTCTTCATAAGAGGGGTGATATAGCCCCCTTACCATTTTTGCAGTCCATCTCTGGAGCTGCTCTAAGAGGTCCCTGCCTTTTTTGTACTGGGGATCCCAGGCTGGGTGCATTGCTCCAGGTGGGGTCTAACGAGAGCGGACTAGAAGCAGAGAATCACCTCCCTCAACCTGCTGGCCACACTTCTTTTTGTGCAGCCCAGGCCACGAGTGGCTTTCTGGGCTGCAAGCGCCCATTGCTGGCTCATGTCCAATTCTTCAGCCTCCAGTACCCCGCAGTCCTTCTCTGCGGGGCTGCTCGCAACCATTCATCCTCCAGTCTGTGTTGATGTAGTTGATACAGGGGATTGCCCCAACGCAGGTGCAGGCCCTTGCACTTGGCCTTGTTGAAGTTCCTGAGTTTCACTTTCATGAGACCATTCCTCACGCCTGTCAAGTTCGCTCTGGATTGCATGGCTCCCCTCAAGCGTAACAGTTGCACCCCTCAGCTTGGTGTCACGCACAAACTTGCTGAGGGTGCGCTCAGTCCCGCTATCTATGTCACTGATGAAGGTATGAAATAGTATGGGTCCCAGTACGGACCCCTGAAGGACCCCACTCGTTGCTGGTTTCCACTTGGAGATTGAGCTGTTGACTATAACTCCTTGGATGCAGCCAAAGTGCCCTTGGGGCACTGTCAGTTGCAGGTGAGGAAGGCATCCAGGACTCCACCAGCGCCCCTGGCCATCAGGCCCGGCTTTGCTGAGCCTCTGCCCAGACGTGTCCTCTTGGCCTCGGTGCACGTGCTGCGGAAGGGGCACATGGACACTGCTTGACCTCAGCTGAGGAGCCTGGGCTGTGGAAGGCCCTGGGAGGGCAGCAGCCCCACAGGCTCCTGGGAAGCGGACAAGAGGGGAGAAGAAGGGAGGCGAGAGGAGGGGCGGCAATTCCTCTTGGCCTGGCTGCCGCTGTTCCGGGGGAGGAGGCTCGAGTACAAAAATGGCCCCAGAGGACAACAGGAGAGGGAATGGGGGAACCAGGCCGTACTGGCGCTGGCTGGGATGGAGGTAATTTTCTTCATAGCAGCCCCTGTGGTGCTGTGTTTTAAATGTAAGGGTACACTAGTGCAGATAACACTGCAGTGCTTGCACAGCTTCAAGGCCATCCCTCTTTCCTAGTCTGCACCCCTGCAGTGAAGGCTGGGGGTGGGCAAGCAGCCGAGAGGGGACACAGCCAGGACAGCTGACCTGAATTGACCAAAGGGCTACTCCATGCCATATAACATCATGCTCAGCAATGAAACTGTGGGCAGTCTTTCCAAAGTAGCTGTTCTTCGGAGACTGGCTGGGCATCAGTCTGCTGGTGCTAGGTGGTGGGTGATTGCCTTTGCATCATTTGGGTTTTTTCTCTTTTTTCCCTTCCCCACTTAAACTGTCCTGATCTTGACCCCAAGGTTTTTTTGGAGTCTTTCTCTTCCAATTCTTGCCCCATCCCACTCAGACAGCAGACGGAGAAAACGGCTGGTGAGTGCTTAGTGCTGGTTGAGGTCAACAGACCACACAGGCCCATAGGCAGCGCATGTCCTGCTTGCCCTGCTCCTTTGCTGTCTGTGCCCAGGGCTTCCTGGGAAAGTTTCTGGAGACAGGGAGGCAGGGAGAGACTCAGGGCAGGAGGAGAGGCAGCGGGTGTGGGCTGAGCATCTGGAAGGGCTGTCTGGGAGCTCTCCAAAGCGGCGCGGTGACCAGCAGCAAAGGCTGCAGAAAGACTTGCAGCTGAGAAAGGGGAGCTGCTGAACTGCTGCAGGACACAGCTGGGCAAGATGATACATGTCCACCCAGAGCCCTGATCAGCAGCTAAACTTGGTAGCAAGCGGCCCTGTCTCTCCACACGTGCTTCTACCCCTGGCAAGTAGCAGCCCAAAAGCGGGGCCAGGGGAAGGTGCTCTTGTAGTAACGCCATCAAAACGGGTGCGACTCCCAGCACTGTTCCCGGACACCAAGGACTGTCACCAACAACCTGGGCTATATGAGCAGCAGCATAGCCAGGAGATCGATGGGAGCGACAAGCCCACTCTGCTCAGCGCTCACCTGACGGCGTGTAGAAAGCTGTGTTGAGTTTTGGGCTGCAATGCAAGGAAGACCTTGAGCAAGTGGCGTGAGTTCAGCGGAGGGTGGCCAGGATGGTGAGAGGGCTTGAGCACTTGGCTGGGGAGGAGAGGCTGAGGGTGCAGGGCTTGCTGAGCGTGGAGAAGAGAATGCTTTGGTGGGAGCCCTAAAATCATCTTTGGAGTAGCTGTGGTCACTAGACTGCATCGGGTCATCCTATCCAGCCCCAGATAGGCAGGGAAGTTCAGAAAGCAGAGGGTCAACCTGAGCCTGACTAAGCGTCTTCAGTGCAAGCCTGTGTTGATAATCACGGCACAAGCATCCCCAACAAGCCCCTCCCAGAACCACCCCCGAGCAACATCTCTCTCCCTGGGCATCTTGAGACAGCATGTGGAGAGGAAAGGATGAGACGAAGGCATGGGCTGGGATGCAGCAGAACTTTAATGAGTCAAAAGAGGGAGACGGGGTCGGTCTGGGTGGAGGTCCCAGTACACAGAGCACCAGGGGCATATAAAACTCTGCACCCCATGGCTGTGGTGGAGATCCTTCCAGGTGTCCATGTGCCTGCCCCACAGAGGGAGAAGGACCAACAGCTCTTCTCTAGGCTGCCTTTGTGGTGCTCACAGCCCAGGGGAGCACAAGAGAACAAGGAGACAGGAGGGAAAGGAGAGAGCGGAAGAGGGGAAAGGCAGGCAAGGGCTGTGCTTTCTCAGAGCTGAGGCTGGCCCCGTCCTTTTGCAAGGGGTGCTGGGGTTGCTCCGCCTCTCTGCAAGCAACAAGCCGATGCTCCGTCCCCAGTGCGGTACCATCTCCTGGGTCCCTGGTGGCCTTGCCCAGGGCCATCGCCAGCAGCTTTAGCAGGGGAGGCACCTCCTGCCGCAGTAGCGGCTGCCAAAGCCGGAGAGGCCAAAGCCCCCGGAGGAGATGGGCACTCCCTCAGAGCTGAGGATGTTGCCAACGGCAGCGGAGGTGGAGGATCCCACGGCGGTGCTCTGTGGGAAGGAGCTGAGGATGGGGCCGGGCAGGGTCACCACCACGGGGGAGGGCTGGATGACGACGGTGGAGTCCTGGCACTGCCTGACGCAGGGCTCATTGCAGCTGTTGGCCAGTGGGGTCGGGCCGCAGGGCTGGCAGGGCAGGCACTGGTTGTAGCAGGACATGTCTTGGGTCCGGAGGTGCACCTGGGAGAGAGGGCAGGGGGGAGCAGAGCACAGGGGCTGGGTGAGGAGAAGCCTGTAGGCCCACCACAAGGAAGAAAAGCCACAAGCTGGAGGTGAGAGCTGGAGGCTGTGTAGGGAGGCCCGCTGTCCTCACCATCCCCTCAGCCCAAAAGAGCCCTCAGAAGAGCAAATATGCCCAGGGAGATCCCCTCCTAGCCCATAGCTCAGGAGACAACTCAGCCAAGCCCAACCTCTTTCCATGCACACCTAATACCTCCATCCTTCTCTCATGACAACGAGCTCCATGACCCAGCAAGGACAAAAGGCAGTTTTGTGCTGAGAAATCCCGTAGCAGGAAGAGGAGGAGGAAGAAGAAAAGAAGGAAGAGAAAGAGCTTCAGACTCACCTTGTTCCCAAGGAGATGGAGGCAAGAGGAGTGGATGAGAGAGTGAGGAGAAGGGCCCACTTTTATACTGCTCCTGCACTGCCCCAGGCCCACAGTCACTGCATGCGCGCAGTAATTTTCCAACAGACTCACCTCCAAAGCAAAATATCCTACCTAATTGCACAGGTGGTGGTTTTGTTTCCGTCAACGCTGCCATTTCATTTCCTCATTTCAGACATACCCATGAGGCCACAGAGGCTCCCGTCATGTACCAGGATGAGAGGCCCAAGGATTTCCTAGGCAGGAACACATCAGTACAGGCAGAAGATGCACCAGCAAGTGCAGGAGGGGTCTGTGTAGGCAAGAGACGTCGGTGTGGGGAAATTTGGTGAGGTTGTTTTCAACTCACATTACAGGAATGTACAGATATCCTCCTGCCAAAACAGTCCATCCTGGGTACCCAAAGGCTCCTGTCCCTGATGCTGTGACACATCCTTCTCCCTTAATCCTTTACAGGTTTATTTTACAAAGTCATCCCCATACGTTACGGTCTATGGGTGTCTCTGATCAGTGCCTTCAGCGGGCACGAAGAAGGAAAACTTTGGCCTTCTGAACACCATGATTACTCAACAAGCTTGGTGGAGTCGGATCTGTCCTCACTACCAAAGGGGTGTGTTGGGGCTCAGGACAGCGCCTCGTTCCTCCCACTCTCCACCATGCACTTTGGTCGCAGGCTTTGGACCCTGACCTGCAGGAGACACAAAGGCCTGGCCACTTTTCCAAAACACACTGACCATCCTGCGACCACCCCCGAGCTGTGGGAGCGCTGGCAAGAAGGTCATGCTGAGGGCTATGGCCCTTGGGTCTCCCTGGCGCTGCGTACTTGGGTACAAGCCCAGTGCTCGGACATGGTTTTCCCGGGGCAGGGATGGAACCGCCCTGGCTGCAGGGGAGTTCAGCCCTGCATGGGACACGGCCCGCAGACAGCACGCGCTCCTGGCTTGGCCTCACGCCAAGAGGCTGACACATGGCCAACCCAAAATTAGAGCGTGACTCGCCATGGGTAGGGAGAGTCTATCCCAGGAAGCTTGGCTACTGAAGGCATTCCCTTGCCCTCCTGGGGCGCGCCCCAGCTGCCTCCGTGTCTGCAGGGCAGGGAAGTGCATCACCTCCTTGATGTAGTCTGAGAGCTGGTTTTGCACCCAGGGCCCTTCTGAGCACATCCCCTCCCTGAGCATCCCCAGGCGCGTAGCACTGCGGGGTCCTGCCAGCCCTCGCTCGCTGGGGAACCGGGGGAAGTTTCCCTACATCTCCAGCGGTGCTGGGTTGTGCTGCAAGCTGAGGAGGCCTGTGGGGCATGGGAAAGGCGGCATGCTGAAGCACTAATGCCATGAGAGGACATATTGCCTGGGACCCAAGGATGAGTCCCAGCCGCTGGGGACGTGTTTTCGGCAACCCTTTCTTTCCCTCCATGGAGCGTTCCGGAGAGCTCCTCACCACAGCTTAGTCTCTTTGGCCAGGAAGATGAGGCCTGTCCGTCCACCCTCCATGCCTCTCCCCAAGGCTGACCCTGCCCCCGCCGGCAGATCTGCCCAGAGGAGGGTCAAGGGCTCTAAGATCGTAGCACAGTTCAGTCCCCCGTCCGTCCTTAAGCAAGAGGTTCTTCCCTTCCTGGTGCAGGACTTGCCATCTGACCTTCTTGAATGCCATGAGGCTCCTGTGGCCCAGTCCTCCAGCTGCTCTACGTCTCCCCTTACAGCACTGCTGCCCTGGAGCACGTCACCTGGCTTGTATGGGTTGACTTTTCTCAGGCAGTCCTTGATTTGAAGCCCACCCACTGCTGGGAGGGCCCCGCCTCCTTCCTTCAACTCTTTCAGAGGGCACATCGGCCCGGGAGAACTTGCACGTAAAGAGTGAGAGAGAGAAGGCATGGACTCCCCCCAGACTGCTCTCTGTCCACTCGGAGGAAATCAGCCGCCCCAGTCAGCAGTGGGCCCGCTTCTTCCTCCGTCACTCTTTGGCTACTCTTGCAGGGGTCGATCTTGCTCTTGATGCTTGCTGCCTGTTGCTCTTCGTGCCCCTCGCAAGACTCAAGGCACGCTGAGCTTTGACTTTCCTAACAGCATCCCAACATGCCTAGGAATTATTTCCAAATTCCTCCTTTGCAGCTCGTCCCTCCCTACAACTCCAGGATGCTGCCTTTTGACGCTGGTGCTCTGCCTTGAGTACCCCACTTAGCCAAAGCTGGTCTGCTGAGACATCTGTTTGTTTCCCTGTGCACTGGGCTGGACCATTCTTGCGCTTGGACCATGAGGCGCCTAAGGCGCTGCCAGCTTTTCGGAGCTCTTTTGTGCTTCACAGCTGCCTCCGCGGCGTCCGACCTACCAGCTGCCTGACTAGGCCAAAGTCAGCGTGCCTGAAGGCCAGGGGCCGTACTCTGCTACTCGCTTTCCTCCCTGCCGTCAGGTCGTGAACTCCACTGTTTCGCAGGTGTGACAACCACGCCTGCCCTTGATTCCAATGTTCCCAACCAGTTCTTCCCTCTGAGGGGCAGCTGTGCAGCACCTGTCTTTTGCCCATGACAGCATCGCAGGATCCCTGAGGTTGGAAGGGACCTCTGGAGATCGCCTCGTCCAACCGCCCCTGCTCAAAGCACGGTCAGCCTTTGGAGGATGCTCAGGGCCAAGTCCTGTCAAGCTCTGCATACCTACAGGGATGGAGAAGCCACAACCTGTCCGTGGCAACCCCATCCAGTACGTGACCACCCTCACACGAACAAAGTCTTTTCTTAGGTTTTTGTGGGATTTCCCGTCGTTCAATGTGTGCCTATCACCTCTTGCCCCTTCACCGCATAGGACTCAGGACAGTCTGACTCTATGTTCTTGACTCTCTCCCAGCAGCTCTTTTACGCATTGCTAAGAGGCGTGCCGCGGGGCCTTCGCTCCTCCAGGGTGAACAACCCCACCTCTCACAGCCCCTCCTGCCTCAGGGGCTCCAGTCGCTTTGTGGGCTCCGTGACGCTTTGCGGGACTCGCGCCAGTACGGCCGTGTGTTTTGGGGTTGTGTGGCAGGGTTTTGGTAGCGGGGGAGGGGCTGCAGGGTCGGCTCCCGTGAGAAGCTCCTAGAAGATTCCCCGGCTCCAAGGTGGACCCGCCTCTGACCAAGGCCGACCCAATCAGTGATGGCGGTAGCGCCTCTGGGATAACACACTTAAGAAGGGGAACCTACAGTGGGGGAGGAGATTGGAATGTGAGAGAAACCCCTGTGCAGATACCGAGGTCAGTGAAGAAGGAGGTGCGCCCTGCAGCCCGTGGTGAGACGGCAGGCTGTCCCCCTGTAGCCCGTGGAGGTGAGCGGGGAAGCAGATGCCCACTTGCAGCCCGTGGAGGACCCCACGCCGGAGCAGTTGGATGCCCCCGAAGATGGCCGTGACGCCATGGGAAAGCCTGCGCTGCAGCAGTCTGTGACTGAAGATCGGTCCGCGGAAAGGACCCATGGCCGAGAAGTTCGTGAAGGACTGCAGCCCGTGGAAGGACTCACGCTGGAGAAGTTTGGGAAGCACTCTCTCCATTGGGAGGGACCCCACGCTGGAGCAGGGGAAGAGCGCGAGGAGTCCTCCCCCCGCGGAGGAAGGACCGGCAGAGACAAATGTGTGGCAAACTGACTGCAACGCCCATTCCCCGTCCCCCTGCGCCGCTGGGGGAGGACGTAGAGAAAACCGGGAGCGGAGCTGAGCCGGGAAGGAGGGGGGTGGGGGGGAGATGTTCTAAGGTTTGGGTTGACTTCTCAGTATCCTTGTTTTGGTTTGATTTGTAGTAAATTCAATTGATTTTGTCTTCCCCAAGTTGAGCCTGTCTTTTGCCCGTGACCATAAGCGGCGAGTGATCCCTCCCTCTCCTTGTCTCGACCCACGAGCTTTTCTTTGTATTTTCTCCTCATCCCACCGGGGCCGCGGCAGGCGAGGAGCAAGCGAGCGGCTTCGTGGTGCTTTGATACCGGCTGAGCTTAAACCACGACACCGTGCATCTCTCATACTGGGAGCCACGAACTCGACACTCTTTGCGGCAGTTGTGGTCTCAGCACTGTCGAGCAGAGGAGAGGGATCACCTTCCATGACCTGATGGCAAACCCCTTCCTCATGCAGCCCAGGATGCTTTCAAATGCCATTTCCGCAAGGGTGCAGGCCTGCCTCATGGTGTCCACCGGGACCCACATCCTCCCCGGCAAAGCTGTTTGGCAGCCCATCGGCCCCAGGCTGTAGCAGTGCAGGAGGTTCTTCCTCCCCCACTGCAGGACTTTGCCTAAAGGGGGTTAAACGTTATTGGCCCCAGGCTGGGCCCCTGCAGTGCACCAGGAGTGAGCGTCTGCCAGCTGGACTTGGTGCTGCTCATCACAACCCTTGGAGACCAGCAGCCATGCCAGATTGCAATGCCCTGCACTGCCCTCTTCCCCAGCCTGTGTTTCGTTAGCTGGTCTGTCAGGATCGTGCCCTGGTTTTGGCTGGAATAAAGTTAATTTTCTTCCTGGCAGCTGGTATAGTGCTGTGGTTTGCATTTAGGATGAGAATAATGTTGATAACGCACTGATGTCTCAGTCGTTGCTAAGCAGCGCTTATGCTAAGTATGCTGCTGACCTACCTGGAAGAAGACTTTCTTGTTGCCCTCCACGTGCTTTGCCTGGTTCAACGCCAGGTGGGCTTTGATTTTGCTAGCACCAGCCCCGCATACGCAGACAGCCTGGCAAATGTGCTCCCCAGAGCAAAGGGCATCGAGAGGAAGACAGCTGAAACCTTTGGCACGGCCTGGCTGCCTGGAGATGCCACAGCTAGTGACCGCTGGAGCGAGCCGAGAGAGAGGGAGGAGAGAGAAGCACGTGGCACGTCCTTGAAAAGAGCAGCCTTTGGGTGCTCTGCTGATGTGTGCAGCGGCAGGCAGAGCCGGGCCTCTTCCTGCCAAGGGAGTTGCAAACAGTCGCGCTTCACTGCCCCAAGCCAACATCCCCTGCCTGCACAGGACCCCTCCAGCACGTGGGAGCCATCTTCTGCCCAAACCGACGCAGCCCTGCCTGGGATATCCTTGGGAGTCTCATGAGGGCACATGAAAGGAGCCTGCATGGCAGACCAAGCAAGTCAGAAATGAGGAAATGAAATGGCAGCGTTGACGGAAACAAAAACACCACCTGTGCCATTACGTAGGATATTTTGCTGTGGAGGTGAGTCTGTTGGGAAATTACTGCCCGCGTGCAGTGACTGTGGGCCTGGGGCAGTGCAGGAGTAGTATAAAAGTGGGCCCTTCTCCTCACTCTCTCATCCACTCCTCTCGCCTCCATCTCCTTGCGAACAAGGTGAGTACGAAGGGATTTCTCAGCACACACCCTATCTTATGCTGGGTCGTGGGGCTACTTAATCGTGGGAGAGGGAAGGGGGCTGAAAGTGTGGCATGGTGAGAGGCTGGGGCTTGGCTGAGGTGAGCTATGGGCTCTTGCCTCCAGCTCGTGGCTTGTCTCCCTCATGGGGGGGTGACAGGCTGCTCCTCACCCCTCTTCCCTGCTCTGCTCCCCCCTGCCCTCTCTCCCAGGTGCACCTCCGGACCCAAGACATGTCCTGCTACAACCAGTGCCTGCCCTGCCAGCCCTGCGGCCCGACCCCGCTGGCCAACAGCTGCAATGAGCCCTGCGTCAGGCAGTGCCAGGACTCCACCGTCGTCATCCAGCCCTCCCCCGTGGTGGTGACCCTGCCCGGCCCCATCCTCAGCTCCTTCCCACAGAGCACCGCTGTGGGATCCTCTACCTCCGCTGCTGTTGGCAGCATCCTCAGCTCTGAGGGAGTGCCCATCTCCTCCGGGGGCTTTGGCCTCTCCGGCTTTGGCAGCCGCTACTGCGGCAGGAGGTGCCTCCCCTGCTAAAGCTGCTGGTGATGGCCCTGGGCAAGGCCACCAGGGACCCAGGAGATGGTACCGCACTGGGGACGGAGCATCGGCTTGTTGCTTGCAGAGAGGCGGAGCAACCCCAGCACCCCTTGCAAAAGGACGGGGCCAGCCTCAGCTCTGAGAAAGCACAGCCCTTGCCTGCCTTTCCCCTCTTCCGCTCTCTCCTTTCCCTCCCGTCTCCCTGTTCTCTTGTGCTCCCCTGGGCTGTGAGCACCACAAAGGCAGCCTAGAGAAGAGCTGTTGGTCCTTCTCCCTCTGTGGGGCAGGCACATGGACACCTGGAAGGATCTCCACCACAGCCATGGGGTGCAGAGTTTTATATGCCCCTGGTGCTCTGTGTACTGGGACCTCCACCCAGACCGACCCCTTCTCCCTCTTTTGACTCATTAAAGTTCTGCTGCATCCCAGCCCATGCCTCGTTGTCATCTTTTCCCCTGAAAAATCTCTCCCAAGATGCCCAGGGAGAGAGATGTTGCTCGGGGGTGCTTCTGGGAAGGGGTTCTTGAGTATGGTTGTGCAGTGACACAGGCTTGCATTGAGTATGCATAGTCATGCACCGGTTCACCCTCCTCTCCCTTTGGGAATGGTGAAGGCTCCCCATGTGCCTAATGCACCCCAAGCTTCCCCAGGGCAACGCTCTCCTCACCATTGCTGCTTCAGTGTTCACAGAGGGAAGGACCATGCAGAGCTGGTTAAAAACCTTTCTTGTGGTGGGTTAACATTGTCTTGCCCGCAGATTGGTGAGGATACAGTTTTTATCTTATTGATCACATCCATGGGGATGTGACAACATCCACCCTGCCATTTTACTCCCAAGAACTGCATCTCCTGTGCAGGTCCTTTGACCTTGCTTCTTTTCATGCCCAATCCACCTTTCAGAAGAATTGGAATTGTTCTTTTGCCCTTCTCAAACACTTCTTCTTTACTGCCCCACATGATGGGGCAACCAAACTGACAGCCTTCTTGCACAGCTCCTCCTTAGCAGCTGTCTTCCCCCTCACTTTGCATACACATGCTTCCAGCTTAAAGGTGGACTCACCACCCCACTTCCTCAGTCCTCTCCCGGTCATGCAGGAGGAACCACAGAGGGCCACGCAGCATGGTCTTGGGGGTCCCTTTCCCACTGACCGTGGTGGGAGAGACCTGGCTCCATGGGGCACCCCTCAAAGCTGAGGTGCTGGCCTGTGGGGACAAGAAGGGAGAGAGATTTTCTTCAAAATTTCAGAGGTGGGAAGATGCTCTCTCCACAGTTGCTGTATCCAGATCCGGGCAATATGTTGCTGCCAAGCTGTTAGAATATGACACTGGTGCATTCTGGACAAACTTTCTCACATGGCTCATATACACAGGGCATTATCTAGACATTTGGAGACCTTGTTGTCATCGAGGTCACCGTAGATGACTTCCAGCACCGCTAATTCTCTCAGGTACTCGATGCCTTCCTAAGCAGGAGTCCACCTTCCTTGCTAAATCACAAGATCTTCCTTGATGTCCTGGTTTCAGCTGGGATAGAGTTAATTGTCTTCCTAGTAGCTAGTATAGTGCTATGGTTTGGGTTCAGTATGAGAAGAATGTTGATAACACACTGATGTTTGCAGTTGTTGCTAAGTAATGTTTAGACTAAGTCAAGGATTTTTCAGCTTCTCATGCCCAGCCAGCAAGAAGGCTGGAGGGGCACAAGAAGTTGGGAGGGGACACAGCCAGGACAGCTGATCCAAACTGGCTAACAGGGTATTCCATACCATGTGACGTCACGTCTAGTATATAAACTGGGGGGAGTGGGGCTGGGGGGATCTCCGCTGGGAAATTAACTGGGCGTCGGTCGGCGGGTGGTGAGCAATTGCATTGTGCATCACTTGTAGATTCCAATCCTATTATTATTATTATTACTATTATTATTATTATCATTATTATTATTATTATTTTCATTTTATTACTGTTATTATTACCATTATTAGTTTCTTGCTTTCTGTCCTCTTAAACTGTTCTTATCTCAACCCACGAGTTTTACTTATTTATTTCTGATTCTCTCCCCATCCCACTGCGGGGAGTGGGGAGTAGGCGACTGGTTGCCTGGTGCTTAGTTGCTGGCTGGGGTTAAACCACGACACTTGAACAGATATCTTGCCCTCACACTTGACAGGAGACACCTCCAGAGACTGCAGTTCATTGCCTCTTTTCCAATTCCACTGTCAACTCCCCAGTCCCTAGAGAGGGATCTCATCTGCTGAGCTTCCTTACCTTCCATGTCCTGACTGTTGGCCCCACTCTCCCAGCTTTGGAGTTGCCAGGCAGTAATCCACTCACCTGGCAGGTGCCTGTAATCTTTACACATCTCTCAAAGTTCTCTCAAGGTCGGGGACCAGGTACTTTCCATCTCTTGAGTGATTGCATGATTCCTCTCACTTCTTCCTCCATTTCTTTGCTGAAGGACTGGCTTCCCAGTCAGACTCTGCCTCCTCCCCACTCCCTTACTAATCAATGATATGGACCCATTCACCTCCTTGTCCACTATTTCTTTTTCACTACTGGAGCGATTACTGTAGGTGGTGTTTGCGTCCCTATTTCCACCATGGTGTTCTCAGATGTGGTTTGGGTCTCTGCCTCAACTACCACGTTCTTACATGTAGTTTGGATCCCTGGCTGAATCGTGACATTTGCAGAGGTAGTTTGGGTCCCTGTCTTAACCACTGTCCTCTGATAATACTGAATCGTGGCTCGATAGGCACAGGTCAAGCTCCAATACAGTGCTAAAAGCTGCCCCCCAGGGACCGGCCACGGCAGGGCATGTTTCACTGTTGCCTCACCCAAAAGTTGTCTCTTCTTTTGCCAGCATGACACCAGATTCCACAAAAGCCATAGTAGGCCAACAGTGTTAATTAGTAGTATTAAACACCTCACGTAAGGGTGGACAAGGACCTCGGGAGCCTGCACAACAAAACAACCCACATCAGTCCCAGATGGGAAGAGGGAGGTGTATTCCCTCATCCTCTCCACAAGACAGCTCTCCCAGCACAGTAAGGGCATGAATGCCAGGGCAAACCACATGGCCTTTGGTTCTATTAACAAGTTCCCAAGCTCAGCCAAATAAAGAGATAAGTAGTGCAGCAAGCAAACTCCCTGACCTGCACAGAGGCCAGTCAATTAGTAACTACTACAGCCATAGCATGCTCAGTTCAAAACTGCCATTGTCTTGAGCCCCATGTTAAGCACCAACAAGACCGTGGTGAGTTGACAATGTCTGGCCACCAGGTGCCCACCAAGGTGTTCTACCACTCCCCTTCCTCATTGAGAAAGGGGGGGCAAAATAAGATGAAAAAAAACAGAGTTGAGATACGGGTAGTTTAATGAAGAAAAGCAAAGCAAAGCAAAGCGTGCAAAAAGATTTAGTCTCTACTTCCCATCAGCAGGTGATGTCCAGGCACTCCTGGGAAGCTGTCGTGGTTTAGCCCCAGCCAGCAACTAAGCACCACACAGCCGCTCACTCACTCCCCCCCCCGCAGTGGGATGGGGGAGAAAATCGGGAAAAGAAGTAAAACTCGTGGGTTGAGATAAGAACGGTTTAATAGAACACAAAAGAAGAAACTAATAATGATAATGATAACACTAATAAAATGACAACAGCAGTAATAAAAGGATTGGAATGTACAAATGATGCATAGTCCAACTGCTCACCACCCACAGATCGACACCCAGCTAGTCCCCGAGCGGCGATCCCCCTCCCCCACTCCCCCCAGTTTATACACTAGATGGGACGTCCCATGGTGTGGAATACCCCGTTGGCCAGTTTGGGTCAGCTGCCCTGGCTGTGTCCTGTGACAACTTCTTGTGCCCCTCCAGCTTTCTCGCTGGCTGGGCATGAGAAGCTGAAAAATCCTTGACTTTAGACTAAACACTACTTAGCAACAACTGAAAACATCAGTGTTATCGACATTCTTCGCACACTGAACTCAAAACATAGCACCGTACCAGCTACTAGGAAGACAATTAACTCTATCCCAGCTGAAACCAGGACAGAAGCAGAGTTACAGTACACTTAGCGGTTGCTCGAAAGACAAACAACTTAATAATGAATGCCTCGCCGCCGCCCCCACCCCCACCTCCACCCCGCTTTCTCCTTTCTCTTAGCGTTTATTGCTGCATATGATGTCATAGGGTGTGGACTATCCCTTTGTTCAGTCTGGGTCAGCTGTCCTGGCTATGTCTCCTCCCAACCTCTTGCCCACGCGCAGCCTACTGGCCTTTTGGAGAGGGAGTTGGAGAGAAAGGGTTGCTGCTGTGCAACCACTGCCCAGCAAAAAGAAAACATTTACCTGTTATCAACACCATTTTAGCTACAACTACCAAGAACCAGTAGGAGGGCTAATATGGTGAAAATTAAACTCCATCCCAGGTAGAACCTATACAATGCTGTTACCAATCACTACCCATTCACCCCCAACAACCCTTTCCCAGAAACACCACTGAGCAACATCTCTCTCCCTGGGCATCTCGAGAGAGACTTTTCAGGGGAAAAGATGACAACGAGGCATAGGATGGGATGCAGCAGAACTTTAATGAGTCAAAAGAGGGAGACTACATCAATCTGAGGCAAGGAACCACTGCAGGGAGCACCAGGGGCAGAAAAGAATCTGTGCCCCATGGCTGTGGTGGAGATCTTTCCAGGTGTCCATGTGCCTGCCCCACAGAGGGAGAAGGACCAACAGCTCTTCTCTAGGCTGCCTTTGTGGTGCTCACAGCCCGGGGAGCACAAGAGAACAAGGAGACAGGAGGGAAAGGAGAGAGCGGAAGAGGGGAAAGGCAGGCAAGGGCTGTGCTTTCTCAGAGCTGAGGCTGGCCCCGTCCTTTTGCAAGGGGTGCTGGGGTTGCTCCGCCTCTCTGCAAGCAACAAGCCGATGCTTCGTCCCCAGTGCGGTACCATCTCCTGGGTCCCTGGTGGCCTTGCCCAGGGCCATCGCCAGCAGCTTTAGCAGGGGAGGCACCTCCTGCCGCAGTAGCGGCTGCCAAAGCCGGAGAGGCCAAAGCCCCCGGAGGAGATGGGCACTCCCTCAGAGCTGAGGATGCTGCCAACGGCAGCGGAGGTGGAGGAGCCCACGGCGGTGTTCTGTGGGAAGGAGCTGAGGATGGGGCCGGGCAGGGTCACCACCACGGGGGAGGGCTGGATGACGACGGTGGAGTCCTGGCACTGCCTGACACAGGGCTCATTGCAGCTGTTGGCCAGCGGGGTCGGGCCGCAGGGCTGGCAGGGCAGGCACTGGTTGTAGCAGGACATGTCTTGGGTCCGGAGGTGCACCTGGGAGAGAGGGCAGGGGGGAGCAGAGCAGGGAAGAGGGGTGAGGAGCAGCCTGTCACCCCCCCATGAGGGAGACAAGCCACGAGCTGGAGGCAAGAGCCCATAGCTCACCTCAGCCAAGCCCCAGCCTCTCACCATGCCACACTTTCAGCCCCCTTCCCTCTCCCACGATTAAGTAGCCCCACGACCCAGCATAAGATAGGGTGTGTGCTGAGAAATCCTGGAGGAGGATGCGGAGTAGGAGTTAGGCCTTCGTACTCACCTTGTTCCCAAGGAGATGGAGGCGAGAGGAGTGGATGAGAGAGTGAGGAGAAGGGCCCACTTTTATACCGCTCCTGCACCGCCCCAGGCCCACAGTCACTGCACGCGGGCAGTAATTTTCCAACAGACTCACCTCCACAGCAAAATATCCTACCTAATGGCACAGGTGGTGTTTTTGTTTCCGTCAACGCTGCCATTTCATTTCCTCATTTCTGACTTGCTTGGTCTGCCATGCAGGCTCCTTTCATGTGCCCTCATGAGACTCCCAAGGATATCCCAGGCAGGGCTGCGTCGGTTTGGGCAGAAGATGGCTCCCACGTGCTGGAGGGGTCCTGTGCAGGCAGGGGATGTTGGCTTGGGGCAGTGAAGCGCGACTGTTTGCAACTCCCTTGGCAGGAAGAGGCCCAGCTCTGCCTGCCGCTGCACACGTCAGCAGAGCACCCAAAGGCTGCTCTTTTCAAGGACGTGCCACGTGCTTCTCTCTCCTCCCTCTCTCTCGGCTTGCTCCAGCGGTCACTAGCTGTGGCATCTCCAGGCAGCCAGGCCGTGCCAAAGGTTTCAGCTGTCTTCCTCTTGATGCCCTTTGCTCTGGGGAGCACATTTGCCAGGCTGTCTGCGTATGCGGGGCTGGTGCTAGCAAAATCAAAGCCCACCTGGCGTTGAATCAGGCAAAGCACGTGGAGGGCAACAAGAAAGTCTTCTTCTAGGTAGGTCAGCAGCATACTTAGTATAGGCGCTGCTTAGCAACGACTGAGACATCAGTGCGTTATCAACATTATTCTCATCCTAAATGCAAACCACAGCACTATACCAGCTGCCAGGAAGAAAATTAACTTTATTCCAGCCAAAACCAGGGCACGATCCTGACAGACCAGCTAACGAAACACAGGCTGGGGAAGAGGGCAGTGCAGGGCATTGCAATCTGGCATGGCTGCTGGTCTCCAAGGGTTGTGATGAGCAGCACCAAGTCCAGCTGGCAGACGCTCACTCCTGGTGCACTGCAGGGGCCCAGCCTGGGGCCAATAACGTTTAACCCCCTTTAGGCAAAGTCCTGCAGTGGGGGAGGAAGAACCTCCTGCACTGCTACAGCCTGGGGCCGATGGGCTGCCAAACAGCTTTGCCAGGGAGGATGTGGGTCCCGGTGGACACCATGAGGCAGGCCTGCACCCTTGCGGAAATGGCATTTGAAAGCATCCTGGGCTGCATGAGGAAGGGGTTTGCCATCAGGTCATGGAGGGTGATCCCTCTCCTCTGCTCGACAGTGCCGAGACCACAACTGCCGCAAAGAGTGTCGAGTTCGTGGCTCCCAGTATGAGAGATGCACGGTGTCGTGGTTTAAGCTCAGCCGGTATCAAAGCACCACGAAGCCGCTCGCTTGCTCCTCACCTGCCGCGGCCCCGGTGGGATGAGGAGAAAATATAAAGAAAAGCTCGTGGGTCGAGACAAGGAGAGGGAGGGATCACTCGCCGCTTATGGTCACGGGCGAAAGACAGGCTCAACTTGGGGAAGAAACAAAATCAATTGAATTTACTACAAATCAAACCAAAACAAGGATACTGAGAAGTCAACCCAAACCTTAGAACATCTCCCCCCCACCCCTCCCTCCTTCCCGGCTCAGCTCCACTCCCGGTTTTCTCTACGTCCTCCCCCAGCGGCGCAGGGGGACGGGGAATGGGCGTTGCAGTCAGTTCGCCACACATTTGTCTCTGCCGGTCCTTCCTCCGCGGGGGGAGGACTCCTCGCGCTCTTCCCCTGCTCCAGCGTGGGGTCCCTCCCAATGGAGAGAGTGCTTCCCAAACTTCTCCAGCGTGAGTCCTTCCACGGGCTGCAGTCCTTCACGAACTTCTCGGCCATGGGTCCTTTCCACGGACCGATCTTCAGTCACAGACTGCTGCAGCGCGGGCTTTCCCATGGCGTCATGGCCATCTTCGGGGGCATCCGACTGCTCCGGCGTGGGGTCCTCCACGGGCTGCAAGTGGGCATCTGCTTCCCCGCTCACCTCCACGGGCTGCAGGGGGACAGCCTGCCGTCTCACCACGGGCCGCAGGGCGCACCTCCTTCTTCACTGACCTCGGTATCTGCACAGGGGTTTCTCTCACATTCCAATCTCCTCCCCCACTGTAGGTTCCCCTTCTTAAGAGTGTTATCCCAGAGGCGCTACCGCCATCACTGATTGGGTCGGCCTTGGTCAGAGGCGGGTCCACCTTGGAGCCGGGGAATCTTCTAGGAGCTTATCACGGGAGCCGACCCTGCAGCCCCTCCCCCGCTACCAAAACCCTGCCACACAACCCCAAAACACACGGCCGTACTGGCGCGAGTCCCGCAAAGCGTCACGGAGCCCACGAAGCGACTGGAGCCCCTGAGGCAGGAGGGGCTGTGAGAGGTGGGGTTGTTCACCCTGGAGGAGCGAAGGCCCCGCAGCACGCCTCTTAGCAATGCGTAAAAGAGCTGCTGGGAGAGAGTCAAGAACATAGAGTCAGACTGTCCTGAGTCCTATGCGGTGAAGGGGCAAGAGGTGATAGGCACACATTGAACGACGGGAAATCCCACAAAAACCTAAGAAAAGACTTTGTTCGTGTGAGGGTGGTCACGTACTGGATGGGGTTGCCACGGACAGGTTGTGGCTTCTCCATCCCTGTAGGTATGCAGAGCTTGACAGGACTTGGCCCTGAGCATCCTCCAAAGGCTGACCGTGCTTTGAGCAGGGGCGGTTGGACGAGGCGATCTCCAGAGGTCCCTTCCAACCTCAGGGATCCTGCGATGCTGTCATGGGCAAAAGACGGGTGCTGCACAGCTGCCCCTCAGAGGGAAGAACTGGTTGGGAACATTGGAATCAAGGGCAGGCGTGGTTGTCACACCTGCGAAACAGTGGAGTTCACGACCTGACGGCAGGGAGGAAAGCGAGTAGCAGAGTACGGCCCCTGGCCTTCAGGCACGCTGACTTTGGCCTAGTCAGGCAGCTGGTAGGTCGGATGCCGCGGAGGCAGCTGTGAAGCACAAAAGAGCTCCGAAAAGCTGGCAGCGCCTTGGGCGCCTCATGGTCCAAGCGCAAGAATGGTCCAGCCCAGTGCACAGGGAAACAAACAGATGTCTCAGCAGACTAGCTTTGGCTAAGTGGGGTACTCAAGGCAGAGCACCAGCGTCAAAAGGCAGCATCCTGGAGTTGTAAGGAGGGACGAGCTGCAAAGGAGGAGTTTGGAAATAATTCCTAGGCACGTTGGGATGCTGTTAGGAAAGTCAAAGCTCAGCGTGCCTTGAGTCTTGCGAGGGGCACGAAGAGCAACAGGCAGCAAGCATCAAGAGCAAGATCGACCCCTGCAAGAGTAGCCGAAGAGTGACGGAGGAAGAAGCGGGCCCACTGCTGACTGGGGCGGCTGATTTCCTCCGGGTGGACAGAGAGCAGTCTGGGGGCAGTCCATGCCTTCTCTCTCTCACTCTTTACGTGCAAGTTCTCCCGGGCCGATGTGCCCTCTGAAAGAGTTGAAGGAAGGAGGCGGGGCCCTCCCAGCAGTGGGTGGGCTTCAAATCAAGGACTGCCTGAGAAAAGTCAACCCATACAAGCCAGGTGACGTGCTCCAGGGCAGCAGTGCTGTAAGGGGAGACGTAGAGCAGCTGGAGGACTGGGCCACAGGAGCCTCATGGCATTCAAGAAGGTCAGATGGCAAGTCCTGCACCGGGAAGGGAAGAACCTCTTGCTTAAGGACGGACGGGGGACTGAACTGTGCTACGATCTTAGAGCCCTTGACCCTCCTCTGGGCAGATCTGCCGGCGGGGGCAGGGTCAGCCTTGGGGAGAGGCATGGAGGGTGGACGGACAGGCCTCATCTTCCTGGCCAAAGAGACTGGGCTGTGGTGAGGAGCTCTCCGGAACGCTCCATGGAGGGAAAGAAAGGGTTGCCGAAAACACGTCCCCAGCGGCTGGGACTCATCCCTGGGTCCCAGGCAATATGTCCTCTCATGGCATTAGTGCTTCAGCATGCCGCCTTTCCCATGCCCCACAGGCCTCCTCAGCTTGCAGCACAACCCAGCACCGCTGGAGATGTAGGGAAACTTCCCCCAGTTCCCCAACGAGCGAGGGCTGGCAGGACCCCGCAGTGCTACGCGCCTGGGGATGCTCAGGGAGGGGATGTGCTCAGAAGGGCCCTGGGTGCAAAACCAGCTCTCAGACTACATCAAGGAGGTGATGCACTTCCCTGCCCTGCAGACACGGAGGCAGCTGGGGCGCGCCCCAGGAGGGCAAGGGAATGCCTTCAGTAGCCAAGCTTCCTGGGATAGACTCTCCCTACCCATGGCGAGTCACGCTCTAATTTTGGGTTGGCCATGTGTCAGCCTCTTGGCGTGAGGCCAAGCCAGGAGCGCGTGCTGTCTGCGGGCCGTGTCCCATGCAGGGCTGAACTCCCCTGCAGCCAGGGCGGTTCCATCCCTGCCCCGGGAAAACCATGTCCGAGCGCTGGGCTTGTACCCAAGTACGCAGCGCCAGGGAGACCCAAGGGCCATACCCCTCAGCATGACCTTCTTGCCAGCGCTCCCACAGCTCGGGGGTGGTCGCAGGATGGTCAGTGTGTTTTGGAAAAGTGGCCAGGCCTTTGTGTCTCCTGCAGGTCAGGGTCCAAAGCCTGCGACCAAAGTGCATGGTGGAGAGTGGGAGGAACGAGGCGCTGTCCTGAGCCCCAACACACCCCTTTGGTAGTGAGGATGGACCCGACTCCACAGGGCTTGTTGAGGAATCGGGTGGCGCGGGAGGGCAAAGTTTTCCTTCCGCAAGCCTGCTGACGGCACTGGTGGGGGACCCCCAGAGGCTGCCACGAGAGGGGACGACTTTGCCAAACAAACTGTCAAATGTCTCCCCAGAAGGAGAAGCTTTCCTTGGGTGAAGGCACTTGAAAACAGTAGGGCAGCCCACCTGCCAATCGGGTCAATGACCAGTGACTGCTGGAGCAAGCGTGGAGGCAGTAAGGGTGGGAGAAGGATGCAGCATGTCCTCGGTCACGGGAGCCTTTGGGCACCCAGAGGAGGACTGCATGGGCAGGAGGATATGCGCACATGCAAGGAGGGTTGTAAACAAGCTCACCAGGTTTCCCCAGACCGGTGTCCCCTGCCGGCATGGACCCTCCAGCACTCAGGGGCGCGTCTTCTGCCTGTACTGATGTGTTCCTGCCCAGGAGATCCTTGGGCCTCTCAACCTGGTACTTGACAGGAGCCTCCGTGGCCTCATGGGCGTGTCAGAAATGAGGAAGCGAAATGGCAGCGTTGACGGAAAGCAAAATACCACCTGTGCCATCAGGTAGGATATTTTGCTTTGGAGGTGAATCTGTTGGAAAATTACTGCCCGCGTGCAGTGACTGTGGGCCTGGGGCGGTGCAGGAGCAGTATAAAAGTGGGCCCTTCTCCTCACTCTCTCATCCGCTCCTGTCGCCTGCATCTCCTTGGGAACAAGGTGAGTCTGGAGCCCTTCCTCCTCCTCGTCATCCTCCTCCTCCTCTGTCATTTCTCAGCACATACCTGCCTCTTTGTCCCGTGCTGGGTCTTAGAGCTGCTTGCCATGGGAGAGGGAAGGGGGCAAAAGGTGTGGCATGGAGAGTGGCTGGGTCTTGCCTGGGGTGTCTATTGAGCTATGGGCTAGGCAGGGACCTCCTTGGGCTTAGTCGCTGCTGGCAGGGCTCTTTTAAGATGAGGGGAAGGGGAAACCCGTGGACATCTCTACAGCGCCTCTGGCTCTCGCCTCCAGTGTGTGATTTGGCTCCCTTGTGGTGGGGTGACAGGCTGCTCCTCACCCCTTTCCCTGCTCTGCTTCCCCCTGCCCTCTCTCCCAGGTGCACCTCCGGACCCAAGACATGTCCTGCTACAACCAGTGCCTGCCCTGCCAGCCCTGCGGCCCGACCCCGCTGGCCAACAGCTGCAATGAGCCCTGTGTCAGGCAGTGCCAGGACTCCACCGTCGTCATCCAGCCCTCCCCCGTGGTGGTGACCCTGCCCGGCCCCATCCTCAGCTCCTTCCCACAGAACACCGCCGTGGGCTCCTCCACCTCCGCTGCCGTTGGCAGCATCCTCAGCTCTGAGGGAGTGCCCATCTCCTCCGGGGGCTTTGGCCTCTCCGGCTTTGGCAGCCGCTACTGCGGCAGGACATGCCTCCCCTGCTAAAGCTGCTGGCGATGGCCCTAGGCAAGGCCACCAGGGACCCAGGAGATGGTACCCGCACTGGGGACGGAGCATCGGCTTGTTGCTTGCAGAGAGGCGGAGCAACCCCAGCACCCCTTGCAAAAGGACGGGGCCAGCCTCAGCTCTGAGAAAGCACAGCCCTTGCCTGCCTTTCCCCTCTTCCGCTCTCTCCTTTCCCTCCTGTCTCCTTGTTCTCTTGTGCTCCCCTGGGCTGTGAGCACCACAAAGGCAGCCTAGAGAAGAGCTGTTGGTCCTTCTCCCTCTGTGGGGCAGGCACATGGACACCTGGAAGGATCTCCACCACAGCCATGGGGTGCAGAGTTTTATATGCCCCTGGTGCTCTGTGTACTGGGACCTCCACCCAGACCGACCCCGTCTCCCTCTTTTGACTCATTAAAGTTCTGCTGCATCCCAGCCCATGCCTTCGTCTCATCCTTTCCTCTCCACATGCTGTCTCAAGATGCCCAGGGAGAGAGATGTTGCTCGGGGGTGGTTCTGGGAGGGGCTTGTTGGGGATGCTTGTGCCGTGATTATCAACACAGGCTTGCACTGAAGACGCTTAGTCAGGCTCAGGTTGACCCTCTGCTTTCTGAACTTCCCTGCCTATCTGGGGCTGGATAGGATGACCCGATGCAGTCTAGTGACCACAGCTACTCCAAAGATGATTTTAGGGCTCCCACCAAAGCATTCTCTTCTCCACGCTCAGCAAGCCCTGCACCCTCAGCCTCTCCTCCCCAGCCAAGTGCTCAAGCCCTCTCACCATCCTGGCCACCCTCCGCTGAACTCACGCCACTTGCTCAAGGTCTTCCTTGCATTGCAGCCCAAAACTCAACACAGCTTTCTACACGCCGTCAGGTGAGCGCTGAGCAGAGTGGGCTTGTCGCTCCCATCGATCTCCTGGCTATGCTGCTGCTCATATAGCCCAGGTTGTTGGTGACAGTCCTTGGTGTCCGGGAACAGTGCTGGGAGTCGCACCCGTTTTGATGGCGTTACTACAAGAGCACCTTCCCCTGGCCCCGCTTTTGGGCTGCTACTTGCCAGGGGTAGAAGCACGTGTGGAGAGACAGGGCCGCTTGCTACCAAGTTTAGCTGCCGATCAGGGCTCTGGGTGGACATGTATCATCTTGCCCAGCTGTGTCCTGCAGCAGTTCAGCAGCTCCCCTTTCTCAGCTGCAAGTCTTTCTGCAGCCTTTGCTGCTGGTCACCGCGCCGCTTTGGAGAGCTCCCAGACAGCCCTTCCAGATGCTCAGCCCACACCCGCTGCCTCTCCTCCTGCCCTGAGTCTCTCCCTGCCTCCCTGTCTCCAGAAACTTTCCCAGGAAGCCCTGGGCACAGACAGCAAAGGAGCAGGGCAAGCAGGACATGCGCTGCCTATGGGCCTGTGTGGTCTGTTGACCTCAACCAGCACTAAGCACTCACCAGCCGTTTTCTCCGTCTGCTGTCCGAGTGGGATGGGGCAAGAATTGGAAGAGAAAGACTCCAAAAAAACCTTGGGGTCAAGATCAGGACAGTTTAAGTGGGGAAGGGAAAAAAGAGAAAAAACCCAAATGATGCAAAGGCAATCACCCACCACCTAGCACCAGCAGACTGATGCCCAGCCAGTCTCCGAAGAACAGCTACTTTGGAAAGACTGCCCACAGTTTCATTGCTGAGCATGATGTTATATGGCATGGAGTAGCCCTTTGGTCAATTCAGGTCAGCTGTCCTGGCTGTGTCCCCTCTCGGCTGCTTGCCCACCCCCAGCCTTCACTGCAGGGGTGCAGACTAGGAAAGAGGGATGGCCTTGAAGCTGTGCAAGCACTGCAGTGTTATCTGCACTGGTGTACCCTTACATTTAAAACACAGCACCACAGGGGCTGCTATGAAGAAAATTACCTCCATCCCAGCCAGCGCCAGTACGGCCTGGTTCCCCCATTCCCTCTCCTGTTGTCCTCTGGGGCCATTTTTGTACTCGAGCCTCCTCCCCCGGAACAGCGGCAGCCAGGCCAAGAGGAATTGCCGCCCCTCCTCTCGCCTCCCTTCTTCTCCCCTCTTGTCCGCTTCCCAGGAGCCTGTGGGGCTGCTGCCCTCCCAGGGCCTTCCACAGCCCAGGCTCCTCAGCTGAGGTCAAGCAGTGTCCATGTGCCCCTTCCGCAGCACGTGCACCGAGGCCAAGAGGACACGTCTGGGCAGAGGCTCAGCAAAGCCGGGCCTGATGGCCAGGGGCGCTGGTGGAGTCCTGGATGCCTTCCTCACCTGCAACTGACAGTGCCCCAAGGGCACTTTGGCTGCATCCAAGGAGTTATAGTCAACAGCTCAATCTCCAAGTGGAAACCAGCAACGAGTGGGGTCCTTCAGGGGTCCGTACTGGGACCCATACTATTTCATACCTTCATCAGTGACATAGATAGCGGGACTGAGCGCACCCTCAGCAAGTTTGTGCGTGACACCAAGCTGAGGGGTGCAACTGTTACGCTTGAGGGGAGCCATGCAATCCAGAGCGAACTTGACAGGCGTGAGGAATGGTCTCATGAAAGTGAAACTCAGGAACTTCAACAAGGCCAAGTGCAAGGGCCTGCACCTGCGTTGGGGCAATCCCCTGTATCAACTACATCAACACAGACTGGAGGATGAATGGTTGCGAGCAGCCCCGCAGAGAAGGACTGCGGGGTACTGGAGGCTGAAGAATTGGACATGAGCCAGCAATGGGCGCTTGCAGCCCAGAAAGCCACTCGTGGCCTGGGCTGCACAAAAAGAAGTGTGGCCAGCAGGTTGAGGGAGGTGATTCTCTGCTTCTAGTCCGCTCTCGTTAGACCCCACCTGGAGCAATGCACCCAGCCTGGGATCCCCAGTACAAAAAAGGCAGGGACCTCTTAGAGCAGCTCCAGAGATGGACTGCAAAAATGGTAAGGGGGCTATATCACCCCTCTTATGAAGAAAGGCTGAGGGAGTTGGGGCTGCTCAGCCTGGAGGCTGAGCCTGAGAAGGCTATGGGGAGACCTTACTGCAGCCTCTCCAGATATAAAGGGGACTCGCAAGAAAGTCGGAGAGGGACTTTTTATCAAGGCCTGTAGCGATAGGACAAGGAGCAACAGTTTTAAACTGAAATAGGGTAGACGTAGATTGGACAAAAGGAAGAAATTTATTATGATGAGGGTGGTGAGACACTGGAAAAGGTTGCCCAGAGAATGATGGGACGCCCCATCGTTGGAAGGGTTCAAAGTCGGGTTCAACGGAACTTTGAGTAACGTGATCTAGTGACAGATGTCCCTGCCCATGGCAGCGGGGTTTGACTGGATGATCTTTCAAGGTCTCTTCCAACCACAACCATTCTCTGATTCTATGGTAAGATGGTTCTACGATAAGGCAGCCCACTGCACTGTGTCCCTCCCTTTGAGAATGCTAGGGTTAGGAGGGGTTCTCCTGGCCTCTCCTGGGAAGCTAGTGCGTATGTCTTGTCAAAACCACGTTCCCTCCTGACTACTTGCATCGCAGTGTTGAGTTTACTGAGGAAAACCAAAAGGTGTGCACAACAAAGTCGACGGTAGACACTGAACTATGTTGGGTAATTCTATCCAGGCCCAAAGAGGCAGACAAATTTAGAAACTAGAGCATCAGCTGATGCATGAGCAAGCATACTCAATGCAAGCCTCTGTTGACAAGCAGTGCAAAACCATCCCCAACAACCCCCTCCCAGAACCACTCCTGAGCAACAGCTCTCCGCCTGGCCATCTTGGGAGAGCATCTGCAGGGGAAGGATGACACAGAGGCAGGGGCTGTGATGCAGAAGAACTTTAATGAGTCAAAAGAGGGAAACGAGGTCGATCCAAACGGAGGCCTCAGTGCAGGGAGGAGCTTTAGCAGGGGAGGCACGTCCTGCCGCAGTAGCGGCTGCCAAAGCCGGAGAGGCCAAAGCCCCCAGAGGAGATGGGCACTCCCTCAGAGCTGAGGATGCTGCCAACGGCAGCGGAGGTGGAGGATCCCACGGCGGTGCTCTGTGGGAAGGAGCTGAGGATGGGGCCGGGCAGGGTCACCACCACGGAGGAGGGCTGGATGACGACGGTGGAGTCCTGGCACTGCCTGACGCAGGGCTCATTGCAGCTGTTGGCCAGCGGGGTCGGGCCGCAGGGCTGGCAGGGCAGGCACTGGTTGTAGCAGGACATGTCTTGGGTCCGGAGGAACAACTGGGAGAGAGGGCAGGGGGAAGCAGTGCAGGGGAGAGGGGTGAGGAGCAGCCTGTCACCCCACCACAAGGGAGCCAAATCACACACTGGTGGCGAGAGCCAGAGGCGCTGTAGAGATGTCCACGGGTTTCCCCTTCCCCTCATCCCAAAAGAGCCCTGCCAGCAGCGACTAAGCGCAGGGAGGTCCCCGCCTAGCCCATAGCTCAATAGACACCCCAGCCAAGACCCAACCACTCTCCATGCCACACCTTCTGCCCCCTTCTCTCTCCCATGGCAAGCAGCTCTAAGACCCAGCACGGGACAAAGAGGCAGGTATGTGCTGAGAAATGACAGAGGAGGAGGAGGAAGACGAGGAGGAGGAAGGGCTCCAGACTCACCTTGTTCCCAAGGAGATGCAGGCGACAGGAGCGGATGAGAGAGAGAGGAGAAGGGCCCACTTTTATACTGCTCCTGCACTGCCCCAGGCCCACAGTCACTGCACGCGGGCAGTAATTTTCCAACAGATTCACCTCCAAAGCAAAATATCCTACCTAATGGCACAGGTGGTATTTTGCTTTCCGTCAACGCTGCCATTTCGCTTCCTCATTTCTGACACGCCCACGAGGCCACGGAGGCTCCTGTCAAGTACCAGGTTGAGAGGCCCAAGGATCTCCTGGGCAGGAACACATCAGTACAGGCAGAAGACGTGCCCCCGAGTGCTGGAGGGGTCCATGCCAACAGGGGACACCGGTCTGGGGAAACCTGGTGCGCTTGTTTACAACCCTCCTTGCATGTGCGCATATCCTCCTGCCCATGCAGTCCTCCTCTGGGTGCCCAAAGGCTCCCGTGACCGAGGACATGCCGCATCCTTCTCCCACCCTGACTGCCTCCATGCTCGCTCCAGCAGTCACTGGTCATTGACCCGATTGGCAGGTGGGCTGCCCTACTGTTTTCAAGTGCCTTCACCCAAGGAAAGCTTCTCCTTCTGGGGAGACATTTGACAGTTTGTTTGGCAAAGTCGTCCCCTCTCGTGGCAGCCTCTGGGGGTCCCCCACCAGTGCCGTCAGCAGGCTTGCGGAAGGAAAGCTTTGCCCTCCCGCGCCACCCGATTCCTCAACAAGCCCTGTGGAGTCGGGTCCGTCCTCACTACCAAAGGGGTGTGTTGGGGCTCAGGACAGCGCCTCGTTCCTCCCACTCTCCACCATGCTCTTTGGTCGCAGGCTTTGGACCCTGACCTGCAGGAGACACAAAGGCCGGGCCACTTTTCCAAAACACACTGACCATCCTGCAACCACCCCCGAGCTGTGGGAGCGCTGGCAAGAAGGTCATGCTGAGGGGTATGGCCCTTGGGTCTCCCTGGCGCTGCGTACTTGGGTACAAGCCCAGCGCTCGGACATGGTTTTCCCGGGGCAGGGATGGAACTGCCCTGGCTGCAGGGGAGTTCAGCCCTGCATGGGACACGGCCCGCAGACAGCACGCGCTCCTGGCTTGGCCTCACGCCAAGAGGCTGACACATGGCCAACCCAAAATTAGAGCGTGACTCGCCATGGGTAGGGAGAGTCTATCCCAGGAAGCTTGGCTACTGAAGGCATTCCCTTGCCCTCCTGGGGCGCGCCCCAGCTGCCTCCGTGTCTGCAGGGCAGGGAAGTGCATCACCTCCTTGATGTAGTCTGAGAGCTGGTTTTGCACCCAGGGCCCTTCTGAGCACATCCCCTCCCTGAGCATCCCCAGGCGCGTAGCACGGCGGGGTCCTGCCAGCCCTCGCTCGTTGGGGAACCGGGGGAAGTTTCCCTACATCTCCAGCGGTGCTGGGTTGTGCTGCAAGCTGAGGAGACCTGTGGGGCATGGGAAAGGCGGCATGCTGAAGCACTAATGCCATGAGAGGACATATTGCCTGGGACCCAGGGATGAGCCCCAGCCGCTGGGGACGTGTTTTCGGCAACCCTTTCTTTCCCTCCATGGAGCGTTCCGGAGAGCTCCTCACCACAGCCCAGTCTCTTTGGCCAGGAAGATGAGGCCTGTCCGTCCACCCTCCATGCCTCTCCCCAAGGCTGACCCTGCCCCCGCCGGCAGATCTGCCCAGAGGAGGGTCAAGGGCTCTAAGATCGTAGCACAGTTCAGTCCCCCGTTCGTCCTTAAGCAAGAGGTTCTTCCCTTCCCGGTGCAGGACTTGCCATCTGACCTTCTTGAATGCCATGAGGCTCCTGTGGCCCAGTCCTCCAGCTGCTCTACGTCTCCCCTTGCAGCACTGCTGCCCTGGAGCACGTCACCTGGCTTGTATGGGTTGACTTTTCTCAGGCAGTCCTTGATTTGAAGCCCACCCACTGCTGGGAGGGCCCCGCCTCCTTCCTTCAACTCTTTCAGAGGGCACATCGGCCCGGGAGAACTTGCACGTAAAGAGTGAGAGAGAGAAGGCATGGACTGCCCCCAGACTGCTCTCTGTCACTCGGAGGAAATAAGCCGCCCCAGTCAGCAGTGGGCCCGCTTCTTCCTCCGTCACTCTTCGGCTACTCTTGCAGGGGTCGATCTTGCTCTTGATGCTTGCTGCCTGTTGCTCTTCGTGCCCCTCGCAAGACTCAAGGCACGCTGAGCTTTGACTTTCCTAACAGCATCCCAACATGCCTAGGAATTATTTCCAAACTCCTCCTTTGCAGCTCGTCCCTCCTTACAACTCCAGGATGCTGCCTTTTGACGCTGGTGCTCTGCCTTGAGTACCCCACTTAGCCAAAGCTGGTCTGCTGAGACATCTGTTTGTTTCCCTGTGCACTGGGCTGGACCATTCTTGCGCTTGGACCATGAGGCGCCTAAGGCGCTGCCAGCTTTTCGGAGCTCTTTTGTGCTTCACAGCTGCCTCCGCGGCATCCGACCTACCAGCTGCCTGACTAGGCCAAAGTCAGCGTGCCTGAAGGCCAGGGGCCGTACTCTGCTACTCGCTTTCCTCCCTGCCGTCAGGTCGTGAACTCCACTGTTTCGCAGGTGTGACAACCACGCCTGCCCTTGATTCCAATGTTCCCAACCAGTTCTTCCCTCTGAGGGGCAGCTGTGCAGCACCCGTCTTTTGCCCATGACAGCATCGCAGGATCCCTGAGGTTGGAAGGGACCTCTGGAGATCGCCTCGTCCAACCGCCCCTGCTCAAAGCACGGTCAGCCTTTGGAGGATGCTCAGGGCCAAGTCCTGTCAAGCTCTGCATACCTACAGGGATGGAGAAGCCACAACCTGTCCGTGGCAACCCCATCCAGTACGTGACCACCCTCACACGAACAAAGTCTTTTCTTAGGTTTTTGTGGGATTTCCCGTCGTTCAATGTGTGCCTATCACCTCTTGCCCCTTCACCGCATAGGACTCAGGACAGTCTGACTCTATGTTCTTGACTCTCTCCCAGCAGCTCTTTTACGCATTGCTAAGAGGCGTGCCGCGGGGCCTTCGCTCCTCCAGGGTGAACAACCCCACCTCTCACAGCCCCTCCTGCCTCAGGGGCTCCAGTCGCTTCGTGGGCTCCGTGACGCTTTGCGGGACTCGCGCCAGTACGGCCGTGTGTTTTGGGGTTGTGTGGCAGGGTTTTGGTAGCGGGGGAGGGGCTGCAGGGTCGGCTCCCGTGAGAAGCTCCTAGAAGATTCCCCGGCTCCAAGGTGGACCCGCCTCTGACCAAGGCCGACCCAATCAGTGATGGCGGTAGCGCCTCTGGGATAACACACTTAAGAAGGGGAACCTACAGTGGGGGAGGAGATTGGAATGTGAGAGAAACCCCTGTGCAGATACCGAGGTCAGTGAAGAAGGAGGTGCGCCCTGCGGCCCGTGGTGAGACGGCAGGCTGTCCCCCTGCAGCCCGTGGAGGTGAGCGGGGAAGCAGATGCCCACTTGCAGCCCGTGGAGGACCCCACGCCGGAGCAGTCGGATGCCCCCGAAGATGGCCGTGACGCCATGGGAAAGCCCGCGCTGCAGCAGTCTGTGACTGAAGATCGGTCCGCGGAAAGGACCCATGGCCGAGAAGTTCGTGAAGGACTGCAGCCCGTGGAAGGACTCACGCTGGAGAAGTTTGGGAAGCACTCTCTCCCGTGGGAGGGACCCCACGCTGGAGCAGGGGAAGAGTGCGAGGAGTCCTCCCCCCGCGGAGGAAGGACCGGCAGAGACAAATGTGTGGCGAACTGACTGCAACGCCCATTCCCCGTCCCCCTGCGCCGCTGGGGGAGGACGTAGAGAAAACCGGGAGTGGAGCTGAGCCGGGAAGGAGGGAGGGGTGGGGGGGAGATGTTCTAAGGTTTGGGTTTACTTCTCAGTACCCTTGTTTTGGTTTGATTTGTAGTAAATTCAATTGATTTTGTTTCTTCCCCAAGTTGAGCCTGTCTTTTGCCCGTGACCATAAGCGGCGAGTGATCCCTCCCTCTCCTTGTCTCGACCCACGAGCTTTTCTTTATATTTTCTCCTCATCCCACCGGGGCCGCGGCAGGCGAGGAGCAAGCGAGCGGCTTCGTGGTGCTTTGATACCGGCTGAGCTTAAACCACGACACCGTGCATCTCTCATACTGGGAGCCACGAACTCGACACTCTTTGCGGCAGTTGTGGTCTCGGCACTGTCGAGCAGAGGAGAGGGATCACCCTCCATGACCTGATGGCAAACCCCTTCCTCATGCAGCCCAGGATGCTTTCAAATGCCATTTCCGCAAGGGTGCAGGCCTGCCTCATGGTGTCCACCGGGACCCACATCCTCCCCGGCAAAGCTGTTTGGCAGCCCATCGGCCCCAGGCTGTAGCAGTGCAGGAGGTTCTTCCTCCCCCACTGCAGGACTTTGCCTAAAGGGGGTTAAACGTTATTGGCCCCAGGCTGGGCCCCTGCAGTGCACCAGGAGTGAGCGTCTGCCAGCTGGACTTGGTGCTGCTCATCACAACCCTTGGAGACCAGCAGCCATGCCAGATTGCAATGCCCTGCACTGCCCTCTTCCCCAGCCTGTGTTTCGTTAGCTGGTCTGTCAGGATCGTGCCCTGGTTTTGGCTGGAATAAAGTTAATTTTCTTCCTGGCAGCTGGTATAGTGCTGTGGTTTGCATTTAGGATGAGAATAATGTTGATAACGCACTGATGTCTCAGTCGTTGCTAAGCAGCGCCTATACTAAGTATGCTGCTGACCTACCTAGAAGAAGACTTTCTTGTTGCCCTCCACGTGCTTTGCCTGATTCAACGCCAGGTGGGCTTTGATTTTGCTAGCACCAGCCCCGCATACGCAGACAGCCTGGCAAATGTGCTCCCCAGAGCAAAGGGCATCGAGAGGAAGACAGCTGAAACCTTTGGCACGGCCTGGCTGCCTGGAGATGCCACAGCTAGTGACCGCTGGAGCGAGCTGAGAGAGAGGGAGGAGAGAGAAGCACGTGGCACGTCCTTGAAAAGAGCAGCCTTTGGGTGCTCTGCTGACGTGTGCAGCGGCAGGCAGAGCTGGGCCTCTTCCTGCCAAGGGAGTTGCAAACAGTCACGCTTCACTGCCCCAAGCCAACATCCCCTGCCTGCACAGGACCATGGGAGCCATCTTCTGCCCAAACCGACGCAGCCCTGCCCGGGATATCCTTGGGAGTCTCATGAGGGCACATGAAAGGAGCCTGCATGGCAGACCAAGCAAGTCAGAAATGAGGAAATGAAATGGCAGCGTTGACGGAAACAAAAACACCACCTGTGCCATTAGGTAGGATATTTTGCTGTGGAGGTGAGTCTGTTGGGAAATTACTGCCTGCGTGCAGTGACTGTGGGCCTGGGGCGGTGCAGGAGCGGTATAAAAGTGGGCCCTTCTCCTCACTCTCTCATCCACTCCTCTCGCCTCCATCTCCTTGGGAACAAGGTGAGTACAAAGGCCTAACTCCTACTCCGCATCCTCCTCCAGGATTTCTCAGCACACACCCTATCTTATGCTGGGTCGTGGGGCTACTTAATCGTGGGAGAGGGAAGGGGGCTGAAAGTGTGGCATGGTGAGAGGCTGGGGCTTGGCTGAGGTGAGCTATGGGCTCTTGCCTCCAGCTCGTGGCTTGTCTCCCTCATGGGGGAGGGTGACAGGCTGCTCCTCAGCCAACCCTCGTGGTCTGCTCCCCCCTGCCCTCTCTCCCAGGTGCACCTCCGGACCCAAGACATGTCCTGCTACAACCAGTGCCTGCCCTGCCAGCCCTGCGGCCCGACCCCGCTGGCCAACAGCTGCAATGAGCCCTGTGTCAGGCAGTGCCAGGACTCCACCGTCGTCATCCAGCCCTCCCCCGTGGTGGTGACCCTGCCCGGCCCCATCCTCAGCTCCTTCCCACAGAACACCGCCGTGGGCTCCTCCACCTCCGCTGCTGTTGGCAGCATCCTCAGCTCTGAGGGAGTGCCCATCTCCTCCGGGGGCTTTGGCCTCTCTGGCTTTGGCAGCCGCTACTGCGGCAGGAGGTGCCTCCCCTGCTAAAGCTCCTCCCTGCACTGAGGCCTCCGTTTGGATCGACCTCGTTTCCCTCTTTTGACTCATTAAAGTTCTTCTGCATCACAGCCCCTGCCTCTGTGTCATCCTTCCCCTGCAGATGCTCTCCCAAGATGGCCAGGCGGAGAGCTGTTGCTCAGGAGTGGTTCTGGGAGGGGGTTGTTGGGGATGGTTTTGCACTGCTTGTCAACAGAGGCTTGCATTGAGTATGCTTGCTCATGCATCAGCTGATGCTCTAGTTTCTAAATTTGTCTGCCTCTTTGGGCCTGGATAGAATTACCCAACATAGTTCAGTGTCTACCGTCGACTTTGTTGTGCACACCTTTTGGTTTTCCTCAGTAAACTCAACACTGCGATGCAAGTAGTCAGGAGGGAACGTGGTTTTGACAAGACATACGCACTAGCTTCCCAGGAGAGGCCAGGAGAACCCCTCCTAACCCTAGCATTCTCAAAGGGAGGGACACAGTGCAGTGGGCTGCCTTATCGTAGAACCATCTTACCATAGAATCAGAGAATGGTTGTGGTTGGAAGAGACTTTGAAAGATCATCCAGTCAAACCCCGCTGCCATGGGCAGGGACATCTGTCACTAGATCACGTTACTCAAAGTTCCGTTGAACCCGACTTTGAACCCTTCCAACGATGGGGCGTCCCATCATTCTCTGGGCAACCTTTTCCAGTGTCTCACCACCCTCATCATAATAAATTTCTTCCTTTTGTCCAATCTACGTCTACCCTATTTCAGTTTAAAACTGTTGCTCCTTGTCCTATCGCTACAGGCCTTGATAAAAAGTCCCTCTCCGACTTTCTTGCGAGTCCCCTTTATATCTGGAGAGGCTGCAGTAAGGTCTCCCCATAGCCTTCTCAGGCTCAGCCTCCAGGCTGAGCAGCCCCAACTCCCTCAGCCTTTCTTCATAAGAGGGGTGATATAGCCCCCTTACCATTTTTGCAGTCCATCTCTGGAGCTGCTCTAAGAGGTCCCTGCCTTTTTTGTACTGGGGATCCCAGGCTGGGTGCATTGCTCCAGGTGGGGTCTAACGAGAGCGGACTAGAAGCAGAGAATCACCTCCCTCAACCTGCTGGCCACACTTCTTTTTGTGCAGCCCAGGCCACGAGTGGCTTTCTGGGCTGCAAGCGCCCATTGCTGGCTCATGTCCAATTCTTCAGCCTCCAGTACCCCGCAGTCCTTCTCTGCGGGGCTGCTCGCAACCATTCATCCTCCAGTCTGTGTTGATGTAGTTGATACAGGGGATTGCCCCAATGCAGGTGCAGGCCCTTGCACTTGGCCTTGTTGAAGTTCCTGAGTTTCACTTTCATGAGACCATTCCTCACGCCTGTCAAGTTCGCTCTGGATTGCATGGCTCCCCTCAAGCGTAACAGTTGCACCCCTCAGCTTGGTGTCACGCACAAACTTGCTGAGGGTGCGCTCAGTCCCGCTATCTATGTCACTGATGAAGGTATGAAATAGTATGGGTCCCAGTACGGACCCCTGAAGGACCCCACTCGTTGCTGGTTTCCACTTGGAGATTGAGCTGTTGACTATAACTCCTTGGATGCAGCCAAAGTGCCCTTGGGGCACTGTCAGTTGCAGGTGAGGAAGGCATCCAGGACTCCACCAGAACCCCTGGCCATCAGGCCCGGCTTTGCTGAGCCTCTGCCCAGACGTGTCCTCTTGGCCTCGGTGCACGTGCTGCGGAAGGGGCACATGGACACTGCTTGACCTCAGCTGAGGAGCCTGGGCTGTGGAAGGCCCTGGGAGGGCAGCAGCCCCACAGGCTCCTGGGAAGCGGACAAGAGGGGAGAAGAAGGGAGGCGAGAGGAGGGGCGGCAATTCCTCTTGGCCTGGCTGCCGCTGTTCCGGGGGAGGAGGCTCGAGTACAAAAATGGCCCCAGAGGACAACAGGAGAGGGAATGGGGGAACCAGGCCGTACTGGCGCTGGCTGGGATGGAGGTAATTTTCTTCATAGCAGCCCCTGTGGTGCTGTGTTTTAAATGTAAGGGTACACCAGTGCAGATAACACTGCAGTGCTTGCACAGCTTCAAGGCCATCCCTCTTTCCTAGTCTGCACCCCTGCAGTGAAGGCTGGGGGTGGGCAAGCAGCCGAGAGGGGACACAGCCAGGACAGCTGACCTGAATTGACCAAAGGGCTACTCCATGCCATATAACATCATGCTCAGCAATGAAACTGTGGGCAGTCTTTCCAAAGTAGCTGTTCTTCGGAGACTGGCTGGGCATCAGTCTGCTGGTGCTAGGTGGTGGGTGATTGCCTTTGCATCATTTGGGTTTTTTCTCTTTTTTCCCTTCCCCACTTAAACTGTCCTGATCTTGACCCCAAGGTTTTTTTGGAGTCTTTCTCTTCCAATTCTTGCCCCATCCCACTCGGACAGCAGACGGAGAAAACGGCTGGTGAGTGCTTAGTGCTGGTTGAGGTCAACAGACCACACAGGCCCATAGGCAGCGCATGTCCTGCTTGCCCTGCTCCTTTGCTGTCTGTGCCCAGGGCTTCCTGGGAAAGTTTCTGGAGACAGGGAGGCAGGGAGAGACTCAGGGCAGGAGGAGAGGCAGCGGGTGTGGGCTGAGCATCTGGAAGGGCTGTCTGGGAGCTCTCCAAAGCGGCGCGGTGACCAGCAGCAAAGGCTGCAGAAAGACTTGCAGCTGAGAAAGGGGAGCTGCTGAACTGCTGCAGGACACAGCTGGGCAAGATGATACATGTCCACCCAGAGCCCTGATCGGCAGCTAAACTTGGTAGCAAGCGGCCCTGTCTCTCCACACGTGCTTCTACCCCTGGCAAGTAGCAGCCCAAAAGCGGGGCCAGGGGAAGGTGCTCTTGTAGTAACGCCATCAAAACGGGTGCGACTCCCAGCACTGTTCCCGGACACCAAGGACTGTCACCAACAACCTGGGCTATATGAGCAGCAGCATAGCCAGGAGATCGATGGGAGCGACAAGCCCACTCTGCTCAGCGCTCACCTGACGGCGTGTAGAAAGCTGTGTTGAGTTTTGGGCTGCAATGCAAGGAAGACCTTGAGCAAGTGGCGTGAGTTCAGCGGAGGGTGGCCAGGATGGTGAGAGGGCTTGAGCACTTGGCTGGGGAGGACAGGCTGAGGGTGCAGGGCTTGCTGAGCGTGGAGAAGAGAATGCTTTGGTGGGAGCCCTAAAATCATCTTTGGAGTAGCTGTGGTCACTAGACTGCATCGGGTCATCCTATCCAGCCCCAGATAGGCAGGGAAGTTCAGAAAGCAGAGGGTCAACCTGAGCCTGACTAAGCGTCTTCAGTGCAAGCCTGTGTTGATAATCACGGCACAAGCATCCCCAACAAGCCCCTCCCAGAACCACCCCCGAGCAACATCTCTCTCCCTGGGCATCTTGAGACAGCATGTGGAGAGGAAAGGATGAGACGAAGGCATGGGCTGGGATGCAGCAGAACTTTAATGAGTCAAAAGAGGGAGACGGGGTCGGTCTGGGTGGAGGTCCCAGTACACAGAGCACCAGGGGCATATAAAACTCTGCACCCCATGGCTGTGGTGGAGATCCTTCCAGGTGTCCATGTGCCTGCCCCACAGAGGGAGAAGGACCAACAGCTCTTCTCTAGGCTGCCTTTGTGGTGCTCACAGCCCAGGGGAGCACAAGAGAACAAGGAGACGGGAGGGAAAGGAGAGAGCGGAAGAGGGGAAAGGCAGGCAAGGGCTGTGCTTTCTCAGAGCTGAGGCTGGCCCCGTCCTTTTGCAAGGGGTGCTGGGGTTGCTCCGCCTCTCTGCAAGCAACAAGCCGATGCTCCGTCCCCAGTGCGGTACCATCTCCTGGGTCCCTGGTGGCCTTGCCCAGGGCCATCGCCAGCAGCTTTAGCAGGGGAGGCACCTCCTGCCGCAGTAGCGGCTGCCAAAGCCGGAGAGGCCAAAGCCCCCGGAGGAGATGGGCACTCCCTCAGAGCTGAGGATGCTGCCAACGGCAGCGGAGGTGGAGGAGCCCACGGCGGTGTTCTGTGGGAAGGAGCTGAGGATGGGGCCAGGCAGGGTCACCACCACGGGGGAGGGCTGGATGACGACGGTGGAGTCCTGGCACTGCCTGACACAGGGCTCATTGCAGCTGTTGGCCAGCGGGGTCGGGCCGCAGGGCTGGCAGGGCAGGCACTGGTTGTAGCAGGACATGTCTTGGGTCCGGAGGTGCACCTGGGAGAGAGGGCAGGGGGAAGCAGAGCAGGGAAAGGGGTGAGGAGCAGCCTGTCACCCCACCACAAGGGAGCCAAATCACACACTGGTGGTGAGAGCCAGAGGCGCTGTAGAGATGTCCACGGGTTTCCCCTTCCCCTCATCCCAAAAGAGCCCTGCCAGCAGCGACTAAGCCCAAGGAGGTCCCTGCCTAGCCCATAGCTCAATAGACACCCCAGCCAAGACCCAACCACTCTCCATGCCACACCTTCTGCCCCCTTCCCTCTCCCATGGCAAGCAGCTCTAAGACCCAGCACGGGACAAAGAGGCAGGTGTGTGCTGAGAAATGACAGAGGAGGAGGAGGAGGACGACGAGGAGGAAGGGCTCCAGACTCACCTTGTTCCCAAGGAGATGCAGGCGACAGGAGCGGATGAGAGAGTGAGGAGAAGGGCCCACTTTTATACTGCTCCTGCACCGCCCCAGGCCCACAGTCACTGCACGCGGGCAGTAATTTTCCAACAGATTCACCTCCAAAGCAAAATATCCTACCTGATGGCACAGGTGGTATTTTGCTTTCCGTCAACGCTGCCATTTCGCTTCCTCATTTCTGACACGCCCACGAGGCCACGGAGGCTCCTGTCAAGTACCAGGTTGAGAGGCCCAAGGATCTCCTGGGCAGGAACACATCAGTACAGGCAGAAGACGCGCCCCTGAGTGCTGGAGGGGTCCATGCCAACAGGGGACACCGGTCTGGGGAAACCTGGTGAGCTTGTTTACAACCCTCCTTGCATGTGCGCATATCCTCCTGCCGATGCAGTCCTCCTCTGGGTGCCCAAAGGCTCCCGTGACCGAGGACATGCCGCATCCTTCTCCCACCCTTACTGCCTCCATGCTCGCTCCAGCAGTCACTGGTCATTGACCCGATTGGCAGGTGGGCTGCCCTACTGTTTTCAAGTGCCTTCACCCAAGGAAAGCTTCTCCTTCTGGGGAGACATTTGACAGTTTGTTTGGCAAAGTCGTCCCCTCTCGTGGCAGCCTCTGGGGGTCCCCCACCAGTGCCGTCAGCAGGCTTGCGGAAGGAAAACTTTGCCCTCCCGCGCCACCCGATTCCTCAACAAGCCCTGTGGAGTCGGGTCCGTCCTCACTACCAAAGGGGTGTGTTGGGGCTCAGGACAGCGCCTCGTTCCTCCCACTCTCCACCATGCACTTTGGTCGCAGGCTTTGGACCCTGACCTGCAGGAGACACAAAGGCCTGGCCACTTTTCCAAAACACACTGACCATCCTGCGACCACCCCCGAGCTGTGGGAGCGCTGGCAAGAAGGTCATGCTGAGGGCTATGGTCCTTGGGTCTCCCTGGCGCTGCGTACTTGGGTACAAGCCCAGCGCTCGGACATGGTTTTCCCGGGGCAGGGATGGAACTGCCCTGGCTGCAGGGGAGTTCAGCCCTGCATGGGACACGGCCCGCAGACAGCACGCGCTCCTGGCTTGGCCTCACGCCAAGAGGCTGACACATGGCCAACCCAAAATTAGAGCGTGACTCGCCATGGGTAGGGAGAGTCTATCCCAGGAAGCTTGGCTACTGAAGGCATTCCCTTGCCCTCCTGGGGCGCGCCCCAGCTGCCTCCGTGTCTGCAGGGCAGGGAAGTGCATCACCTCCTTGATGTAGTCTGAGAGCTGGTTTTGCACCCAGGGCCCTTCTGAGCACATCCCCTCCCTGAGCATCCCCAGGCGCGTAGCACTGCGGGGTCCTGCCAGCCCTCGCTCGCTGGGGAACCGGGGGAAGTTTCCCTACATCTCCAGCGGTGCTGGGTTGTGCTGCAAGCTGAGGAGGCCTGTGGGGCATGGGAAAGGCGGCATGCTGAAGCACTAATGCCATGAGAGGACATATTGCCTGGGACCCAGGGATGAGCCCCAGCCGCTGGGGACGTGTTTTCGGCAACCCTTTCTTTCCCTCCATGGAGCGTTCCGGAGAGCTCCTCACCACAGCCCAGTCTCTTTGGCCAGGAAGATGAGGCCTGTCCGTCCACCCTCCATGCCTCTCCCCAAGGCTGACCCTGCCCCCGCCGGCAGATCTGCCCAGAGGAGGGTCAAGGGCTCTAAGATCGTAGCACAGTTCAGTCCCCCGTCCGTCCTTAAGCAAGAGGTTCTTCCCTTCCCGGTGCAGGACTTGCCATCTGACCTTCTTGAATGCCATGAGGCTCCTGTGGCCCAGTCCTCCAGCTGCTCTACGTCTCCCCTTACAGCACTGCTGCCCTGGAGCACGTCACCTGGCTTGTATGGGTTGACTTTTCTCAGGCAGTCCTTGATTTGAAGCCCACCCACTGCTGGGAGGGCCCCGCCTCCTTCCTTCAACTCTTTCAGAGGGCACATCGGCCCGGGAGAACTTGCACGTAAAGAGTGAGAGAGAGAAGGCATGGACTCCCCCCAGACTGCTCTCTGTCCACTCGGAGGAAATCAGCCGCCCCAGTCAGCAGTGGGCCCGCTTCTTCCTCCGTCACTCTTCGGCTACTCTTGCAGGGGTCGATCTTGCTCTTGATGCTTGCTGCCTGTTGCTCTTCGTGCCCCTCGCAAGACTCAAGGCACGCTGAGCTTTGACTTTCCTAACAGCATCCCAACGTGCCTAGGAATTATTTCCAAATTCCTCCTTTGCAGCTCGTCCCTCCCTACAACTCCAGGATGCTGCCTTTTGACGCTGGTGCTCTGCCTTGAGTACCCCACTTAGCCAAAGCTGGTCTGCTGAGACATCTGTTTGTTTCCCTGTGCACTGGGCTGGACCATTCTTGCGCTTGGACCATGAGGCGCCTAAGGCGCTGCCAGCTTTTCGGAGCTCTTTTGTGCTTCACAGCTGCCTCCGCGGCGTCCGACCTACCAGCTGCCTGACTAGGCCAAAGTCAGCGTGCCTGAAGGCCAGGGGCCGTACTCTGCTACTCGCTTTCCTCCCTGCCGTCAGGTCGTGAACTCCGCTGTTTCGCAGGTGTGACAACCACGCCTGCCCTTGATTCCAATGTTCCCAACCAGTTCTTCCCTCTGAGGGGCAGCTGTGCAGCACCCGTCTTTTGCCCATGACAGCATCGCAGGATCCCTGAGGTTGGAAGGGACCTCTGGAGATCGCCTCGTCCAACCGCCCCTGCTCAAAGCACGGTCAGCCTTTGGAGGATGCTCAGGGCCAAGTCCTGTCAAGCTCTGCATACCTACAGGGATGGAGAAGCCACAACCTGTCCGTGGCAACCCCATCCAGTACGTGACCACCCTCACACGAACAAAGTCTTTTCTTAGGTTTTTGTGGGATTTCCCGTCGTTCAATGTGTGCCTATCACCTCTTGCCCCTTCACCGCATAGGACTCAGGACAGTCTGACTCTATGTTCTTGACTCTCTCCCAGCAGCTCTTTTACGCATTGCTAAGAGGCGTGCCGCGGGGCCTTCGCTCCTCCAGGGTGAACAACCCCACCTCTCACAGCCTCTCCTGCCTCAGGGGCTCCAGTCGCTTCGTGGGCTCCGTGACGCTTTGCGGGACTCGCGCCAGTACGGCCGTGTGTTTTGGGGTTGTGTGGCAGGGTTTTGGTAGCGGGGGAGGGGCTGCAGGGTCGGCTCCCGTGAGAAGCTCCTAGAAGATTCCCCGGCTCCAAGGTGGACCCGCCTCTGACCAAGGCCGACCCAATCAGTGATGGCGGTAGCGCCTCTGGGATAACACACTTAAGAAGGGGAACCTACAGTGGGGGAGGAGATTGGAATGTGAGAGAAACCCCTGTGCAGATACCGAGGTCAGTGAAGAAGGAGGTGCGCCCTGCGGCCCGTGGTGAGACGGCAGGCTGTCCCCCTGCAGCCCGTGGAGGTGAGCGGGGAAGCAGATGCCCACTTGCAGCCCGTGGAGGACCCCACGCCGGAGCAGTCGGATGCCCCCGAAGATGGCCGTGACGCCATGGGAAAGCCCGTGCTGCAGCAGTCTGTGACTGAAGATCGGTCCGCGGAAAGGACCCATGGCCGAGAAGTTCGTGAAGGACTGCAGCCCGTGGAAGGACTCACGCTGGAGAAGTTTGGGAAGCACTCTCTCCCGTGGGAAGGACCCCACGCTGGAGCAGGGGAAGAGCGCGAGGAGTCCTCCCCCTGGGGAGGAAGGACCGGCAGAGACAAATGTGTGGCGAACTGACTGCAACGCCCATTCCCCGTCCCCCTGCGCCGCTGGGGGAGGACGTAGAGAAAACCGGGAGTGGAGCTGAGCCGGGAAGGAGGGAGGGGTGGGGGGGAGATGTTCTAAGGTTTGGGTTTACTTCTCAGTACCCTTGTTTTGGTTTGATTTGTAGTAAATTCAATTGATTTTGTTTCTTCCCCAAGTTGAGCCTGTCTTTTGCCCGTGACCATAAGCGGCGAGTGATCCCTCCCTCTCCTTGTCTCGACCCACGAGCTTTTCTTTATATTTTCTCCTCATCCCACCGGGGCCGCAGCTGGCGAGGAGTGAGCGAGCGAGCGGCTTCGTGGTGCTTTGATACCGGCTGAGCTTAAACCACGACACCGTGCATCTCTCACACTGGGGAGCCACGAACTCGACACTCTTTGCGGCAGTTGTGGTCTCGGCACTGTCGAGCAGAGGAGAGGGATCACCTTCCATGACCTGATGGCAAACCCCTTCCTCATGCAGCCCAGGATGCTTTCAAATGCCATTTCCGCAAGGGTGCAGGCCTGCCTCATGGTGTCCACCGGGACCCACATCCTCCCCGGCAAAGCTGTTTGGCAGCCCATCGGCCCCAGGCTGTAGCAGTGCAGGAGGTTCTTCCTCCCCCACTGCAGGACTTTGCCTAAAGGGGGTTAAACGTTATTGGCCCCAGGCTGGGCCCCTGCAGTGCACCAGGAGTGAGCGTCTGCCAGCTGGACTTGGTGCTGCTCATCACAACCCTTGGAGACCAGCAGCCATGCCAGATTGCAATGCCCTGCACTGCCCTCTTCCCCAGCCTGTGTTTCGTTAGCTGGTCTGTCAGGATCGTGCCCTGGTTTCGGCTGGAATAAAGTTAATTTTCTTCCTGGCAGCTGGTATAGTGCTGTGGTTTGCATTTAGGATGAGAATAATGTTGATAACGCACTGATGTCTCAGTCGTTGCTAAGCAGCGCCTATACTAAGTATGCTGCTGACCTACCTGGAAGAAGACTTTCTTGTTGCCCTCCACGTGCTTTGCCTGATTCAATGCCAGGTGGGCTTTGATTTTGCTAGCACCAGCCCCGCATACGCAGACAGCCTGGCAAATGTGCTCCCCAGAGCAAAGGGCATCGAGAGGAAGACAGCTGAAACCTTTGGCACGGCCTGGCTGCCTGGAGATGCCACAGCTAGTGACCGCTGGAGCAAGCCGAGAGAGAGGGAGGAGAGAGAAGCACGTGGCACGTCCTTGAAAAGAGCAGCCTTTGGGTGCTCTGCTGACGTGTGCAGCGGCAGGCAGAGCTGGGCCTCTTCCTGCCAAGGGAGTTGCAAACAGTCGCGCTTCACTGCCCCAAGCCAACATCCCCTGCCTGCACAGGACCATGGGAGCCATCTTCTGCCCAAACCGACGCAGCCCTGCCCGGGATATCCTTGGGAGTCTCATGAGGGCACATGAAAGGAGCCTGCATGGCAGACCAAGCAAGTCAGAAATGAGGAAATGAAATGGCAGCGTTGACGGAAACAAAAACACCACCTGTGCCATTAGGTAGGATATTTTGCTGTGGAGGTGAGTCTGTTGGAAAATTACTGCCTGCGTGCGGTGACTGTGGGCCTGGGGCGGTGCAGGAGCAGTATAAAAGTGGGCCCTTCTCCTCACTCTCTCATCCACTCCTCTCGCCTCCATCTCCTTGCGAACAAGGTGAGTACGAAGGCCTAACTCCTACTCCGCATCCTCCTCCAGGATTTCTCAGCACACACCCTATCTTATGCTGGGTCGTGGGGCTACTTAATCGTGGGAGAGGGAAGGGGGCTGAAAGTGTGGCATGGTGAGAGGCTGGGGCTTGGCTGAGGTGAGCTATGGGCTCTTGCCTCCAGCTCGTGGCTTGTCTCCCTCATGGGGGGGTGACAGGCTGCTCCTCACCCCTCTCCCCTGCTCTGCTCCCCCCTGCCCTCTCTCCCAGGTGCACCTCCGGACCCAAGACATGTCCTGCTACAACCAGTGCCTGCCCTGCCAGCCCTGCGGCCCGACCCCGCTGGCCAACAGCTGCAATGAGCCCTGTGTCAGGCAGTGCCAGGACTCCACCGTCGTCATCCAGCCCTCCCCCGTGGTGGTGACCCTGCCCGGCCCCATCCTCAGCTCCTTCCCACAGAACACCGCCGTGGGCTCCTCCACCTCCGCTGCCGTTGGCAGCATCCTCAGCTCTGAGGGAGTGCCCATCTCCTCCGGGGGCTTTGGCCTCTCCGGCTTTGGCAGCCGCTACTGCGGCAGGAGGTGCCTCCCCTGCTAAAGCTGCTGGCGATGGCCCTGGGCAAGGCCACCAGGGACCCAGGAGATGGTACCGCACTGGGGACGGAGCATCGGCTTGTTGCTTGCAGAGAGGCGGAGCAACCCCAGCACCCCTTGCAAAAGGACGGGGCCAGCCTCAGCTCTGAGAAAGCACAGCCCTTGCCTGCCTTTCCCCTCTTCCGCTCTCTCCTTTCCCTCCCGTCTCCTTGTTCTCTTGTGCTCCCCTGGGCTGTGAGCACCACAAAGGCAGCCTAGAGAAGAGCTGTTGGTCCTTCTCCCTCTGTGGGGCAGGCACATGGACACCTGGAAGGATCTCCACCACAGCCATGGGGCGCAGATTCTTTTCTGCCCCTGGTGCTCCCTGCAGTGGTTCCTTGCCTCAGATTGATGTAGTCTCCCTCTTTTGACTCATTAAAGTTCTGCTGCATCCCATCCCATGCCTCGTTGTCATCTTTTCCCCTGAAAAGTCTCTCTCGAGATGCCCAGGGAGAGAGATGTTGCTCAGTGGTGTTTCTGGGAAGGGGTTGTTGGGGGTGAATGGGTAGTGATTGGTAACAGCATTGTATAGGTTCTACCTGGGATGGAGTTTAATTTTCACCATATTAGCCCTCCTACTGGTTCTTGGTAGTTGTAGCTAAAATGGTGTTGATAACAGGTAAATGTTTTCTTTTTGCTGGGCAGTGGTTGCACAGCAGCAACCCTTTCTCTCCAACTCCCTCTCCAAAAGGCCAGTAGGCTGCGCGTGGGCAAGAGGTTGGGAGGAGACATAGCCAGGACAGCTGACCCAGACTGAACAAAGGGATAGTCCACACCCTATGACATCATATGCAGCAATAAACGCTAAGAGAAAGGAGAAAGCGGGGTGGAGGTGGGGGTGGGGGCGGCGGCGAGGCATTCATTATTAAGTTGTTTGTCTTTCGAGCAACCGCTAAGTGTACTGTAACTCTGCTTCTGTCCTGGTTTCAGCTGGGATAGAGTTAATTGTCTTCCTAGTAGCTGGTACGGTGCTATGTTTTGAGTTCAGTGTGCGAAGAATGTCGATAACACTGATGTTTTCAGTTGTTGCTAAGTAGTGTTTAGTCTAAAGTCAAGGATTTTTCAGCTTCTCATGCCCAGCCAGCGAGAAAGCTGGAGGGGCACAAGAAGTTGTCACAGGACACAGCCAGGGCAGCTGACCCAAACTGGCCAACGGGGTATTCCACACCATGGGACGTCCCATCTAGTGTATAAACTGGGGGGAGTGGGGGCGGGGGATCACCGCTCGGGGACTAGCTGGGTGTCGATCGGTGGGTGGGTGGTGAGCAATTGCACTGTGCATCATTTGTACATTCCAATCCTTTTATTATTGCTGTTGTCATTTTATTAGTGTTATCATTATCATTATTAGTTTCTTCTTTTGTGTTCTATTAAACCGTTCTTATCTCAACCCACGAGTTTTACTTCTTTTCCCGATTTTCTCCCCCATCCCACTGCGGGGGGGGGAGTGAGTGAGCGGCTGCGTGGTGCTTAGTTGCTGGCTGGGGCTAAACCACGACAGCTTCCCAGGAGTGCCTGTGTTGAAAATATTTTGATAAAGAAATTAAAATCCAATTATATAAGAGTTTGGTTTGATTAAGAAGTAGAAAATTGTGAAGCATAATGTATAGCAGTGTTAAGTTTGAAATGTAGTCATAGAAACTTTAGGAACTGTGTTATGTGTGACTATAGGAACCTTAGTATTGTTAAGTTTGAAATAAGCTAACCATAGAAACCTCACCAGGAAGATACTGGTCTTTCTATGTTTTGTTTCAAGAAACTAAGGAAACCGTCATGGACACCAGTTTGCTGCTTGGAAACCCCCTTATCGAGGATTCCAATCAGTAGAGTTAAGTGAAATTGACCAATGATTGTTTTAACATAAGAATATTAATAAGGTGGTATGATTAAAAGACCAATCATTGAAAAGGAATTAACATTTTGCTTGGAAATCTAGTGAATATGTATAACAGGTGTGTATTTAACTGTATTGTTAGACAAGACAGGTGCACACGATAGGTGGAGCGATCCCCCGTGTGCCCAGCGCTGCAATAAAGGAGTGCCTGCTTCTTAACTTCTCATTGCTGTTAAGGAGTTTTATTCCGGATTTCGGCAACAGTTTTGGCACCCCAGATGGGACCTTGCGAGTGAGACTGGATGAGATCGAGTGGTGATCGAACTCCAGCCGGCACCGAGGGATTCTCGGGGGGAACCATCGCTCTCGACTCACAAAGCTCCTCGCAACTTTCCCTGGAGAAAGGGTAAGGCACTTCTTCTCTGGAATCTGTTCGGATAGCCTGCCCGTAAGGCGCAGCGAAAGCTTCACAGGGTTGGGCCTCAGAGGGTACCCGTCTGTGGAGAAGCCTAGGCGTCTGCCCGTAAGTCATAAGCGAAAGCTATTGCTGGGTTGGACATCTGTGTATCTGGGATAAGTCTGCCCGTAAGTCATAAGCGAAAGCTATTGCTGGGTTGGACATCTGTGTATCTGGGACAATTGTCATTTGCATTTATTTGGTATTTGATATTTGATATTTGGTATTTGGTATTTGATACTCGATATTTGATATTTGGCATTTGATATTTGGTTATTAATATTTGGAACTTTGATATTTGATATTTGGTGCATTTGGTATTTGATATATAAGTATAATGGCATTAGCCAAATTATTCAAGAGTAAGAGTATGGGAAATATAACCACTGATGAAAAGATACCGAAAACATCACCATTGGGATGTTTATTGGCACATTGGAGTGAATTACATGATGATTTACGTAAAAGTCAAATGATTGAATATTGTAATCATTGGTGGCCTTTGTATGTTTTGGAAGAGCAGGAAAAGTGGCCAACAAATGGAACTTTAAGTTATAATACTATATTACAGTTAATGTTATTTTGTAGGAGAGAGGGTAAATGGTTTGAAGTGCCATATGTGGATCTGTTCTTTTATTTGAGGCAGAGAACGGATTGGCAAAAGGAATGCAAGTTAATTAGTCGAGACAATTTGGTGATGACATTAACTTCAGAAAATAAGAAAGCTGAGTTGTTGTTCGGCTTGTGATATTGGAAGGAGGTGCATTAGATGTACAGTACCAAAAGAAGATGAAATGGAACTAGAATTAGAAATAGCCCCACCAAGGGAGGAGCAGGATCTCTCCCCCTCACATTCATGGGAAAGGAGTATTGAGTCAGGGAGAATAATTTATTGGATAGTACTGAAAAACAGATGGTATTAAAAACTGGAAAAGCACAAGCAGAGGCAGCACTTATGAATGAAATGCTCTCTGGAACTTTGGAACAGAGTTTTCCTTCGGGAGATCCCCAGTGGGATCCAAATGACACTGTACACAGGAGAAGGTTAACTCGATATCAAAAATGGGTATTGTATGGAGTAAAGCATGCAATGCCGAAAGCTTTGAATTGGTCTAAATTATATGAAATAAAGCAAGATAAAAATGAATCTCTCTGTGTTTTTGGAAAAATTGAAAGAAACTGCTAAAAAATATACTGATTTGAAATTGGAAACAGAGGCAGAACAACAGCAATTGACTTTGATTTTTATGGGGCAGTCAGCAAAAATGATGACTTTAAATGAATGAAGGGGACCGGAGGGGAACCCAGCTGAACCTCTGGTTACAATTAAGCTGGGAAATGATAAAGTTGAATTTTTAGTTGATACGGGAGCAGTATATTCTGTTTTGAATACTTATAAAGGGAAATTGGGAAATAAAACAGCGAATATAATTGGAGCGACTGGGAAACAAGAAAATAGACCATTCTTTCAACCCCTTGATTTAAAATTTGGAAATAAGGCAATTACACATGAATTTTTGTATGTGCCAGAATGTCCGATACCCTTGTTGGGTCGAGATTTGTTATCCAAATTAAATGCACAGATAGCTTTTGAGGGAGGAGAAATTCTTTTAAAGATACCAGAATCAAAGACAGGAGAAATATTGATGATACAAGAGAAGGTTAAGATTCAGGAGATGCCACAAGAAGTTGATGCTGTGATCCCTACAGTTTGGAACACAGAGATACCTGGAAAATCTAAAATGGCACAGCCTGTAAAAGCAGAACTGAAGGAAAATGTGAAACCAGTGAGATTAAAACAGTATCCAGTTAAACCTGAGGCTAGATTGGGAATCAAGAAATTAATTGATAAATTTTTGGAATATGGAATCTTAGAGGAGTGTGAATCTGAATATAATACTCCAATTTTACCAGTGAAAAAGCTATCAGGAGAATATAGATTAGTACAGGATTTGAGGGCGATAAATCAGATAGTGAAAGACATATATCCTGTAGTGGCCAATCCATATACACTTTTAACAGCTCTAGGGGAGAATCACCAGTGGTTTACAGTGCTTGATTTAAAGGATGCTTTCTTTTGTATACCCCTGGAAAAAGGAAGTCGAAAATTATTTGCTTTCGAGTGGGAAAATCCAAAAACAGGACGAAAAACACAATTGACATGGACAAGATTGCCACAAGGATTCAAGAACAGTCCAACAATTTTGGGAGCCAATTAGCAAAAGAACTTGAGATGTGGAAACAAGATGGTCCCAAACCTGGACATTTGCTCCTACAGTATGTAGACAACATATTGATAGCGACAGAAGAGAGACCAGCATGTATAAAGGTAACAATTGATCTTTTAAACTTTTTGGGGCTAAGCGGATACAAAGTCTCTAGAACTAAGACCCAGATAGCAAAACAGACTGTGATATATCTGAGTTTTGAAATCTCACAAGGGCAAAGACAGTTGGGAACAAACTGCAAAGAAGCAATTTGCAGCATCCCGGAGCCGAGAAATACCCACGAATTGAGAACCTTTTTGGGAATGACTGGGTGGTGTCGGCTATGGATAATGAACTATGGTCTGTTGGCTAAACCATTATATGAAGCTCTTAAAGGTCCACCATTTGAACGGGGTCCAGATCAGCAGAGAGCTTTCAAGAATCTAAAACAGGCCCTGATGACAGCACCAACCCTGGGACTTCTGGATCTGACTAAAGACTTCCAGTTATTTGTACATGAGAAACAACACCTTGCACTGGGAGTGCTGACTCAGAAGATGGGAAGTTGGAAGCGACCGGCTGGATATTTTTCCAAACAATTGGACTTTGTAAGTAAGGGCTGGCCTGCTTGTTTGAGAGCAGTAGCAGCCACTGTGATGATAATACAGGAGGCCCGAAAATTGACTTTGGGAAGGATGATGGTGGTATATGTACCACATATGGTGATATCAGTGTTAGAGCAAAAGGAGGGCCATTGGCTCTCCCCAAGCAGAATGATGAAATATCAGGTAATTTTAATGGAGCAAGATGATGTACTTTTGAAAACCACTAATTTAACTAATCCTGCAGTCTTTTTGAGTTCTATACAGGAAGAAGGACAACTGGAACATGATTGCCTGACTACCATTGAGTATGTATATTCCAGTCGAGAGGATCTGAAGGATGTACCTATGGACAATTCGGACTGGGAATTGTACACAGATGGTAGCAGTTTCGTTGAAAATGGAATCCGCTATGCAGGATATGTGGTAACAACTGAAAAATCAGTTATAGAAGCCAATGCTTTGCCAAGCACAACTTCAGCTCAGAAGGTGGAATTAGTGGCTTTGACAAAGGCTCTAGAATTGAGTGAAGAAAAGAAAGTGAATATCTGGACTGATTCGAAATATGCATTTGGTGTGGTCCATGTCCATGGGATTTTATGGAAAGAAAGAGGATTATTATCCTCTCAGGGGTCCAACATTAAATATAAAGATGAGATTTTACATTTATTACAAGCAGTTCGGAAACCAACTGCAGTAGCAATCATGCACTGTAAAACACATCAATCAGGGAATACAAAAGAGATTGTAGGGAACAGACTAGCAGATAAATCAGCTAGAGAAGCAGCCAAAAGGAATACCCTACAAATGGTATTAATTCCTACAAAAACTATTGCATTACCAAAGGAAAAACCTAAATATTCAGAGGAGGATGAGAAATTGGGGAGACTATTAAATGTAAGGAAAAATTTGGAAGGATGGTAGGTGACATCAAAAGGACAAGTAGTAATTCCACCATTTGTAATGAGGGAAATAGTACAAACAAAACATAAGGAATGTCATTGGGGAGCAGAAGCATTAGTAACTCTTTTAAAAAGGCAAGTAGTATCAGTAAAAATGCTAGAAATAGCTAAAATGACAACTGTGAAATGTGAGATATGTTTAAAGAATAATCCAGTTGTAAAAAGGAAGGTTCAAATGAGAATGTTGAAATCAGGAATGGAACCAGGGGATTATTGGCAAATAGATTTTTCGGAGTTACCTCGACAGAATGGGTATCGATACATTCTGGTGGGGGTTGATACGTTTACAGGATGGCCAGAAGCCTTTCCCTGTCGGACCAATCAAGCAAAGGAGATCATTAAATGGTTATTACAAGAAATGATCCCGAGATTTGGAGTACCAATTGGAATCTCTTTTGATAGAGGTTCCCATATTGTTGCAGAAGTGGTCCAGGGTGTTAGTAGAATTTTGGGAATTACATGGGACTTACACACACCTTGGAGACCACAATCTAGTGGGAAGGTGGAAAGAATGAATCAAACATTGAAAAGACAAATTAGTAAAATATGTCAGGAAACTAATTTGAAATGGCCTCAAGCACTCCCACTGACCCTTTTACGAATTCGGGTTCAGCCAAAGAGTGGGACATTAATCAGTCCCTATGAGCTATTATATGGTAAACCTTATGAATCTCCTGAACCAAATCTGAGCATACATTTAAAAGGAAAACAAGATGTATATAACTATCTGCTTTCTTTAGGAAAAACTTTAACTGCACTTCGGAGTGTGGTTGTTTGGAACAGACCTCTGTCTTTGGAAAATCCAGTACATGATTTCCAACCAGGTGATTATGTCTCTGTGAAGACATGGACTTTTGAACCTCTTCAGGAACGCTGGAAAGGACCCTTTCAAGTATTGTTGACTACTTTCACCGCTGTCAAGATTGCTGAATCAGATGCATGGATCCACTATACTCGGGTGAAGAAAGCTCCATCATCTTGGAAAGTTATATATAGAGACCCTAGAACCTTAAAACTGACTTTGAAGCATGCCTAATCTTCCATATAATTTTGAAATCTGGGGGAAATGCATTTTGATTTGGAAAATAATATTGGTGGGGGTCTGGTCTGAGATTGTGGCTGAACAACAAGTAACAGTGAACTATGGAGGTATTCTGGGATTGGGATGTAACTTTACTCAGATTCCAGAATTTGATCCTGACAAATTAGAAATTAGTTGGATGAGAGATAAAGGAAAAGGCAAGTATCTAGCAAGACAAATTGAACTGAAGAAAAAGGCAAGAAATAAGAGACAAGCTAAACAATTAATTTACCTCCCAAAGAAAACTCAGGAAGAAAATTTGATGGTAGGATTGATTAAGGGATTTGCTAATTTCCAGAATGTGACACAAATTACTGCCTGTTTACCAATACCAAGGGCAGTTGGTGAATCTGTTCCATGGGGAATTTTGACAATGAATTTGACTAATTTAGAACATAGAAATGTGACTAGCCACTGTGAACAAAGACCAGTAGTTGGATGGCAAGAACAAGTGACAATTATCAAGAAACAATAGAAGTCTCCAGGGAGCAGGGCAGATTGTGAAAAATTATTAAATTCTGGTTTTATTAAAGTTGGGAGATTTCATAATGTAGGATATTGTACTTATGATGAACAAGTTAAGAAAAATACAACTCGAATGATCATGGAATGGAAATGTGACAAGGCTAATCAGACAATGTTAGAAAGGACAATTAGTTGAGACTCAGTGTGGTCTATGACTATACTGTCTCAATTCCAATATATGGCTAAAGCTCCTTGGTGTTTTACTTAGGATGGAACCATTTTTACAACTTGGCCATCGGTAAATGATAAAGGGAGTACATTACGAGAAAAGGAAAATTCAGTACCGTGGTGGAAATGTGAGAAAATATACAATTACAGTACTAAAGACATGGCAATCCAAAGAATTCCACCTTTAGCAGCAGCCGTGAAGTATGGCTGCTTGTGTAGAGGACTTAAAAATGATCTTCAATTGACTGAAACCTTTAAACCTAAAAGAGGAACAATATTTAGTTGCAGAAAAACTACTATTCAGAGTCCAGGACACTTGGTTTGGGCAATGAGTGATGGAACCTGGACAACCCACCTGCCTCTTGATGGGAAGGTAAAACAAATCACTTTGAGAATGCCAACATTATACCCAATTTGGAAAAAGTCTCCTTTTAGAGCATCATTAAAAAATTTGAAATTGGAACGGGCAAAAAGGTCAGAAATAGATGATGAATGGAATGAACCCTCCACTGGAGTTAGAATTAGTTAGACCCTAGAATCTCTACTAACCCCTTTGACAATATATAGGAATCGAAACTGGCTGTACCAACTAACAAGACAAGTAGAGAAACTAACCAATGTGACCAGAAAAGGATTTAGAGATCTAAATATACAATTACAGGCCACTTCCAAAATGACTCTACAAAATAGAATTACTTTAGATATGCTTTTACTCAAAGCACATTGAGTGTGTGGATATTTAAAAGACAGAATAGACCATTGTTGTATACACATTCCGAATGTAACTCAGGATGTAGAACATGATTTGGAATTATTGGGAAAAATTGAGAAAGACACTCAAGAGTTGCAACAAGATATACAAGAGAGTTGGATAGACAAGATTTTTAAGGGATTAAGTTGGAATCTGAGTTTTTGGATCAAATCATTGATTAGTACAATATTAACCTTGTTGATAATTTTTGTAATGATCATTTTGATTTATTACTTTTTGAAAAGGCAAATTACTCGTAAAACTTCTTTTAATCGCATGATCATCCAAGCTGTTACAAGACAGCAAGATGGACAAACAATCTCAGAGTTTCCTCCACCATATAGTGAGTGATTAGTAAAATGATAGTGAAAGTATTGAAATGATTTTCAAAACTTTCAAAGGGGGGAATGTTGAAAATATTTTGATAAAGAAATTAAAATCCAATTATATAAGAGTTTGGTTTGATTAAGAAGTAGAAAATTGTGAAGCATAATGTATAGCAGTGTTAAGTTTGAAATGTAGTCATAGAAACTTTAGGAACTGTGTTATGCGTGACTATAGGAACCTTAGTATTGTTAAGTTTGAAATAAGCTAACCATAGAAACCTCACCAGGAAGATACTGGTCTTTCTATGTTTTGTTTCAAGAAACTAAGGAAACCGTCATGGACACCAGTTTGCTGCTTGGAAACCCCCTTATCGAGGATTCCAATCAGTAGAGTTAAGTGAAATTGACCAATGATTGTTTTAACATAAGAATATTAATAAGGTGGTATGATTAAAAGACCAATCATTGAAAAGGAATTAACATTTTGCTTGGAAATCTAGTGAATATTTATAACAGGTGTGTATTTAACTGTATTGTTAGACAAGACAGGTGCACACGATAGGTGGAGCGATCCCCCATGTGCCCAGCGCTGCAATAAAGGAGTGCCTGCTTCTTAACTTCTCATTGCTGTTAATGAGTTTTATTCCGGATTTCGGCAACACCTGGACATCACCTGCTGATGGGAAGTAGAGACTAAATCTTTTTGCACGCTTTGCTTTGCTTTGCTTTTCTTCATTAAACTACCCGTATCTCAACTCTGTTTTTTTTCATCTTATTTTGCCCCCCCTTTCTCAATGAGGAAGGGGAGTGGTAGAACACCTTGGTGGGCACCTGGTGGCCAGACATTGTCAACTCACCACGGTCTTGTTGGTGCTTAACATGGGGCTCAAGACAATGGCAGTTTTGAACTGAGCATGCTATAACTGTAGTAGTTACTAATTGACTGGCCTCTGTGCAGGTCAGGGAGTTTGCTTGCTGCACTACTTATCTCTTTATTTGGCTGAGCTTGGGAACTTGTTAATAGAACCAAAGGCCATGTGGTTTGCCCTGGCATTCATGCCCTTACTGTGCTGGGAGAGCTGTCTTGTGGAGAGGATGAGGGAATACACCTCCCTCTTCCCATCTGGGACTGATGTGGGTTGTTTTGTTGTGCAGGCTCCCGAGGTCCTTGTCCACCCTCACGTGAGGTGTTTAATACTACTAATTAACACTGTTGGCCTACTATGGCTTTTGTGGAATCTGGTGTCATGCTGGCAAAAGAAGAGACAACTTTTGGATGAGGCAACAGTGAAACATGCCCTGCCGTGGCCGGTCCCTGGGGGGCAGCTTTTAGCACTGTATTGGAGCTTGACCTGTGCCTATCGAGCCACGATTCAGTATTATCAGAGGACAGTGGTTAAGACAGGGACCCAAACTACCTCTGCAAATGTCACGATTCAGCCAGGGATCCAAACTACATGTAAGAACGTGGTAGTTGAGGCAGAGACCCAAACCACATCTGAGAACACCATGGTGGAAATAGGGACGCAAACACCACCTACAGTAATCGCTCCAGTAGTGAAAAAGAAATAGTGGACAAGGAGGTGAATGGGTCCATATCATTGATTAGTAAGGGAGTGGGGAGGAGGCAGAGTCTGACTGGGAAGCCAGTCCTTCAGCAAAGAAATGGAGGAAGAAGTGAGAGAAATCACGCAATCACTCAAGAGATGGAAAGTACCTGGTCCCCGACCTTGAGAGAACTTTGAGAGATGTGTAAAGATTACAGGCACCTGCCAGGTGAGTGGATTACTGCCTGGCAACTCCAAAGCTGGGAGAGTGGGGCCAACAGTCAGGACTTGGAAGGTAAGGAAGCTCAGCAGATGAGATCCCTCTCTAGGGACTGGGGAGTTGACAGTGGAATTGGAAAAGAGGCAATGAACTGCAGTCTCTGGAGGTGTCTCCTGTCAAGTGTGAGGGCAAGATATCTGTTCAAGTGTCATGGTTTAACCCCAGCCAGCAACTAAGCACCAGGCAACCAGTCGCCTACTCCCCACTCCCCGCAGTGGGATGGGGAGAGAATCAGAAATAAATAAGTAAAACTCGTGGGTTGAGATAAGAACAGTTTAAGAGGACAGAAAGCAAGAAACTAATAATAATAATAATAACAGTAATAAAATGACAATAATAATAATAATAATAATAATAGGATTGGAATCTACAAGTGATGCACAATGCAATTGCTCACCACCCACCGACCGACGCCCAGTTAATTTCCCAGCGGAGATCCCCCCAGCCCCACTCCCCCCAGTTTATATACTAGACGTGACGTCACATGGTATGGAATACCCTGTTAGCCAGTTTGGGTCAGCTGTCCTGGCTGTGTCCCCTCCCAACTTCTTGTGCCCCTCCAGCCTTCTTGCTGGCTGGGCATGAGAAGCTGAAAAATCCTTGACTTAGTCTAAACATTACTTAGCAACAACTGCAAACATCAGTGTGTTATCAACATTCTTCTCATACTGAACCCAAACCATAGCACTATACTAGCTACTAGGAAGACAATTAACTCTATCCCAGCTGAAACCAGGACATCAAGGAAGATCTTGTGATTTAGCAAGGAAGGTGGACTCCTGCTTAGGAAGGCATCGAGTACCTGAGAGAATTAGCGGTGCTGGAAGTCATCTACGGTGACCTCGATGACAACAAGGTCTCCAAATGTCTAGATAATGCCCTGTGTATATGAGCCATGTGAGAAAGTTTGTCCAGAATGCACCAGTGTCATATTCTAACAGCTTGGCAGCAACATATTGCCCGGATCTGGATACAGCAACTGTGGAGAGAGCATCTTCCCACCTCTGAAATTTTGAAGAAAATCTCTCTCCCTTCTTGTCCCCACAGGCCAGCACCTCAGCTTTGAGGGGTGCCCCATGGAGCCAGGTCTCTCCCACCACGGTCAGTGGGAAAGGGACCCCCAAGACCATGCTGCGTGGCCCTCTGTGGTTCCTCCTGCATGACCGGGAGAGGACTGAGGAAGTGGGATGGTGAGTCCACCTTTAAGCTGGAAGCCTGTGTATGCAAAGTGAGGGGGAAGACAGCTGCTAAGGAGGAGCTGTGCAAGAAGGCTGTCAGTTTGGTTGCCCCATCATGTGGGGCAGTAAAGGAGAAGTGTTTGAGAAGGGCAAAAGAACAATTCCAATTCTTCTGAAAGGTGGATTGGGCATGAAAAGAAGCAAGGTCAAAGGACCTGCACAGGAGATGCAGTTCTTGGGAGTAAAATGGCAGGGTGGATGTTGTCACATCCCCATGGATGTGATCAATAAGATAAAAACTGTATCCTCACCAATCTGTGGGCAAGACAATGTTAACCCACCACAAGAAAGGTTTTTAACCAGCTCTGCATGGTCCTTCCCTCTGTGAACACTGAAGCAGCAATGGTGAGGAGAGCGTTGCCCTGGGGAAGCTTGGGGTGCATTAGGCACATGGGGAGCCTTCACCATTCCCAAAGGGAGGGGAGGGTGAACCGGTGCATGACTATGCATACTCAATGCAAGCCTGTGTCACTGCACAACCATCCTCAAGAAACCCTTCCCAGAAGCACCCCCGAGCAACATCTCTCTCCCTGGGCATCTTGAGACAGCATGTGGAGAGGAAAGGACGAGATGAAGGCATGGGCTGGGATGCAGCAGAACTTTAATGAGTCAAAAGAGGGAGACGGGGTCGGTCTGCGTGGAGGTCCCAGCACACAGAGCACCAGGGGCATATAAAACTCTGCACCCCATGGCTGTGGTGGAGATCCTTCCAGGTGTCCATGTGCCTGCCCCACAGAGGGAGAAGGACCAACAGCTCTTCTCTAGGCTGCCTTTGTGGTGCTCACAGCCCAGGGGAGCACAAGAGAACAAGGAGACGGGAGGGAAAGGAGAGAGCGGAAGAGGGGAAAGGCAGGCAAGGGCTGTGCTTTCTCAGAGCTGAGGCTGGCCCCGTCCTTTTACAAGGGGTGCTGGGGTTGCTCCGCCTCTCTGCAAGCAACAAGCCGATGCTCCGTCCCCAGTGCGGTACCATCTCCTGGGTCCCTGGTGGCCTTGCCCAGGGCCATCGCCAGCAGCTTTAGCAGGGGAGGCACCTCCTGCCGCAGTAGCGGCTGCCAAAGCCGGAGAGGCCAAAGCCCCCGGAGGAGATGGGCACTCCCTCAGAGCTGAGGATGCTGCCAACGGCAGCGGAGGTGGAGGAGCCCACGGCGGTGTTCTGTGGGAAGGAGCTGAGGATGGGGCCAGGCAGGGTCACCACCACGGGGGAGGGCTGGATGACGACGGTGGAGTCCTGGCACTGCCTGACACAGGGCTCATTGCAGCTGTTGGCCAGCGGGGTCGGGCCGCAGGGCTGGCAGGGCAGGCACTGGTTGTAGCAGGACATGTCTTGGGTCCGGAGGTGCACCTGGGAGAGAGGGCAGGGGGGAGCAGAGCACAGGGGCTGGGTGAGGAGAAGCCTGTCACCCTCCCCCATGAGGGAGACAAGCCACGAGCTGGAGGCAAGAGCCCATAGCTCACCTCAGCCAAGCCCCAGCCTCTCACCATGCCACACTTTCAGCCCCCTTCCCTCTCCCACGACTAAGTAGCCCCACGACCCAGCATAAGATAGGGTGTGTGCTGAGAAATCCTGGAGGAGGATGCGGAGTAGGAGTTAGGCCTTCGTACTCACCTTGTTCCCAAGGAGATGGAGGCGAGAGGAGTGGATGAGAGAGTGAGGAGAAGGGCCCACTTTTATACTGCTCCTGCACCGCCCCAGGCCCACAGTCACCGCACGCAGGCAGTAATTTTCCAACAGACTCACCTCCACAGCAAAATATCCTACCTAATGGCACAGGTGGTGTTTTTGTTTCCGTCAACGCTGCCATTTCATTTCCTCATTTCTGACTTGCTTGGTCTGCCATGCAGGCTCCTTTCATGTGCCCTCATGAGACTCCCAAGGATATCCCGGGCAGGGCTGCATCAGTTTGGGCAGAAGATGGCTCCCACGTGCTGGAGGGGTCCTGTGCAGGCAGGGGATGTTGGCTTGGGGCAGTGAAGCGTGACTGTTTGCAACTCCCTTGGCAGGAAGAGGCCCGGCTCTGCCTGCCGCTGCACACGTCAGCAGAGCACCCAAAGGCTGCTCTTTTCAAGGACGTGCCACGTGCTTCTCTCTCCTCCCTCTCTCTCAGCTCGCTCCAGCGGTCACTAGCTGTGGCATCTCCAGGCAGCCAGGCCGTGCCAAAGGTTTCAGCTGTCTTCCTCTCGATGCCCTTTGCTCTGGGGAGCACATTTGCCAGGCTGTCTGCGTATGCGGGGCTGGTGCTAGCAAAATCAAAGCCCACCTGGCGTTGAATCAGGCAAAGCACGTGGAGGGCAACAAGAAAGTCTTCTTCCAGGTAGGTCAGCAGCATACTTAGCATAAGCGCTGCTTAGCAACGACTGAGACATCAGTGCGTTATCAACATTATTCTCATCCTAAATGCAAACCACAGCACTATACCAGCTGCCAGGAAGAAAATTAACTTTATTCCAGCCGAAACCAGGGCACGATCCTGACAGACCAGCTAACGAAATACAGGCTGGGAAAGAGGGCAGTGCAGGGCATTGCAATCTGGCATGGCTGCTGGTCTCCAAGGGTTGTGATGAGCAGCACCAAGTCCAGCTGGCAGACACTCACTCCTGGTGCACTGCAGGGGCCCAGCCTGGGGCCAATAACGTTTAACCCCCTTTAGGCAAAGTCCTGCAGTGGGGGAGGAAGAACCTCCTGCACTGCTACAGGCTGGGGCCGATGGGCTGCCAAACAGCTTTGCCGGGGAGGATGTGGGTCCCGGTGGACACCATGAGGCAGGCCTGCACCCTTGCGGAAATGGCATTTGAAAGCATCCTGGGCTGCATGAGGAAGGGGTTTGCCATCAGGTCATGGAAGGTGATCCCTCTCCTCTGCTCGACAGTGCCGAGACCACAACTGCCGCAAAGAGTGTCGAGTTCGTGGCTCCCCAGTATGAGAGATGCACGGTGTCGTGGTTTAAGCTCAGCCGGTATCAAAGCACCACGAAGCCGCTCGCTTGCTCCTCGCCTGCCGCGGCCCCGGTGGGATGAGGAGAAAATATAAAGAAAAGCTCGTGGGTCGAGACAAGGAGAGGGAGGGATCACTCGCCGCTTATGGTCACGGGCAAAAGACAGGCTCAACTTGGGGAAGAAACAAAATCAATTGAATTTACTACAAATCAAACCAAAACAAGGATACTGAGAAGTCAACCCAAACCTTAGAACATCTCCCCCCCACCCCTCCCTCCTTCCCGGCTCAGCTCCACTCCCGGTTTTCTCTACGTCCTCCCCCAGCGGCGCAGGGGGACGGGGAATGGGCGTTGCAGTCAGTTCGCCACACATTTGTCTCTGCCGGTCCTTCCTCCACAGGGGGAGGACTCCTCGCACTCTTCCCCTGCTCCAGCGTGGGGTCCCTCCCACGGGAGAGAGTGCTTCCCAAACTTCTCCAGCGTGAGTCCTTCCACGGGCTGCAGTCCTTCACGAACTTCTCGGCCATGGGTCCTTTCCGCGGACCGATCTTCAGTCACAGACTGAGGCAGCGCGGGCTTTCCCATGGCGTCACGGCCATCTTCGGGGGCATCCGACTGCTCCGGCGTGGGGTCCTCCACGGGCTGCAAGTGGGCATCTGCTTCCCCGCTCACCTCCACGGGCTGCAGGGGGACAGCCTGCCGTCTCACCACGGGCCGCAGGGCGCACCTCCTTCTTCACTGACCTCGGTATCTGCACAGGGGTTTCTCTCACATTCCAATCTCCTCCCCCACTGTAGGTTCCCCTTCTTAAGTGTGTTATCCCAGAGGCGCTACCGCCATCACTGATTGGGTCGGCCTTGGTCAGAGGCGGGTCCACCTTGGAGCCGGGGAATCTTCTAGGAGCTTCTCACGGGAGCCGACCCTGCAGCCCCTCCCCCGCTACCAAAACCCTGCCACACAACCCCAAAACACACGGCCGTACTGGCGCGAGTCCCGCAAAGCGTCACGGAGCCCACGAAGCGACTGGAGCCCCTGAGGCAGGAGGGGCTGTGAGAGGTGGGGTTGTTCACCCTGGAGGAGCGAAGGCCCCGCGGCACGCCTCTTAGCAATGCGTAAAAGAGCTGCTGGGAGAGAGTCAAGAACATAGAGTCAGACTGTCCTGAGTCCTATGCGGTGAAGGGGCAAGAGGTGATAGGCACACATTGAACGACGGGAAATCCCACAAAAACCTAAGAAAAGACTTTGTTCGTGTGAGGGTGGTCACGTACTGGATGGGGTTGCCACGGACAGGTTGTGGCTTCTCCATCCCTGTAGGTATGCAGAGCTTGACAGGACTTGGCCCTGAGCATCCTCCAAAGGCTGACCGTGCTTTGAGCAGGGGCGGTTGGACGAGGCGATCTCCAGAGGTCCCTTCCAACCTCAGGGATCCTGCGATGCTGTCATGGGCAAAAGACGGGTGCTGCACAGCTGCCCCTCAGAGGGAAGAACTGGTTGGGAACATTGGAATCAAGGGCAGGCGTGGTTGTCACACCTGCGAAACAGTGGAGTTCACGACCTGACGGCAGGGAGGAAAGCGAGTAGCAGAGTACGGCCCCTGGCCTTCAGGCACGCTGACTTTGGCCTAGTCAGGCAGCTGGTAGGTCGGACGCCGCGGAGGCAGCTGTGAAGCACAAAAGAGCTCCGAAAAGCTGGCAGCGCCTTAGGCGCCTCATGGTCCAAGCGCAAGAATGGTCCAGCCCAGTGCACAGGGAAACAAACAGATGTCTCAGCAGACCAGCTTTGGCTAAGTGGGGTACTCAAGGCAGAGCACCAGCGTCAAAAGGCAGCATCCTGGAGTTGTAGGGAGGGACGAGCTGCAAAGGAGGAATTTGGAAATAATTCCTAGGCATGTTGGGATGCTGTTAGGAAAGTCAAAGCTCAGCGTGCCTTGAGTCTTGCGAGGGGCACGAAGAGCAACAGGCAGCAAGCATCAAGAGCAAGATCGACCCCTGCAAGAGTAGCCGAAGAGTGACGGAGGAAGAAGCGGGCCCACTGCTGACTGGGGCGGCTGATTTCCTCCGAGTGGACAGAGAGCAGTCTGGGGGGAGTCCATGCCTTCTCTCTCTCACTCTTTACGTGCAAGTTCTCCCGGGCCGATGTGCCCTCTGAAAGAGTTGAAGGAAGGAGGCGGGGCCCTCCCAGCAGTGGGTGGGCTTCAAATCAAGGACTGCCTGAGAAAAGTCAACCCATACAAGCCAGGTGACGTGCTCCAGGGCAGCAGTGCTGTAAGGGGAGACGTAGAGCAGCTGGAGGACTGGGCCACAGGAGCCTCATGGCATTCAAGAAGGTCAGATGGCAAGTCCTGCACCGGGAAGGGAAGAACCTCTTGCTTAAGGACGGACGGGGGACTGAACTGTGCTACGATCTTAGAGCCCTTGACCCTCCTCTGGGCAGATCTGCCGGCGGGGGCAGGGTCAGCCTTGGGGAGAGGCATGGAGGGTGGACGGACAGGCCTCATCTTCCTGGCCAAAGAGACTGGGCTGTGGTGAGGAGCTCTCCGGAACACTCCATGGAGGGAAAGAAAGGGTTGCCGAAAACACGTCCCCAGCGGCTGGGACTCATCCCTGGGTCCCAGGCAATATGTCCTCTCATGGCATTAGTGCTTCAGCATGCCGCCTTTCCCATGCCCCACAGGCCTCCTCAGCTTGCAGCACAACCCAGCACCGCTGGAGATGTAGGGAAACTTCCCCCAGTTCCCCAACGAGCGAGGGCTGGCAGGACCCCGCCGTGCTACGCGCCTGGGGATGCTCAGGGAGGGGATGTGCTCAGAAGGGCCCTGGGTGCAAAACCAGCTCTCAGACTACATCAAGGAGGTGATGCACTTCCCTGCCCTGCAGACACGGAGGCAGCTGGGGCGCGCCCCAGGAGGGCAAGGGAATGCCTTCAGTAGCCAAGCTTCCTGGGATAGACTCTCCCTACCCATGGCGAGTCACGCTCTAATTTTGGGTTGGCCATGTGTCAGCCTCTTGGCGTGAGGCCAAGCCAGGAGCGCGTGCTGTCTGCGGGCCGTGTCCCATGCAGGGCTGAACTCCCCTGCAGCCAGGGCGGTTCCATCCCTGCCCCGGGAAAACCATGTCCGAGCGCTGGGCTTGTACCCAAGTACGCAGCGCCAGGGAGACCCAAGGGCCATACCCCTCAGCATGACCTTCTTGCCAGCGCTCCCACAGCTCGGGGGTGGTTGCAGGATGGTCAGTGTGTTTTGGAAAAGTGGCCAGGCCTTTGTGTCTCCTGCAGGTCAGGGTCCAAAGCCTGCAACCAAAGTGCATGGTGCAGATTGGGAGGAACGAGGCGCTGTCCTGAGCCCCAACACACCCCTTTGGTAGTGAGGACAGACCCGACTCCACCAAGCTTGTTGAGTAATCATGGTGTTCAGAAGGGCAAAGTTTTCCTTCTTCGTGCCTGCTGAAGGCACTGATCAGAGACACCCATAGACCATAACGTATGGGGATGACTTTGTAAAATAAACCTGTAAAGGATTAAGGGAGAAGGATGTGTCACAGCATCAGGGACAGGAGCCTTTGGGTACCCAGGATGGACTGTTTTGGCAGGAGGATATCTGTACATTCCTGTAATGTGAGTTGAAAACAACCTCACCAAATTTCCCCACACCGATGTCTCTTGCCTACACAGACCCCTCCTGCACTTGCTGGTGCATTTTCTGCCTGTACTGATGTGTTCCTGCCTAGGAAATCCTTGGGCCTCTCATCCTGGTACATGACGGGAGCCTCTGTGGCCTCATGGGTATGTCTGAAATGAGGAAATGAAATGGCAGTGTTGACGGAAACAAAACCACCACCTGTGCAATTAGGTAGGATATTTTGCTTTGGAGGTGAGTCTGTTGGAAAATTACTGCGCGCATGCAGTGACTGTGGGCCTGGGGCAGTGCAGGAGCAGTATAAAAGTGGGCCCTTCTCCTCACTCTCTCATCCACTCCTCTCGCCTCCATCTCCTTGGGAACAAGGTGAGTCTGAAGCTCTTTCTCTTCCTTCTTTTCTTCTTCCTCCTCCTCTTCCTGCTACGGGATTTCTCAGCACAAAACTGCCTTTTGTCCTTGCTGGGTCATGGAGCTCGTTGTCATGAGAGAAGGATGGAGGTATTAGGTGTGCATGGAAAGAGGTTGGGCTTGGCTGAGTTGTCTCCTGAGCTATGGGCTAGGAGGGGATCTCCCTGGGCATGTTTGCTCTTCTGAGGGCTCTTTTGGGCTGAGGGGATGGTGAGGACAGCGGGCCTCCCTACACAGCCTCCAGCTCTCACCTCCAGCTTGTAGCTTTTCTTCCTTGTGGTGGGCCTACAGGCTTCTCCTCACCCACCCCTGTGCTCTGTTTCCCCCTGCCCTCTCACCCAGATACACCTCCGGACCCAAGACATGTCCTGCTACAACCAGTGCCTGCCCTGCCAGCCCTGCGGCCCGACCCCGCTGGCCAACAGCTGCAATGAGCCCTGTGTCAGGCAGTGCCAGGACTCCACCGTCGTCATCCAGCCCTCCCCCGTGGTGGTGACCCTGCCCGGCCCCATCCTCAGCTCCTTCCCACAGAACACCGCCGTGGGCTCCTCCACCTCCGCTGCCGTTGGCAGCATCCTCAGCTCTGAGGGAGTGCCCATCTCCTCCGGGGGCTTTGGCCTCTCCGGCTTTGGCAGCCGCTACTGCGGCAGGAGGTGCCTCCCATGCTAAAGCTGCTGGCGATGGCCCTAGGCAAGGCCACCAGGGACCCAGGAGATGGTACCGCACTGGGGACGGAGCATCGGCTTGTTGCTTGCAGAGAGGTGGAGCAACCCCAGCACCCCTTGCAAAAGGACGGGGCCAGCCTCAGCTCTGAGAAAGCACAGCCCTTGCCTGCCTTTCCCCTCTTCCGCTCTCTCCTTTCCCTCCCGTCTCCTTGTTCTCTTGTGCTCCCCTGGGCTGTGAGCACCACAAAGGCAGCCTAGAGAAGAGCTGTTGGTCCTTCTCCCTCTGTGGGGCAGGCACATGGACACCTGGAAGGATCTCCACCACAGCCATGGGGTGCAGAGTTTTATATGCCCCTGGTGCTCTGTGTACTGGGACCTCCACCCAGACCGACCCCGTCTCCCTCTTTTGACTCATTAAAGTTCTGCTGCATCCCAGCCCATGCCTTCGTCTCATCCTTTCCTCTCCACATGCTGTCTCAAGATGCCCAGGGAGAGAGATGTTGCTCGGGGGTGGTTCTGGGAGGGGCTTGTTGGGGATGCTTGTGCCGTGATTATCAACACAGGCTTGCACTGAAGACGCTTAGTCAGGCTCAGGTTGACCCTCTGCTTTCTGAACTTCCCTGCCTATCTGGGGCTGGATAGGATGACCCGATGCAGTCTAGTGACCACAGCTACTCCAAAGATGATTTTAGGGCTCCCACCAAAGCATTCTCTTCTCCACGCTCAGCAAGCCCTGCACCCTCAGCCTGTCCTCCCCAGCCAAGTGCTCAAGCCCTCTCACCATCCTGGCCACCCTCCACTGAACTCACGCCACTTGCTCAAGGTCTTCCTTGCATTGCAGCCCAAAACTCAACACAGCTTTCTACACGCCGTCAGGTGAGCGCTGAGCAGAGTGGGCTTGTCGCTCCCATCGATCTCCTGGCTATGCTGCTGCTCATATAGCCCAGGTTGTTGGTGACAGTCCTTGGTGTCCGGGAACAGTGCTGGGAGTCGCACCCGTTTTGATGGCGTTACTACAAGAGCACCTTCCCCTGGCCCCGCTTTTGGGCTGCTACTTGCCAGGGGTAGAAGCACGTGTGGAGAGACAGGGCCGCTTGCTACCAAGTTTAGCTGCCGATCAGGGCTCTGGGTGGACATGTATCATCTTGCCCAGCTGTGTCCTGCAGCAGTTCAGCAGCTCCCCTTTCTCAGCTGCAAGTCTTTCTGCAGCCTTTGCTGCTGGTCACCGCGCCGCTTTGGAGAGCTCCCAGACAGCCCTTCCAGACGCTCAGCCCACACCCGCTGCCTCTCCTCCTGCCCTGAGTCTCTCCCTGCCTCCCTGTCTCCAGAAACTTTCCCAGGAAGCCCTGGGCACAGACAGCAAAGGAGCAGGGCAAGCAGGACATGCGCTGCCTATGGGCCTGTGTGGTCTGTTGACCTCAACCAGCACTAAGCACTCACCAGCCGTTTTCTCCGTCTGCTGTCCGAGTGGGATGGGGCAAGAATTGGAAGAGAAAGACTCCAAAAAAACCTTGGGGTCAAGATCAGGACAGTTTAAGTGGGGAAGGGAAAAAAGAGAAAAAACCCAAATGATGCAAAGGCAATCACCCACCACCTAGCACCAGCAGACTGATGCCCAGCCAGTCTCCGAAGAACAGCTACTTTGGAAAGACTGCCCACAGTTTCATTGCTGAGCATGATGTTATATGGCATGGAGTAGCCCTTTGGTCAATTCAGGTCAGCTGTCCTGGCTGTGTCCCCTCTCGGCTGCTTGCCCACCCCCAGCCTTCACTGCAGGGGTGCAGACTAGGAAAGAGGGATGGCCTTGAAGCTGTGCAAGCACTGCAGTGTTATCTGCACTGGTGTACCCTTACATTTAAAACACAGCACCACAGGGGCTGCTATGAAGAAAATTACCTCCATCCCAGCCAGCGCCAGTACGGCCTGGTTCCCCCATTCCCTCTCCTGTTGTCCTCTGGGGCCGTTTTTGTACTCGAGCCTCCTCCCCCGGAACAGCGGCAGCCAGGCCAAGAGGAATTGCCGCCCCTCCTCTCGCCTCCCTTCTTCTCCCCTCTTGTCCGCTTCCCAGGAGCCTGTGGGGCTGCTGCCCTCCCAGGGCCTTCCACAGCCCAGGCTCCTCAGCTGAGGTCAAGCAGTGTCCATGTGCCCCTTCCGCAGCACGTGCACCGAGGCCAAGAGAACACGTCTGGGCAGAGGCTCAGCAAAGCCGGGCCTGATGGCCAGGGGCGCTGGTGGAGTCCTGGATGCCTTCCTCACCTGCAACTGACAGTGCCCCAAGGGCACTTTGGCTGCATCCAAGGAGTTATAGTCAACAGCTCAATCTCCAAGTGGAAACCAGCAACGAGTGGGGTCCTTCAGGGGTCCGTACTGGGACCCATACTATTTCATACCTTCATCAGTGACATAGATAGCGGGACTGAGCGCACCCTCAGCAAGTTTGTGCGCGACACCAAGCTGAGGGGTGCAACTGTTACGCTTGAGGGGAGCCATGCAATCCAGAGCGAACTTGACAGGCGTGAGGAATGGTCTCATGAAAGTGAAACTCAGGAACTTCAACAAGGCCAAGTGCAAGGGCCTGCACCTGCGTTGGGGCAATCCCCTGTATCAACTATATCAACACAGACTGGAGGATGAATGGTTGAGAGCGGCCCCGCAGAGAAGGACTGCGGGGTACTGGAGGCTGAAGAATTGGACATGAGCCAGCAATGGGTGCTTGCAGCCCAGAAAGCCACTCGTGGCCTGGGCTGCACAAAAAGAAGTGTGGCCAGCAGGTTGAGGGAGGTGATTCTCTGCTTCTAGTCCACTCTCGTTAGACCCCACCTGGAGCAATGCACCCAGCCTGGGATCCCCAGTACAAAAAAGGCAGGGACCTCTTAGAGCAGCTCCAGAGATGGACTGCAAAAATGGTAAGGGGGCTATATCACCCCTCTTATGAAGAAAGGCTGAGGGAGTTGGGGCTGCTCAGCTTGGAGGCTGAGCCTGAGAAGGCTATGGGGAGACCTTATTGCAGCCTCTCCAGATATAAAGGGGACTCGCAAGAAAGTCGGAGAGGGACTTTTTATCAAGGCCTGTAGCGATAGGACAAGGAGCAACAGTTTTAAACTGAAATAGGGTAGACGTAGATTGGACAAAAGGAAGAAATTTATTATGATGAGGGTGGTGAGACACTGGAAAAGGTTGCCCAGAGAATGATGGGACGCCCCATCGTTGGAAGGGTTCAAAGTCGGGTTCAACGGAACTTTGAGTAACGTGATCTAGTGACAGATGTCCCTGCCCATGGCAGCGGGGTTTGACTGGATGATCTTTCAAAGTCTCTTCCAACCACAACCATTCTCTGATTCTATGGTAAGATGGTTCTACGATAAGGCAGCCCACTGCACTGTGTCCCTCCCTTTGAGAATGCTAGGGTTAGGAGGGGTTCTCCTGGCCTCTCCTGGGAAGCTAGTGCGTATGTCTTGTCAAAACCACGTTCCCTCCTGACTACTTGCATCGCAGTGTTGAGTTTACTGAGGAAAACCAAAAGGTGTGCACAACAAAGTCGACGGTAGACACTGAACTATGTTGGGTAATTCTATCCAGGCCCAAAGAGGCAGACAAATTTAGAAACTAGAGCATCAGCTGATGCATGAGCAAGCATACTCAATGCAAGCCTCTGTTGACAAGCAGTGCAAAACCATCCCCAACAACCCCCTCCCAGAACCACTCCTGAGCAACAGCTCTCCGCCTGGCCATCTTGGGAGAGCATCTGCAGGGGAAGGATGACACAGAGGCAGGGGCTGTGATGCAGAAGAACTTTAATGAGTCAAAAGAGGGAAACGAGGTCGATCCAAACGGAGGCCTCAGTGCAGGGAGGAGCTTTAGCAGGGGAGGCACGTCCTGCCGCAGTAGCGGCTGCCAAAGCCAGAGAGGCCAAAGCCCCCAGAGGAGATGGGCACTCCCTCAGAGCTGAGGATGCTGCCAACGGCAGCGGAGGTGGAGGATCCCACGGCGGTGCTCTGTGGGAAGGAGCTGAGGATGGGGCCAGGCAGGGTCACCACCACGGAGGAGGGCTGGATGACGACGGTGGAGTCCTGGCACTGCCTGACGCAGGGCTCATTGCAGCTGTTGGCCAGCGGGGTCGGGCCGCAGGGCTGGCAGGGCAGGCACTGGTTGTAGCAGGACATGTCTTGGGTCCGGAGGAACAACTGGGAGAGAGGGCAGGGGGAAGCAGTGCAGGGGAGAGGGGTGAGGAGCAGCCTGTCACCCCACCACAAGGGAGCCAAATCACACACTGGTGGCGAGAGCCAGAGGCACTGTAGAGATGTCCATGGGTTTCCCCTTCCCCTCATCCCAAAAGAGCCCTGCCAGCAGCGACTAAGCGCAGGGAGGTCCCCGCCTAGCCCATAGCTCAATAGACACCCCAGCCAAGACCCAACCACTCTCCATGCCACACCTTCTGCCCCCTTCCCTCTCCAATAGCAAGCAGCTCTAAGACCCAGCACGGGACAAAGAGGCAGGTATGTGCTGAGAAATGACAGAGGAGGAGGAGGATGACGAGGAGGAGGAAGGGCTCCAGACTCACCTTGTTCCCAAGGAGATGCAGGCGACAGGAGCGGATGAGAGAGAGAGGAGAAGGGCCCACTTTTATACTGCTCCTGCACCGCCCCAGGCCCACAGTCACTGCACGCGGGCAGTAATTTTCCAACAGATTCACCTCCAAAGCAAAATATCCTACCTGATGGCACAGGTGGTATTTTGCTTTCCGTCAACGCTGCCATTTCGCTTCCTCATTTCTGACACGCCCACGAGGCCACGGAGGCTCCTGTCAAGTACCAGGTTGAGAGGCCCAAGGATCTCCTGGGCAGGAACACATCAGTACAGGCAGAAGACGTGCCCCCGAGTGCTGGAGGGGTCCATGCCAACAGGGGACACCGGTCTGGGGAAACCTGGTGAGCTTGTTTACAACCCTCCTTGCATGTGCGCATATCCTCCTGCCGATGCAGTCCTCCTCTGGGTGCCCAAAGGCTCCCGTGACCGAGGACATGCCGCATCCTTCTCCCACCCTTACTGCCTCCACGCTCGCTCCAGCAGTCACTGGTCATTGACCCGATTGGCAGGTGGGCTGCCCTACTGTTTTCAAGTGCCTTCACCCAAGGAAAGCTTCTCCTTCTGGGGAGACATTTGACAGTTTGTTTGGCAAAGTCGTCCCCTCTCGTGGCAGCCTCTGGGGGTCCCCCACCAGTGCCGTCAGCAGGCTTGCGGAAGGAAAACTTTGCCTTCCCGCGCCACCCGATTCCTCAACAAGTCCTGTGGAGTCGGGTCCGTCCTCACTACCAAAGGGGTGTGTTGAGGCTCAGGACAGCGCCTCGTTCCTCCCACTCTCCACCATGCTCTTTGGTCGCAGGCTTTGGACCCTGACCTGCAGGAGACACAAAGGCCGGGCCACTTTTCCAAAACACACTGACCATCCTGCAACCACCCCCGAGCTGTGGGAGCGCTGGCAAGAAAGTCATGCTGAGGGCAATGGTCCTTGGGTCTCCCTGGCGCTGCGTACTTGGGTACAAGCCCAGCGCTCGGACATGGTTTTCCCGGGGCAGGGATGGAACTGCCCTGGCTGCAGGGGAGTTCAGCCCTGCATGGGACACGGCCCGCAGACAGCACGCGCTCCTGGCTTGGCCTCACGCCAAGAGGCTGACACATGGCCAACCCAAAATTAGAGCGTGACTCGCCATGGGTAGGGAGAGTCTATCCCAGGAAGCTTGGCTACTGAAGGCATTCCCTTGCCCTCCTGGGGCGCGCCCCAGCTGCCTCCATGTCTGCAGGGCAGGGAAGTGCATCACCTCCTTGATGTAGTCTGAGAGCTGGTTTTGGACCCAGGGCCCTTCTGAGCACATCCCCTCCCTGAGCATCCCCAGGCGCGTAGCACTGCAGGGTCCTGCCAGCCCTCGCTCGCTGGGGAACCGGGTGAAGTTTCCTTACATCTCCAGCGGTGCTGGGTTGTGCTGCAAGCTGAGGAGGCCTGTGGGGCATGGGAAAGGCGGCATGCTGAAGCACTAATGCCATGAGAGGACATATTGCCTGGGACCCAGGGATGAGTCCCAGCCGCTGGGGACGTGTTTTCGGCAACCCTTTCTTTCCCTCCATGGAGCGTTCCGGAGAGCTCCTCACCACAGCCCAGTCTCTTTGGCCAGGAAGATGAGGCCTGTCCGTCCACCCTCCATGCCTCTCCCCAAGGCTGACCCTGCCCCCGCCGGCAGATCTGCCCAGAGGAGGGTCAAGGGCTCTAAGATCATAGCACAGTTCAGTCCCCCATCCGTCCTTAAGCAAGAGGTTCTTCCCTTCCCGGTGCAGGACTTGCCATCTGACCTTCTTGAATGCCATGAGGCTCCTGTGGCCCAGTCCTCCAGCTGCTCTACGTCTCCCCTTACAGCACTGCTGCCCTGGAGCACGTCACCTGGCTTGTATGGGTTGACTTTTCTCAGGCAGTCCTTGATTTGAAGCCCACCCACTGCTGGGAGGGCCCCGCCTCCTTCCTTCAACTCTTTCAGAGGGCACATCGGCCCGGGAGAACTTGCACGTAAAGAGTGAGAGAGAGAAGGCATGGACTCCCCCCAGACTGCTCTCTGTCCACCCGGAGGAAATCAGCCGCCCCAGTCAGCAGTGGGCCCGCTTCTTCCTCCGTCACTCTTCGGCTACTCTTGCAGGGGTTGATCTTGCTCTTGATGCTTGCTGCCTGTTGCTCTTCGTGCCCCTCGCAAGACTCAAGGCACGCTGAGCTTTGACTTTCCTAACAGCATCCCAACATGCCTAGGAATTATTTCCAAATTCCTCCTTTGCAGCTCGTCCCTCCCTACAACTCCAGGATGCTGCCTTTTGACGCTGGTGCTCTGCCTTGAGTACCCCACTTAGCCAAAGCTGGTCTGCTGAGACATCTGTTTGTTTCCCTGTGCACTGGGCTGGACCATTCTTGCGCTTGGACCATGAGGCGCCTAAGGCGCTGCCAGCTTTTCGGAGCTCTTTTGTGCTTCACAGCTGCCTCCGCGGCGTCCGACCTACCAGCTGCCTGACTAGGCCAAAGTCAGTGTGCCTGAAGGCCAGGGGCCGTACTCTGCTACTCGCTTTCCTCCCTGCCGTCAGGTCGTGAACTCCGCTGTTTCGCAGGTGTGACAACCACGCCTGCCCTTGATTCCAATGTTCCCAACCAGTTCTTCCCTCTGAGGGGCAGCTGTGCAGCACCTGTCTTTTGCCCATGACAGCATCGCAGGATCCCTGAGGTTGGAAGGGACCTCTGGAGATCGCCTCGTCCAACCGCCCCTGCTCAAAGCACGGTCAGCCTTTGGAGGATGCTCAGGGCCAAGTCCTGTCAAGCTCTGCATACCTACAGGGATGGAGAAGCCACAACCTGTCCGTGGCAACCCCATCCAGTACGTGACCACCCTCACACGAACAAAGTCTTTTCTTAGGTTTTTGTGGGATTTCCCGTCGTTCAATGTGTGCCTATCACCTCTTGCCCCTTCACCGCATAGGACTCAGGACAGTCTGACTCTATGTTCTTGACTCTCTCCCAGCAGCTCTTTTACGCATTGCTAAGAGGCGTGCCGCGGGGCCTTCGCTCCTCCAGGGTGAACAACCCCACCTCTCACAGCCCCTCCTGCCTCAGGGGCTCCAGTCGCTTCGTGGGCTCCGTGACGCTTTGCGGGACTCGCGCCAGTACGGCCGTGTGTTTTGGGGTTGTGTGGCAGGGTTTTGGTAGCGGGGGAGGGGCTGCAGGGTCGGCTCCCGTGAGAAGCTCCTAGAAGATTCCCCGGCTCCAAGGTGGACCCGCCTCTGACCAAGGCCGACCCAATCAGTGATGGCGGTAGCGCCTCTGGGATAACACACTTAAGAAGGGGAACCTACAGTGGGGGAGGAGATTGGAATGTGAGAGAAACCCCTGTGCAGATACCGAGGTCAGTGAAGAAGGAGGTGCGCCCTGCGGCCCGTGGTGAGACGGCAGGCTGTCCCCCTGCAGCCCGTGGAGGTGAGCGGGGAAGCAGATGCCCACTTGCAGCCCGTGGAGGACCCCACGCCGGAGCAGTCGGATGCCCCCGAAGATGGCCGTGATGCCATGGGAAAGCCCGCGCTGCAGCAGTCTGTGACTGAAGATCGGTCCGCAGAAAGGACCCATGGCCGAGAAGTTTGTGAAGGACTGCAGCCCGTGGAAGGACTCACGCTGGAGAAGTTTGGGAAGCACTCTCTCCCGTGGGAAGGACCCCACGCTGGAGCAGGGGAAGAGCGCGAGGAGTCCTCCGCCCGCGGAGGAAGGACCGGCAGAGACAAATGTGTGGCGAACTGACTGCAACGCCCATTCCCCGTCCCCCTGCGCCGCTGGGGGAGGACGTAGAGAAAACCGGGAGTGGAGCTGAGCCGGGAAGGAGGGAGGGGTGGGGGGGAGATGTTCTAAGGTTTGGGTTGACTTCTCAGTATCCTTGTTTTGGTTTGATTTGTAGTAAATTCAATTGATTTTGTTTCTTCCCCAAGTTGAGCCTGTCTTTTGCCCGTGACCATAAGCGGCGAGTGATCCCTCCCTCTCCTTGTCTCGACCCACGAGCTTTTCTTTATATTTTCTCCTCATCCCACTGGGGCCGTGGCAGGCGAGGAGCGAGCGAGCGGCTTCGTGGTGCTTTGATACCGGCTGAGCTTAAACCACGACACCGTGCATCTCTCATGCTGGGAGCCACGAACTCGACACTCTTTGCGGCAGTTGTGGTCTCGGCACTGTCGAGCAGAGGAGAGGGATCACCTTCCATGACCTGATGGCAAACCCCTTCCTCATGCAGCCCAGGATGCTTTCAAATGCCATTTCCGCAAGGGTGCAGGCCTGCCTCATGGTGTCCACCGGGACCCACATCCTCCCCGGCAAAGCTGTTTGGCAGCCCATCGGCCCCAGGCTGTAGCAGTGCAGGAGGTTCTTCCTCCCCCACTGCAGGATTTTGCCTAAAGGGGGGTTAAACGTTATTGGCCCCAGGCTGGGCCCCTGCAGTGCACCAGGAGTGAGCGTCTGCCAGCTGGACTTGGTGCTGCTCATCACAACCCTTGGAGACCAGCAGCCATGCCAGATTGCAATGCCCTGCACTGCCCTCTTCCCCAGCCTGTGTTTCGTTAGCTGGTCTGTCAGGATTGTGCCCTGGTTTCGGCTGGAATAAAGTTAATTTTCTTCCTGGCAGCTGGTATAGTGCTGTGGTTTGCATTTAGGATGAGAATAATGTTGATAACGCACTGATGTCTCAGTCGTTGCTAAGCAGCGCTTATGCTAAGTATGCTGCTGACCTACCTGGAAGAAGACTTTCTTGTTGCCCTCCACGTGCTTTGCCTGATTCAACGCCAGGTGGGCTTTGATTTTGCTAGCACCAGCCCCGCATACGCAGACAGCCTGGCAAATGTGCTCCCCAGAGCAAAGGGCATCGAGAGGAAGACAGCTGAAACCTTTGGCACGGCCTGGCTGCCTGGAGATGCCACAGCTAGTGACCGCTGGAGCGAGCTGAGAGAGAGGGAGGAGAGAGAAGCACGTGGCACGTCCTTGAAAAGAGCAGCCTTTGGGTGCTCTGCTGACGTGTGCAGCGGCAGGCAGAGCCGGGCCTCTTCCTGCCAAGGGAGTTGCAAACAGTCGCGCTTCACTGCCCCAAGCCAACATCCCCTGCCTGCACAGGACCCCTCCAGCACGTGGGAGCCATCTTCTGCCCAAACTGATGCAGCCCTGCCCGGGATATCCTTGGGAGTCTCATGAGGGCACATGAAAGGAGCCTGCATGGCAGACCAAGCAAGTCAGAAATGAGGAAATGAAATGGCAGCGTTGACGGAAACAAAAACACCACCTGTGCCATTAGGTAGGATATTTTGCTGTGGAGGTGAGTCTGTTGGAAAATTACTGCCTGCGTGCGGTGACTGTGGGCCTGGGGCGGTGCAGGAGCAGTATAAAAGTGGGCCCTTCTCACTCTCTCATCCACTCCTCTCGCCTCCATCTCCTTGGGAACAAGGTGAGTACGAAGGCCTAACTCCTACTCCGCATCCTCCTCCAGGATTTCTCAGCACACACCCTATCTTATGCTGGGTCGTGGGGCTACTTAGTCGTGGGAGAGGGAAGGGGGCTGAAAGTGTGGCATGGTGAGAGGCTGGGGCTTGGCTGAGGTGAGCTATGGGCTCTTGCCTCCAGCTCGTGGCTTGTCTCCCTCATGGGGGGGTGACAGGCTGCTCCTCACCCCTCTTCCCTGCTCTGCTCCCCCCTGCCCTCTCTCCCAGGTGCACCTCCGGACCCAAGACATGTCCTGCTACAACCAGTGCCTGCCCTGCCAGCCCTGCGGCCCGACCCCGCTGGCCAACAGCTGCAATGAGCCCTGTGTCAGGCAGTGCCAGGACTCCACCGTCGTCATCCAGCCCTCCCCCGTGGTGGTGACCCTGCCCGGCCCCATCCTCAGCTCCTTCCCACAGAACACCGCCGTGGGCTCCTCCACCTCCGCTGCCGTTGGCAGCATCCTCAGCTCTGAGGGAGTGCCCATCTCCTCCGGGGGCTTTGGCCTCTCCGGCTTTGGCAGCCGCTACTGCGGCAGGAGGTGCCTCCCCTGCTAAAGCTGCTGGCGATGGCCCTGGGCAAGGCCACCAGGGACCCAGGAGATGGTACCGCACTGGGGACGGAGCATCGGCTTGTTGCTTGCAGAGAGGCGGAGCAACCCCAGCACCCCTTGCAAAAGGACGGGGCCAGCCTCAGCTCTGAGAAAGCACAGCCCTTGCCTGCCTTTCCCCTCTTCCGCTCTCTCCTTTCCCTCCCGTCTCCTTGTTCTCTTGTGCTCCCCTGGGCTGTGAGGCCCACAAAGCCAGCCTAGAGAAGAGCTGTTGGTCCTTCTCCCTCTGTGGGGCAGGCACATGGACAGCTGGAAGGATCTCCACCACAGCCATCGGGTGCAGAGATTTATATGCCCCTGGTGCTCTGTGTACTGGGACCTCCACCCAGACCGACCCCTTCTCCCTCTTTTGACTCATTAAAGTTCTGCTGCATCCCATCCCATGCCTCGTTGTCATCTTTTCCCCTGAAAAATCTCTCCCAAGATGCCCAGGGAGAGAGATGTTGCTCGGGGGTGCTTCTGGGAAGGGGTTCTTGAGGATGGTTGTGCAGTGACACAGGCTTGCATTGAGTATGCATAGTCATGCACCGGTTCACCCTCCCCTCCCTTTGGGAATGGTGAAGGCTCCCCATGTGCCTAATGCACCCCAAGCTTCCCCAGGGCAACGCTCTCCTCACCATTGCTGCTTCAGTGTTCACAGAGGGAAGGACCATGCAGAGCTGGTTAAAAACCTTTCTTGTGGTGGGTTAACATTGTCTTGCCCACAGATTGGTGAGGATACAGTTTTTATCTTACTGATCACATCCATGGGGATGTGACAACATCCACCCTGCCATTTTACTCCCAAGAACTGCATCTCCTGTGCAGGTCCTTTGACCTTGCTTCTTTTCATGCCCAATCCACCTTTCAGAAGAATTGGAATTGTTCTTTTGCCCTTCTCAAACACTTCTCCTTTACTGCCCCACATGATGGGGCAACCAAACTGACAGCCTTCTTGCACAGCTCCTCCTTAGCAGCTGTCTTCCCCTTCAGTTTGCATACACAGGCTTCCAGCTTAAAGGTGGACTCACCATCCCACTTCCTCAGTCCTCTCCCGGTCATGCAGGAGGAACCACAGAGGGCCACGCAGCATGGTCTTGGGGGTCCCTTTCCCACTGACCGTGGTGGGAGAGACCTGGCTCCATGGGGCACCCCTCAAAGCTGAGGTGCTGGCCTGTGGGGACAAAAAGGGAGAGAGATTTTCTTCAAAATTTCAGAGGTGGGAAGATGCTCTCTCCACAGTTGCTGTATCCAGATCCGGGCAATATGTTGCTGCCAAGCTGTTAGAATATGACACTGGTGCATTCTGGACAAACTTTCTCACATGGCTCATGTACACAGGGCATTATCTAGACATTTGGAGACCTTGTTGTCATCGAGGTCACTGTAGATGACTTCCAGCACCGCTAATTCTCTCAGGTACTCGATGCCTTCCTAAGCAGGAGTCCACCCTCCTTGCTAAATCACAAGATCTTCCTTGATGTCCTGGTTTCAGCTGGGATAGAGTTAATTGTCTTCCTAGTAGCTAGTATAGTGCTATGGTTTGGGTTCAGTATGAGAAGAATGTTGATAACACACTGATGTTTGCAGTTGTTGCTAAGTAATGTTTAGACTAAGTCAAGGATTTTTCAGCTTCTCATGCCCAGCCAGCAAGAAGGCTGGAGGGGCACAAGAAGTTGGGAGGGGACACAGCCAGGACAGCTGACCCAAACTGGCTAACAGGGTATTCCATACCATGTGACGTCACGTCTAGTATATAAACTGGGGGGAGTGGGGCTGGGGGGATCTCCGCTGGGAAATTAACTGGGCGTCGGTCGGCGGGTGGTGAGCAATTGCATTGTGCATCACTTGTAGATTCCAATCCTATTATTATTATTATTATTGTCATTTTATTACTGTTATTATTATCATTATTAGTTTCTTGCTTTCTGTCCTCTTAAACTTTTCTTATCTCAACCCACGAGTTTTACTTATTCTTTTCTGATTCTCTCCCCATCCCACTGCGGGGAGTGGGGAGTAGGCGACTGGTTGCCTGGTGCTTAGTTGCTGGCTGGGGTTAAACCACGACACTTGAACAGATATCTTGCCCTCACACTTGACAGGAGACACCTCCAGAGACTGCAGTTCATTGCCTCTTTTCCAATTCCACTGTCAACTCCCCAGTCCCTAGAGAAGGATCTCATCTGCTGAGCTTCCTTACCTTCCAAGTCCTGACTGTTGGCCCCACTCTCCCAGCTTTGGAGTTGCCAGGCAGTAATCCACTCACCTGGCAGGTGCCTGTAATCTTTACACATCTCTCAAAGTTCTCTCGAGGTCGGGAACCAGATACTTTCCATCTCTTGAGTGATTGCGTGATTTCTCTCACTTCTTCCTCCATTTCTTTGCTGAAGGACTGGCTTCCCAGTCAGACTCTGCCTCCTCCCCACTCCCTTACTAATCAATGATATGGACCCATTCACCTCCTTGTCCACTATTTCTTTTTCACTACTGGAGCGATTACTGTAGGTGGTGTTTGCGTCCCTATTTCCACCATGGTGTTCTCAGATGTGGTTTGGGTCTCTGCCTCAACTACCACGTTCTTACATGTAGTTTGGATCCCTGGCTGAATCGTGACATTTGCAGAGGTAGTTTGGGTCCCTGTCTTAACCACTGTCCTCTGATAATACTGAATCGTGGCTCGATAGGCACAGGTCAAGCTCCAATACAGTGCTAAAAGCTGCCCCCCAGGGACCGGCCACGGCAGGGCATGTTTCACTGTTGCCTCATCCAAAAGTTGTCTCTTCTTTTGCCAGCATGACACCAGATTCCACAAAAGTCATAGTAGGCCAACAGTGTTAATTAGTAGTATTAAACACCTCACGTAAGGGTGGACAAGGACCTCGGAAGCCTGCACAACAAAACAACCCACATCAGTCCCAGATGGGAAGAGGGAGGTGTATTCCCTCATCCTCTCCACAAGACAGCTCTCCCAGCACAGTAAGGGCATGAATGCCAGGGCAAACCACATGGCCTTTGGTTCTATTAACAAGTTCCCAAGCTCAGCCAAATAAAGAGATAAGTAGTGCAGCAAGCAAACTCCCTGACCTGCACAGAGGCCAGTCAATTAGTAACTACTACAGCTATAGCATGCTCAGTTCAAAACTGCCATTGTCTTGAGCCCCATGTTAAGCACCAACAAGACCGTGGTGAGTTGACAATGTCTGGCCACCAGGTGCCCACCAAGGTGTTCTACCACTCCCCTTCCTCATTGAGAAAGGGGGGGCAAAATAAGATGAAAAAAAACAGAGTTGAGATACGGGTAGTTTAATGAAGAAAAGCAAAGCAAAGCAAAGCGCGCAAAAAGATTTAGTCTCTACTTCCCATCAGCAGGTGATGTCCAGGCACTCCTGGGAAGCTGTCGTGGTTTAGCCCCAGCCAGCAACTAAGCACCACACAGCCGCTCACTCACTCCCCCCCCCGCAGTGGGATGGGGGAGAAAATCGGGAAAAGAAGTAAAACTCGTGGGTTGAGATAAGAACGGTTTAATAGAACACAAAAGAAGAAACTAATAATGATAATGATAACACTAATAAAATGACAACAGCAGTAATAAAAGGATTGGAATGTACAAATGATGCATAGTCCAACTGCTCACCACCCACAGATCGACACCCAGCTAGTCCCCGAGCGGCGATCCCCCTCCCCCACTCCCCCCAGTTTATACACTAGATGGGACGTCCCATGGTGTGGAATACCCCGTTGGCCAGTTTGGGTCAGCTGCCCTGGCTGTGTCCTGTGACAACTTCTTGTGCCCCTCCAGCTTTCTCGCTGGCTGGGCATGAGAAGCTGAAAAATCCTTGACTTTAGACTAAACACTACTTAGCAACAACTGAAAACATCAGTGTTATCGACATTCTTCGCACACTGAACTCAAAACATAGCACCGTACCAGCTACTAGGAAGACAATTAACTCTATCCCAGCTGAAACCAGGACAGAAGCAGAGTTACAGTACACTTAGCGGTTGCTCGAAAGACAAACAACTTAATAATGAATGCCTCGCCGCCGCCCCCACCCCCACCTCCACCCCGCTTTCTCCTTTCTCTTAGCGTTTATTGCTGCATATGATGTCATAGGGTGTGGACTATCCCTTTGTTCAGTCTGGGTCAGCTGTCCTGGCTATGTCTCCTCCCAACCTCTTGCCCACGCGCAGCCTACTGGCCTTTTGGAGAGGGAGTTGGAGAGAAAGGGTTGCTGCTGTGCAACCACTGCCCAGCAAAAAGAAAACATTTACCTGTTATCAACACCATTTTAGCTACAACTACCAAGAACCAGTAGGAGGGCTAATATGGTGAAAATTAAACTCCATCCCAGGTAGAACCTATACAATGCTGTTACCAATCACTACCCATTCACCCCCAACAACCCCTTCCCAGAAACCACTGAGCAACATCTCTCTCCCTGGGCATCTCGGGAGAGACTTTTCAGGGGAAAAGATGACAACGAGGCATGGGATGGGATGCAGCAGAACTTTAATGAGTCAAAAGAGGGAGACTACATCAATCTGAGGCAAGGACCCACTGCAGGGAGCACCAGGGGCAGAAAAGAATCTGCGCCCCATGGCTGTGCTGGACATCCTGCCAAGTGTCCATGTGCCTGCCCCACAGAGGGTGCAGGGTCAGCAGGTCTTCTCTAGGCTGCCTTTGTGGTGCTCACAGCCCAGGGGAGCACAAGAGAACAAGGAGACGGGAGGGAAAGGAGAGAGCGGAAGAGGGGAAAGGCAGGCAAGGGCTGTGCTTTCTCAGAGCTGAGGCTGGCCCCGTCCTTTTACAAGGGGTGCTGGGGTTGCTCCGCCTCTCTGCAAGCAACAAGCCGATGCTCCGTCCCCAGTGCGGTACCATCTCCTGGGTCCCTGGTGGCCTTGCCCAGGGCCATCGCCAGCAGCTTTAGCAGGGGAGGCACCTCCTGCCGCAGTAGCGGCTGCCAAAGCCGGAGAGGCCAAAGCCCCCGGAGGAGATGGGCACTCCCTCAGAGCTGAGGATGCTGCCAACGGCAGCGGAGGTGGAGGAGCCCACGGCGGTGTTCTGTGGGAAGGAGCTGAGGATGGGGCCGGGCAGGGTCACCACCACGGGGGAGGGCTGGATGACGACGGTGGAGTCCTGGCACTGCCTGACACAGGGCTCATTGCAGCTGTTGGCCAGCGGGGTCGGGCCGCAGGGCTGGCAGGGCAGGCACTGGTTGTAGCAGGACATGTCTTGGGTCCGGAGGTGCACCTGGGAGAGAGGGCAGGGGGGAGCAGAGCAGGGGAGAGGGGTGAGGAGCAGCCTGTCACCCCCCCATGAGGGAGACAAGCCACGAGCTGGAGGCAAGAGCCCATAGCTCACCTCAGCCAAGCCCCAGCCTCTCACCATGCCACACTTTCAGCCCCCTTCCCTCTCCCACGATTAAGTAGCCCCACGACCCAGCATAAGATAGGGTGTGTGCTGAGAAATCCTGGAGGAGGATGCGGAGTAGGAGTTAGGCCTTCGTACTCACCTTGTTCGCAAGGAGATGGAGGCGAGAGGAGTGGATGAGAGAGTGAGGAGAAGGGCCCACTTTTATACTGCTCCTGCACCGCCCCAGGCCCACAGTCACCGCACGCAGGCAGTAATTTTCCAACAGACTCACCTCCACAGCAAAATATCCTACCTAATGGCACAGGTGGTGTTTTTGTTTCCGTCAACGCTGCCATTTCATTTCCTCATTTCTGACTTGCTTGGTCTGCCATGCAGGCTCCTTTCATGTGCCCTCATGAGACTCCCAAGGATATCCCGGGCAGGGCTGCGTCGGTTTGGGCAGAAGATGGCTCCCATGGTCCTGTGCAGGCAGGGGATGTTGGCTTGGGGCAGTGAAGCGCGACTGTTTGCAACTCCCTTGGCAGGAAGAGGCCCAGCTCTGCCTGCCGCTGCACACGTCAGCAGAGCACCCAAAGGCTGCTCTTTTCAAGGACGTGCCACGTGCTTCTCTCTCCTCCCTCTCTCTCAGCTCGCTCCAGCGGTCACTAGCTGTGGCATCTCCAGGCAGCCAGGCCGTGCCAAAGGTTTCAGCTGTCTTCCTCTCGATGCCCTTTGCTCTGGGGAGCACATTTGCCAGGCTGTCTGCGTATGCGGGGCTGGTGCTAGCAAAATCAAAGCCCACCTGGCATTGAATCAGGCAAAGCACGTGGAGGGCAACAAGAAAGTCTTCTTCCAGGTAGGTCAGCAGCATACTTAGTATAGGCGCTGCTTAGCAACGACTGAGACATCAGTGCGTTATCAACATTATTCTCATCCTAAATGCAAACCACAGCACTATACCAGCTGCCAGGAAGAAAATTAACTTTATTCCAGCCGAAACCAGGGCACGATCCTGACAGACCAGCTAACGAAACACAGGCTGGGGAAGAGGGCAGTGCAGGGCATTGCAATCTGGCATGGCTGCTGGTCTCCAAGGGTTGTGATGAGCAGCACCAAGTCCAGCTGGCAGACGCTCACTCCTGGTGCACTGCAGGGGCCCAGCCTGGGGCCAATAACGTTTAACCCCCTTTAGGCAAAGTCCTGCAGTGGGGGAGGAAGAACCTCCTGCACTGCTACAGCCTGGGGCCGATGGGCTGCCAAACAGCTTTGCCGGGGAGGATGTGGGTCCCGGTGGACACCATGAGGCAGGCCTGCACCCTTGCGGAAATGGCATTTGAAAGCATCCTGGGCTGCATGAGGAAGGGGTTTGCCATCAGGTCATGGAAGGTGATCCCTCTCCTCTGCTCGACAGTGCCGAGACCACAACTGCCGCAAAGAGTGTCGAGTTCGTGGCTCCCCAGTATGAGAGATGCACAGTGTCGTGGTTTAAGCTCAGCCGGTATCAAAGCACCACGAAGCCGCTCGCTCGCTCCTCGCCTGCCGCGGCCCCGGTGGGATGAGGAGAAAATATAAAGAACAGCTCGTGGGTCGAGACAAGGAGAGGGAGGGATCACTCGCCGCTTATGGTCACGGGCAAAAGACAGGCTCAACTTGGGGAAGAAACAAAATCAATTGAATTTACTACAAATCAAACCAAAACAAGGATACTGAGAAGTAAACCCAAACCTTAGAACATCTCCCCCCCACCCCTCCCTCCTTCCCGGCTCAGCTCCACTCCCGGTTTTCTCTACGTCCTCCCCCAGCGGCGCAGGGGGACGGGGAATGGGCGTTGCAGTCAGTTCGCCACACATTTGTCTCTGCCGGTCCTTCCTCCACAGGGGGAGGACTCCTCGCGCTCTTCCCCTGCTCCAGCGTGGGGTCCCTCCCACGGGAGAGAGTGCTTCCCAAACTTCTCCAGCGTGAGTCCTTCCACGGGCTGCAGTCCTTCACAAACTTCTCGGCCATGGGTCCTTTTTGCGGACCGATCTTCAGTCACAGACTGAGGCAGCGCGGGCTTTCCCATGGCGTCACGGCCATCTTCGGGGGCATCCGACTGCTCCGGCGTGGGGTCCTCCACGGGCTGCAAGTGGGCATCTGCTTCCCCGCTCACCTCCACGGGCTGCAGGGGGACAGCCTGCCGTCTCACCACGGGCCGCAGGGCGCACCTCCTTCTTCACTGACCTCGGTATCTGCACAGGTTTTTCTCTCAAATTCCAATCTCCTCCCCCACTGTAGGTTCCCCTTCTTAAGTGTGTTATCCCAGAGGCGCTACCGCCATCACTGATTGGGTCGGCCTTGGTCAGAGGCGGGTCCACCTTGGAGCCGGGGAATCTTCTAGGAGCTTCTCACGGGAGCCGACCCTGCAGCTCCTCCCCCGCTACCAAAACCCTGCCACACAACCCCAAAACACACGGCCGTACTGGCGCGAGTCCCGCAAAGCGTCACGGAGCCCACGAAGCAACTGGAGCCCCTGAGGCAGGAGGGGCTGTGAGAGGTGGGGTTGTTCACCCTGGAGGAGCGAAGGCCCCGCAGCACGCCTCTTAGCAATGCGTAAAAGAGCTGCTGGGAGAGAGTCAAGAACATAGAGTCAGACTGTCCTGAGTCCTATGCGGTGAAGGGGCAAGAGGTGATAGGCACACATTGAATGACGGGAAATCCCACAAAAACCTAAGAAAAGACTTTGTTAGTGTGAGGGTGGTCGCGTACTGGATGGGGTTGCCACGGACAGGTTGTGGCTTCTCCATCCCTGTAGGTATGCAGAGCTTGACAGGACTTGGCCCTGAGCATCCTCCAAAGGCTGACCGTGCTTTGAGCAGGGGCAGTTGGACGAGGCGATCTCCAGAGGTCCCTTCCAACCTCAGGGATCCTGCGATGCTGTCATGGGCAAAAGACGGGTGCTGCACAGCTGCCCCTCAGAGGGAAGAACTGGTTGGGAACATTGGAATCAAGGGCAGGCGTGGTTGTCACACCTGCGAAACAGCGGAGTTCACGACCTGACGGCAGGGAGGAAAGCGAGTAGCAGAGTACGGCCCCTGGCCTTCAGGCACGCTGACTTTGGCCTAGTCAGGCAGCTGGTAGGTCAGATGCTGCGGAGGCAGCTGTGAAGCTCAAAAGAGCTCCGAAAAGCTGGCAGCGCCTTAGGCGCCTCATGGTCCAAGCGCAAGAATGGTCCAGCCCAGTGCACAGGGAAACAAACAGATGTCTCAGCAGACTAGCTTTGGCTAAGTGGGGTACTCAAGGCAGAGCACCAGCGTCAAAAGGCAGCATCCTGGAGTTGTAGGGAGGGACGAGCTGCAAAGGAGGAATTTGGAAATAATTCCTAGGCATGTTGGGATGCTGTTAGGAAAGTCAAAGCTCAGCGTGCCTTGAGTCTTGCGAGGGGCACGAAGAGCAACAGGCAGCAAGCATCAAGAGCAAGATCAACCCCTGCAAGAGTAGCCGAAGAGTGACGGAGGAAGAAGCGGGCCCACTGCTGACTGGGGCGGCTGATTTCCTCCGAGTGGACAGAGAGCAGTCTGGGGGGAGTCCATGCCTTCTCTCTCTCACTCTTTACGTGCAAGTTCTCCCGGGCCGATGTGCCCTCTGAAAGAGTTGAAGGAAGGAGGCGGGGCCCTCCCAGCAGTGGGTGGGCTTCAAATCAAGGACTGCCTGAGAAAAGTCAACCCATACAAGCCAGGTGACGTGCTCCAGGGCAGCAGTGCTGTAAGGGGAGACGTAGAGCAGCTGGAGGACTGGGCCACAGGAGCCTCATGGCATTCAAGAAGGTCAGATGGCAAGTCCTGCACCAGGAAGGGAAGAACCTCTTGCTTAAGGACGAACGGGGGACTGAACTGTGCTACGATCTTAGAGCCCTTGACCCTCCTCTGGGCAGATCTGCCGGCGGGGGCAGGGTCAGCCTTGGGGAGAGGCATGGAGGGTGGACGGACAGGCCTCATCTTCCTGGCCAAAGAGACTGGGCTGTGGTGAGGAGCTCTCCGGAACGCTCCATGGAGGGAAAGAAAGGGTTGCCGAAAACACGTCCCCAGCGGCTGGGACTCATCCCTGGGTCCCAGGCAATATGTCCTCTCATGGCATTAGTGCTTCAGCATGCCGCCTTTCCCATGCCCCACAGGCCTCCTCAGCTTGCAGCACAACCCAGCACCGCTGGAGATGTAGGGAAACTTCCCCCGGTTCCCCAGCGAGCGAGGGCTGGCAGGACCCCGCAGTGCTACGCGCCTGGGGATGCTCAGGGAGGGGATGTGCTCAGAAGGGCCCTGGGTGCAAAACCAGCTCTCAGACTACATCAAGGAGGTGATGCACTTCCCTGCCCTGCAGACACGGAGGCAGCTGGGGCGCGCCCCAGGAGGGCAAGGGAATGCCTTCAGTAGCCAAGCTTCCTGGGATAGACTCTCCCTACCCATGGCGAGTCACGCTCTAATTTTGGGTTGGCCATGTGTCAGCCTCTTGGCGTGAGGCCAAGCCAGGAGCGCGTGCTGTCTGCGGGCCGTGTCCCATGCAGGGCTGAACTCCCCTGCAGCCAGGGCGGTTCCATCCCTGCCCCGGGAAAACCATGTCCGAGCGCTGGGCTTGTACCCAAGTACGCAGCGCCAGGGAGACCCAAGGGCCATAGCCCTCAGCATGACCTTCTTGCCAGCGCTCCCACAGCTCGGGGGTGGTTGCAGGATGGTCAGTGTGTTTTGGAAAAGTGGCCTGGCCTTTGTGTCTCCTGCAGGTCAGGGTCCAAAGCCTGCAACCAAAGTGCATGGTGGAGAGTGGGAGGAACGAGGCGCTGTCCTGAGCCCCAACACACCCCTTTGGTAGTGAGGACGGACCCGACTCCACAGGGCTTGTTGAGGAATCGTGGTGTTCAGAAGGGTAACATTTTCCTTCTTCATGCCTGCTGAAGGCAGTGATCAGAGACACCCATAGACCGTAACGAGTGGGGATGACTTTGTAAAATAAACCTGTAAAGGATTAAGGGAGAAGGATGTGTCACAGCATCAGGGACAGGAGCCTTTGGGTACCCAGGATGGACTGTTTTGGCAGGAGGATATCTGTACATTCCTGTAATGTGAGTTGAAAACAACCTCACCAAATTTCCCCACACCGATGTCTCTTGCCTACACAGACCCCTCCTGCACTTGCTGGTGCATCTTCTGCCTGTACTGATGTGTTCCTGCCCAGGAAATCCTTGGGCCTCTCATCCTGGTACATGACGGGAGCCTCTGTGGCCTCATGGGTATGTCAGAAATGAGGAACCGAAATGGCAGCGTTGACGGAAACAAAAACACCACCTGTGCCATTAGGTAGGATATTTTGCTTTGGAGGTGAGTCTGTTGGAAAATTACTGCCCGCGTGCAGTGACTGTGGGCCTGGGGCGGTGCAGGAGCGGTATAAAAGTGGGCCCTTCTCCTCTCTCTCTCATCCGCTCCTGTTGCCTGCATCTCCTTGGGAAAAAGGTGAGTCTGAAGCTCTTTCTCTTCCTTCTTTTCTTCTTCCTCCTCCTCTTCCTGCTACGGGATTTCTCAGCACAAAACTGCCTTTTGTCCTTGCTGGGTCATGGAGCTCGTTGTCATGAGAGAAGGATGGAGGTATTAGGTGTGCATGGAAAGAGGTTGGGCTTGGCTGAGTTGTCTCCTGAGCTATGGGCTAGGAGGGGATCTCCCTGGGCATGTTTGCTCTTCTGAGGGCTCTTTTGGGCTGAGGGGATGGTGAGGACAGCGGGCCTCCCTACACAGCCTCCAGCTCTCACCTCCAGCTTGTGGCTTTTCTTCCTTGTGGTGGGCCTACAGGCTTCTCCTCACCCAGCCCCTGTGCTCTGCTCCCCCCTGCCCTCTCTCCCAGGTGCACCTCCGGACCCAAGACATGTCCTGCTACAACCAGTGCCTGCCCTGCCAGCCCTGCGGCCCGACCCCGCTGGCCAACAGCTGCAATGAGCCCTGTGTCAGGCAGTGCCAGGACTCCACCGTTGTCATCCAGCCCTCCCCCGTGGTGGTGACCCTGCCCGGCCCCATCCTCAGCTCCTTCCCACAGAACACCGCCGTGGGCTCCTCCACCTCCGCTGCCGTTGGCAGCATCCTCAGCTCTGAGGGAGTGCCCATCTCCTCCGGGGGCTTTGGCCTCTCCGGCTTTGGCAGCCGCTACTGCGGCAGGAGGTGCCTCCCCTGCTAAAGCTGCTGGCGATGGCCCTGGGCAAGGCCACCAGGGACCCAGGAGATGGTACCGCACTGGGGACGGAGCATCGGCTTGTTGCTTGCAAAGAGGCGGAGCAACCCCAGCACCCCTTGCAAAAGGACGGGGCCAGCCTCAGCTCTGAGAAAGCACAGTCCTTGCCTGCCTTTCCCCTCCTCCACTCTCTCCTTTTCCTCCCATGTCCTTGTTCTTTTGTGCTCCCCTGGGCTGTGAGCCCCACAAAGCCAGCCTAGGGAAGACCTGCTGACCCTGCACCCTCTGTGGGGCAGGCAGATGGACACTTGGCAGGATCTCTGGCACAGCCATGGACCACAGACTCTTTTCTGCCCGTGGTGCTCCCTGCACCAGGATCTCAACTCAGATTGATGTAGTTTCCCTCTTTTGAATCATTAAAGTTCTGCTGCATCCCAGCCCATGGTTCTGTGTCATTCTTTCCCTTGCAGATGCTCTCCCAAGATGCCCAGGAAGAGAGATGTTGCTCAAGGTTATTTCTCGGAGGAGGTGTTTGGGGATGCTTGTGCAGTGACTAGGTATCCTAGGTTTGTCTAGAGTGTGCTTAGGCATGCATTGGGTTACTCTTTGCTTCCTAAACTTCTCTGCCTCTTTGAAAACCAGCAGGCTGATAATATTCCAGCTGCAAAACTGATTTTACTCTGAATGACACCGTTGGCCAACCTTAAACTCTGTGGAGGGAAAGTGCACACAGAGTGCCACTGTGTTTCTGTAATGCACCAGAATAACTTGGTCCACATCTCATAATCCTTCCAATGCCTTGAAATTTCTACTGTCTTGTGGGTTGGGGGTCCACTTCCCACGGAAGCTGTATGTCAGTATCTTTTTTGTTCAGCATAAATGTTCCACCTGGGAACAATTTCTTCTTTCTGTGTTGTGGGAAAAAGTCCTCTGGAGAAACCAAAAAAGTTTTTGACACAGGACTGCTGGACCTGGAGGAGCCTTTACCAGTTTCTTTCAGCCCATGGAACCATGCAGTGAGACCAGGTCAAAATAGCCCTGTGTAGCCTACAGTGAGTGTGGTCCTGACCTGGGATGTGGAGAGAGAAAATTTCCACCACAGAGGCTTTCTCACCACTTTGTCCATCCTCTGAAGTGTGGCCACCTTTAGAAAGAGGTTTATTGACGACATGCCTGGCTGCGGAGGTGAAATAGCACAGCCAGGGGAGAGCTGTCCCCCCAGCTCAGCCTTGCACAGGAACACCCACTCCCTTTCCCAGGTTTTTGCCCAACCAAGGAAGCTCCCTGCACCAGGGTGTCATGGACAGCACAGGCACAAACCAGCATCAGAGACCTCAAATCCCTCCAACCACTGGAATTTGTATTTCCCCATGGTATTCATCTGTGTGGTGAGTTGGCTGCTCTGCTTGGGGCCACCTGCTGTGTGATATGAGAGCAGGTGTGGGGTTTGGCCTCCTCTCTGCTAGTACCAGAGCATGGCACCAAAGTGGCATATCTGATAAGACCTGATGGTCTGGAAGGTGCCTCTTTCCTCCACCATGACAAGTCACTTCTGCTGACTGACAGTGGTCTTTCCCATGGAATCTGGAAAAAGTGTGAGTCAGTGACTGCACAGGGAAAGGCTCCACAATCCAGATGATCCTGGAGAAGGCAACATGTTCCTGGCTCTGCAGCAAGAACTGGAAGGCTGGAGACAAGGTGGACAGTGGTTTGGGGCAGGAGCTCAGAGCTCTTGGCTCAGTGTGGATCCTGCAGTGCAGTACAGTTATGCCCATCACCTCTTGTAGGGTGGCCTGGAAGGGGAGCTGTGCTGTGCCCCTGCTCCAGGTCCCTGGTCTGCTGCTTCCCAGAGCCCCAGGGAACAGCCTGTAGTGCCTGGCCCTTGTGTGCTGGGACCAGGACACCTCCAGCAGGGTGAGAGAATCAGGAGCTGCTCTGAAAGTTACATCCCACTTCCCACTCCCTGTCATCTTGGGTTTCTCCTGGGTCCCTGAGTACTCAGAAAGCAGAGCTGGAAGGGGGGGAATAGCAAGGCCTAGAGGTGTTGACATGTAGGAAGAAAGTGACAGCCACAGCGTGCTGCATCCCGCCCCCCCCCCCCCCATCCTGCCAGCAGGAAATGAAACTTCTCCAGGAAGCGAGAAGGGGAAGGAAACCCTGGAGGCTGCAGGTTGAAATTTGAACTGGCCAATCGAGATGCGCCAGGTACACCGAGGCGACCCTCCTGGCCAATAGAATTAAATGACCACAGGTCAGATTCGACAGGGGTATAAACGGGGTCCCGCAGGAGGACACGTTGGCAGTCCTCCTCGGAGCAGCGGGTCTGCAGTCGGGGACTCCCCCTCGGGCCGGGGCACCGCCCGAGGTAACTCCTCGAGGGAGAGAGCCCTCAGCTTTCAGGTGAGTGATAGGCACATTTTGAGCCATCGCTTTAAATCTTGGGAATTCTTAAGTCGGCCGTGTAGTATTAATTCTCTTTACATCATTGAGCCTGTGGTTTTATTAGGTGTTGCCAGACTTCTAACTAACTTTTGCTGAAGAATAAATCTGAGTTTTAACACCTGTGGGATTTGGTTAGTCGTGCATCCGTAACAATGTGTGAGCGTGAGAGAGACTGGGATATCCTAATACTGTTAACAGGAAGAGGACTTTCAATTTCCTGCTATCCCTGCAGAATATTAATGTATCTGTGTTGTAAGAGGAAAAAATCACATGTGCAGGACAACAGAGAGCTCCCACAGTGATATACATCTGTAGTGGGTTAACCTCAGCTGGCTACCAGGTGCCCACCAAGCTGCTCTATCACTCCCCCTACTCAACAGGACAGGGGGATAAAATATGATGAAAAAGCTCGTGGATTGAGATAAGGTTAGGGGGATCACTTACCAATTACTGTCAAAGTCAAAACAGACTCACCTTGGGGAAAATAATTGAATTTAATGCCAATAAATGAGAGTAGGATAGTGAGAAATGAAACAAATGTAAAACCAGTTTCCCCCCAACCCCCTTCTTCTCAGGTTCAACTTCACTCCTAACTCTTTTACCTCCTCCTTCACTGCCCTGAGCTGTGTTAGGGGGTAGAGAATGGTTGTGGTCAGGTCATAATGCTTGGTGTCTGCTGCTCCTTCCTCCTCACACTGCTCCCCTGCTCCAGCATGGGTTCTTCCCATGGGAGACAGTCCTCCACGAACTTCTCCAATGTGGGTCCTTCCCAAGGGCTGCAGTTCTTCACAAACTGCTCCAGCATGGGTCCTTTCTAATGGGTGCAGTTGTTCAGGAGCAGACTGCTCCAGCGTGGGTGCCTGGAGCACCTCCTCCCCCTCCTTCTCCACTGACCCTGGTGTCGGTAGGGTTGTTTCTTTCACATTTCCTTACTTCTCTCTCTCAGCTGTTGCACAACGTTTTTTACCCATTCTTATATATGTTATCACAGAGTTCCTACCAATGTCAATGATTGACCTGGCTTTGGCCAGTGGCAGGTCCATCTTGGAGCCGGGTGAAGCTGGCTCTATCCAACTTGGGGGCAGCTTCTGGTGTCTTCTCACAGAACTCCCTCCTCCTCCTGCTCCCTTCCTTTCCCCTTCACTACCAAAACCTTTCCACATAAACTCAATACAACAACTATAAACACTGGTCCTAGGTCCATCAGAAGAGACAGTAAGAGAGAGAGGGATGGATGGAGAAAGAAAAAAGGAAGCAGGTTGGTTTTGGGATCAGGAAGGAAATGTCTTTTTCCTCTCTGTCTTCTCTTTTCTTTTCCAGCAGTAACAGTACCTTGAGAAAACAGGCAGGAACCCACATGTGATCCAAAGTTTCACAGCATTTTGCCATTATTCAGTAGCAGCTCCCTGCAGACACCTATAGCAAGTGTGTGTGCATTTGTAAGAGAGCCTGCCACAGAGTGTTTGCCTGTGTCTAGAAGAATTTGGATGTCTTTGTGATGGCTTTTCTGTCTCTGCTGTGCAGCTTGCAGTCAAAAGTGACAAGATAAATCCCCTGTCATGGGTGGTTATGCTGACACAGCCATTGATACATGTAGAGGGAGAGAACAAAATACTCCACCCGGGACAGAAGGTTCTGGCCAGAAGAGAAACCATCCAGCTTTTTACTATGCTCCTTTGTCTTGGTAATTCTGTCTTTACTAGGGAATAAAACACTGGAGGATATTGGCAGTATAAGGTCAAATTTTATCCATAATAAGTCACAGGTGTCACATCCCCAACTTCCTATGAAAGTCGGGTCCTATCGGTGGAATCCCATCCTCTGGGCCAATGCATTCCCTCTTGCCCCAGAAGTCCCACCACCCTGCTGGACACATGACCTGTTTATGCCACCTTTTTTTTGCCCCTTAGTTGGAGAAGTCACCATTCTGTAAAACATCATAGTACACATGTTCACAGGATGCATAGACCCCAGCCTGGCAGCTGTGCTGCCCCAGGGAGCAGCTTCCCCTTGGAAAGGATTTGGTCAGCCTGGAGCTGAGCCCTGGGCTCCTCCTCTCTGGCACATTGCTTTGGGTTGGGATAGAGGGTGCCACAGCTGAGCACCAGGACAAACGAAGGCATGGGATGCAAGCTTTCCATAGAGCAGGTGTCTTTTCTTACCCCATGATGTCTCTGGAGAGGGCAGGACTGGCTAAAGCTGTCTTCCACTCTCCAGGTTTTGGCACCTAGTGGAGATACTGGTGTTTTCTGGCAAAAAAAAAAAAAAAAGAAGGATCTGATTGTTCTGGCCTACCTTGGGCTGCAGACAACCCTGGGAACCATGCCACTCCCAGATGATCCTGGTTCTTTACAGGGGTGTCCTGATTTCAGCTGGGATAGAATTAATTTTCTTTCTAGCGCTAGTAAAGTGTTACGTTTTGGATCTAGTATGAGAAGAATGCTGATAACACACTGATGTTTTTAGTTGTTGCTAAGTAGTGTTTAGACTAAGTCAAGGATTTTTCAGCTTCTCATGCCCAGTCAGCAAGAAGGCTGGAGGGGCACAAGAAGTTGGGAGAGGACACAGCCAGGACAGCTGACCCAAACTGGCCAAAGGGGTATTCCATACCATGTGACGTCATGTCTAGTATATAAACTGGGGGGAGTTGGCCTGGGGGGGGCAGGTCACTGCTCGGGAACTGTGAGAGACTGAAAGAGTTAATGTCTCAAACATTGTGGTGGGGCAAGTTCTGCTTAAAGACAAACCCTGCACAGCAAGGAACCAAGGTGAAAAGCCCATCAGCTCAGACATCAGCAACAGGAGGGGGAGGGTGTGCTGGAGGGTGGCAGCTCCCTGTTCTGATAAGCTGTTCTGATACAAAGATCAAACAATGGCCATGTCTGCAGGGAAGGAGAAGTTACTCCCCAAACGACCCCCAAGCCCAAAGGCTCTGGTGCCCACCTGAAGGAGGGGCAAGGATGATAAAAGGACACAGACTGAAGCCCCAGGTGTGCAAGCCCACCAGGAACTGGACGCCTTGGCTGACTGGACCAATGCTGGACCCAGGACCGGTGAAATCTTTCTCTCTTCCTTTTTCTCTCTCTGTCTTCTTCTCTCTTTCCTTTTCCTTTTCCTTTTTGCACAATCCCTACACCTCATCTCTTTCAGGACATAAACCGTTGACCAAGTCTGAGACTAAGAGTGGATCCAGCCGCCCCTGGGCCCTTCTCTGAGGAGGAGTCTAGAAAGCAAGGGGGGTCTGCTCTGAACCTCATGACTCAACGGGAGGGATCTCATTATTCCCTGAATTGAGGTATATGGTTACCCTGCGTTACACAGTTTACGGAAGTAGTCTTATGCCAGTTCCTGTTGTGAGAAACCCTGCCACCTACTACCACGCCTCCCCAGTTCAGTTTGCTTCTGTCATGAATAAAATCTTTAACTGATCGTTTCGTGTCATTTCACCTTAATTTAGCCTGAGGGAATTTTGAATTAAACATAACTCCCTGGTCTGTCCACTCTGGGTTGTGACAGGAACTCACTGGGCATCGGTTAGCAAGTGGTGAGAGATTGCATTGTGCATCACTTGTTTTGTATATTCTAATTGTTTTATTATTATTATTGTCATTTTATTACTATTATCATTATAATCATTATCATTATTATTTTCTTCCTTTCTGTCCTATTAAATGCCTTTATCTCAGCCCATGAGTTTAACTTTTTTTTCTGATTCTCTCCCCATCCCACTGTGTTAGGGGGGAGTGAGCAAATGGCTGCGTGGTGCTTAGATGCTGGCTGGTGTTAAACCACGACAAGGGGGTCTTTTTTCTCACTTCCTATTGTTACTATAAATAAAAGATAGCCACGCATTGTGAAGAAATAGGGCTGTTTCTTTACTGGGAGGTGACCCAGTAGCAGGCGGCCCAGCACAGTCTCTGGGGTGCAGCACCCAGGCAGGGCATGTGGGGCTGAAGGAGGCTGCCATCAGCCTTTGACATCACTGGCCCTTTCCTGGGAATTTCTTGCTGATTCTTGCTGCTGTCCTGCAACCAAGCAGCTGTGCATCGGAAAGGGACCAACAGGGGTTGTGGCTCACCAATGAACCTGATGGGTTCCTCTTGCAACACCCTCTGGAGTGTGTAGAAAGACTAGCACAGATCAGCTCCATCAAGGGGCTGCTATCCCAGAAGAAGTGATTGATGATGCTGGGACCCCAGACTGGCAGCCTGACCCTGAATACTATAGAGGTTGAGATGAAGACAGGGCCAATGCCCTAATAAGATGCCACCATGAAGAGACATGCCTGCTGTTCATGATGGCCATGTAATGCAGTGGTCATTTGCAACTCACTAGAAGGAGGGAAATGACCTCTCTAGCTCCCAAGGCACTTTCTGAAGTGCTGGAGACAGGGATCCACAGTCGCAACCACCAGAAACGCTCTGGGAGTCTCTGCTGCTGTAGTGGAGCAGTTGCAGTGAGACAAGTCTTTGGGTGCCATGTGGTCAGGGCAAGGCATCATTCTCACAGTGGCCAAGCTGCCTTCAAATCCAGGATTTCCATTGACTAATTTAATCTGTGAAAATACTACTGTTCCTGGGCAGAAGAGAAAGCTCATTTTCAGGGACCTACATTGGAGAAATATGTTGTTACATTGCCTTCCCCACAAGACAAACTGTCAGAGTTGCCTAAACTTCTGTCAGTTCAGAACTGGAAATTTCTAGGCATACTCCAATGTCTCTGGGAGTGTTCCTGAGCTAAGAACACCGTCTCATCATATGAGCAGAAGTCCCATTAGGGATCAGCCCAGCTCCCCATTTTCAGTGATCTGCACTCAGCTCAAGTCATCTTCTCTCTCCTTGGTGCAAAGAGCCAATGGCCAGAGGTATTTCAGAACTTCAAATGCAGAGCAGGTGAAAGTCTCTGTTTTGTTCCAGTGACTAGGGATGTAGCCTGGTGGTCAAAGTGATGAATCCTTTCCCATGTGTGGCTTTAATTTTCCTAGTAGGTGCACAACACAGGAACAACTCCATCTTTGGAAGGGTAGATATTCACAGTACAGAGGTCTTTATCTCACATAGTCACCCCTCTGTTCTAGTTAATTGTGGTGGGTTGACACCCACATTCTAGTTAATTGTGGTGGGTTGACCTTGGCTGGCCTCCAGGTGCCCCCCAAGCCACTCTATCACTCCCTCTCCTCAACTGGACAGGGGCACAAAATATGATGAAAAGTTCGTGGGTTGAGATAAGGACAGGGACATCACTCAGCAATTACTGTCACAGGCAAAACAGACTCGACTTGGGGAAATTAATTTAATTTATTGCCACTTAACCACAGAGTAGGCTAATGAGAAAAAAGAACAAATCTAAAAACACCTTCCCCCCAGCCTTCCCTTCTTCCTGAGCTCAACTTCACTCCTGACTTCTCTACCTTCTCCCCCTTTGAGTGGTGCAGGGGGACAGGGAATGGGGGTTGTGGTTAGTTTATTATGTGTCGTCTGTGCCACTCCTTCCTCCTCACGCTTCCTCTGCACCAGCATGGCGTCCCACCCACAGGAGACAGTCCTTCACAAAATTCTCCAATGTGGGTCCTTCCCACAGGCTTCATTTCTTCATGAACTGATTCAGCATGGGTCCTTTCCAAAGGATGCAGTTGTTCAGGAGCAGACTGCTCCAGCATGGGTCCCCCGCAGGGTCACAAGTCCTGCCAGAAAACCTGCTCTAGTGTGGGCTCCTCTCCATGGGATGGCAGTTCCTGCCAGGAACCTCTTCCAGCATGGGCTGTCCATGGGGTCACAGCTTCCTTCAGGGTACATCCACTTGCTCTGGCGTGGGGTTCTTCACAGGCTTCAGGGTGGATATCCTCCACCATGGACCTCCATGGGCTGCAGGGTGACAACCTGCGTCACCATGGTCTTCACCACAGGCTGCAGGGGAATCTCTGGTCCTGGCACATGGAGCACATCCTCCCCCTCCTTCTTCATTGATCTTGGTGCCTGCAGGGGTGTTTCTCTCACATATTCTCACTTCTATCTCCCTGTTGCTGTTTCACAACATTTTTTACCCCTTCTTATCTATGTTATCACAGAGGCACTACCAATGTCGCTGATTGGCTCAGTTTTGGCCAGCAGTGGGTCTGTCTTGGAGCCAGCTGGAACTGGCTCTGTCTGACTTGGGGACAGTTTCTCGTGTCTTCTCACAGAAGCCACCCCTGTAGCCCCCCTGCTACCAAAGCCTTGCTACCAAAACCTTGCAACCTTAAGTCAATACACTAATACAGTCAATGGAGTCACAGCCACGATTCACCTAATTCTAAACGTCCCCTTGCAGCCCCTTGCAGCAGAATTATACCTTGGACACAGGCATGTGGCTGCACTGCAGGCTTACACCCACAATACCTTGGCTATAGACAGTGTGGAAACAAAATAATTGATTTCTCATAGGCCTTTCCAGACCTCACTAGTTTAAGAAACATTTGCATCTAATGGTCTTGCCAGTCATCATGATTTCATTAACGGAGTGGATTATTTGTAAAAGGATGTACTGTCTAAAGCCTCCTTATCTGAAGGATTTCAATCACTGTTGTTATTTGTCATGTCCTTATTATCTGACACAGTTTTGGTGAAGAATGGGTTGTGTAACCCTAAGGCGTATAAACTCTGTAACTGCCCCATTTGGGGGGACTTCACATCAGCAGAGTCTGTCACTGCTGCTCTCTGCTCTCCCCTATAGCTGTAGTAATAACCTGCTTCAGTCCTGACCTGATCACAATTGTATTCCGGTTATTTTTGCAACAACAGCAATGGATAGAGAGTGAGGTCTCTTTCTCCTGCTACCTTGCAGACAACTCACATTAGCTGGAGCTAATATCACTTTATCTGTCTGGAAAAAGAATTTCTTTCTGATTGTTGAAGTGTGGGAGGCATGTCTATAAAAGCAAGCCCTCCCTCCAAGAACTTATTTTGCCTCTGACCCAGATAGTTAAGAAAATTAAAGTAGAATCAAAATAGCACAGAAAGGTACTTATATAATGTCAGTTTAGTAGAGAAGAGAGGGACCAGATCTTCTCTCATAACTCCCCAGACAGACATGAATAGGCTGGATGATTCACAGAAGTGGTAACTCAGTTTGTCCTGGTCACCTATCTAACTGCAGTCACCCTTGTAATTTGGCCACCAATTCATTCATTCCAAAAAAAGGTCTGCAAAATTGGAGCCCAGGAATCAGAGTAAACAGGATGATCTGTTTATTTGGGAGGGGACAAGTGATAAAGAGGAGGAACCTAGGAGGGGAAAAAGCAGAAAATGGGGATATGAGACAAAGTAGATGATGTGATCAAGACTGTTTGGGAGGCTCTGTTGAGCAGATCTGTAGTGATCACCACTGTTTGACTTGCTTCCACCCAGAATAGACCTGGTGTGTCTTCCCTGGTATTGGTGAGGGACTCTGGGAGCACTCTTTCCAGTATCAGTGGGGAACATCTGGAGGGTACTGCCTAACACACAGTCCCTCTTCAGGTCCTTAGCAGAAAATTTTGCATAAAACTTTTCTTTTACTAGAGCCCTAGGACTTTGTCATGGTTTAACCCCAGCCAGCAGCTAAGCACCACACAGCTACTCACTAACTCCTCCCCGGTGGGATGGGGGAGACAATCAGAACAGTAAAAGTAAGAAAACTCATGGGTTGAGATAAAGACAGTTTAATAGGTAAAGCAAAAACTGCGCATGCAAGTAAAGCAAAACAAGGAATTCATTCACTACTTCACATTGGCAGGCAGGCATTTATCCATCTCCAGGCAAGCAGGGCTCCATCACATGTAACGGTTACTTGGGAAGATGAACGTCATCACTCTGAACATCCCCCCCTTCCTTCTTCTTCCCCCAGCTTTCTATGCTGAGCATGATGTCATATGGATATCCCTTTGGTCAGCTGGGGTCAGCTGCCCCAGCTGTGTCCCCTCCCAACTTCTTGTGCACCCGCAGCCTGCTCGTTGGTGGGTCAGTATGAAAAGCAGAAAAGGCCTTGATGCTGTGTAAGCACTGCTCAGTAGTAACAAAAACCTCTCTGTATTATCAACACTGTTTTCAGTGCAAATCCAAAACACAGCCCCCTACTAGGTACTGTGAAGAAAATTAACTCTATCCCAGCCAAAACCAGCACAGACGTGCTCCAGCCAGTTGTAGGCACACCCTCCAGCTCATGATGGTCAAGTTGTGCAAAGGGTTGCAGATGGCTCGGTAGGAATCATAGGTTGTTATGATGATCAGATCTCTATGCGAGCAAAGATGTGAAAAAAATTATGTAAGCCATGAAACCTTCAAAAGAAATGCCCTTCTTTAAAGAGAAGAGGTCAGCCAGCATGTTGGACACTGTGACTGAAGAATCACAGGTACCAGAAAAAGAGACATTTTTGAGGAAGTGTGTGGAGGTATGGAGGCATCTGTCATGGGCAATAGACACCACTGTGAAGAAGTTGCAATGAGGGTGTGCAGGGAGAGGTGCAGGAACACAACAGAGAGGACAATGGTGTCTGTGGGATTGAGAAAAATCCCAGAAGGATGAACTCTTTTCACTGCAGTCTGAATCAATGTCTCTTTCTCCAACTTTTTCTTCCTGTAAGGGAAGGGGAAATTGCGCATAGAAAGTTAGTTTATTTTTGGTCTTTTTTTTAGGAATTTTTGTGTTCCTCTGCTTTCTGATGACACCAGGAACAAGCGAGGTAGTAGGATATAAAGCATTCATTTTCCCAATTCAGATCTTACTCTTGACTCACTGACTGTAAAAACACAGACAAATCTTCAGGTGATATGAGAAGATATTTACCATATTTGGTGTCTATCTGCAGAATTTGCATTTATCTTTAAAGTTCAGCCTTTTAATTCTCCTTCACCCTGGAGATTATAAAATCTGTCTGGTAAACCCGATACATTTTTGGTCTTAGAGCTCTCATATATCATTGAATTCCATTGCGCTACAGAAAATAAAAATAAATAAATAAAATAAAATAAAATAAAATAAATCTTTTAGATTGATATATTATTTTTTTGTTCTATCCTACTAAAATATCCCTTTTTAGCCTCTCACATATATAAGCAAGAGTTAAATATCTTATGAAGTGCTTCCTTCTGATGAGATATTCTTGTTAGTAAAAATGAAGAAAATCAATCTATAGCATTCTCCATGAAAATGTATAGGAATGGTTTGTTCAAAATCTCTGAAGTCTGTCAAGGTATAGCAGAAGGCCTTTAGATGGAGCAGAAGTACCCCACATTGTCTGTGAGTCAGGACTGGATACAAAGCATACAATTTCAATAGGAAAATTAATAGTGGGAGAATTTACCAATAGCAACGAAGGATACACCATTCTTGCTGAATGAACATCTTCCCCACTCTAAAAAGACCCCAACAAACTCAAAGTTGTATGTTAATTTTTGGAAGACTTTCTTAGATTGTACTAGGAATGTAATTCAGTGGAGCTTCTGGTCTTTGTGTTATTCAGGAGATCCAGCTAGGTAATCTATTTGCCATGAAAGTAGCTGGGAGTCTGGATTCTATTATTAAAGAAGGTTATTAATAAAAAGTTAGGTGAAGATAGACCAATTACATAGAGGTGATAAAATGGAAAGTACAACGAAAGAAATACATACTGTTATCCATTGTAACAACCTCCACTGAAATGGTACCCAAGGAATAGAACTGTATTGAATCAGAAATACAAAAATTCATATTACAGTTATATATTGCTGCACATGGGTTTTCTCTGGGAAGAGACTCACCTACCTCTATCTGCTGGCAATGCTCTTCCTAATGCAGCCTGGGATGCTGTTGGCCTGCTTTGTTACAAGAGTGCATTGCTGGTTCATGTCCAATGTGGTGTCCACCTCCAGGACCCTCAAGTCCTTTTCTCCAAAACTGCTTATCAGGTTGTCAGCCCCAGCCTGTACCAGTGAATGGGATTATTCCTCCCCAGATGCAGGTGCAAGATTTTGCGTTTCCTTTTGTTGAACTGCATGACTCTTGTCTTTTCATTTCTCCAGCCTGTCAAGGAACCTCTGAATGGTATCACAATGGTACCATCCCTCCCAGTTTTATGTCATCTGCAAACCTGCTGTGGGTGCACTCTATCCATTGTCCAGATCACTAATGAAAAGGTTAAACAGTAGAGATTAGAAATGATGAATAGAATTATTTTATTTCAAGAAAATCCTAACAGAACTCAAAGGACCAAAATAACAGCAATACTTTCCGTGAATAGGGTCTGCTTTCTCTGCCATGCCCTGATCGGAGGTCTATCTGATACTATACAACTGGACCCAGAATCAGCCTTTAACATTGGGCCAACCTTCCATTTAGAAATGGATGGTTCCTTCCCCAACCTTTTCAAACCCCCCAGATTAGTTGGATTAGGAGACATAAGTGTGTCTAAAAAAGAAGGGCACCCCCTGCCTCTTAGCCAAAAATATGGGAAAAGATGATAAACTTTCCCCTCAGCCCATGCTGGATTTGTGGTCCATATTTTTATGACATGAATTTGATCACAGCCCTTAGGTCTGATGTTTCCTAGCTGGTTCTTATCTTTCTTCTCTGTGCCTTGTTTTGGCCCTCTGTGTAGCTCATCAGATGCACTTAGCTCTACCTGTTGATTACAGAGAGGGCTGGAAATGGCAGCTTGGGAGAAAAGAAGAAAAATAGGGCTGTTCGGTTTTTTTTTTCATCTTTGTTATGGATGCACGCATAACCAAAACCAACAGGTGTTAAAACACAGATTTATTCTTCAGCAAAAGTTAGTTAGAAGTCTGGTAACATTTTATAAAACCACAGGCTCAATGATGTAAAGAGAATTAATACTACAGAGCCGACTTAAGAATCCCCAAGATTTAAAGTGATGGCTCCAAAACGCGCACATCACTCACCTAAAAGCTGAGGGCTCTCTCCCTCGAGGAGTTACCTCGGGCGGTGCCCTGACCTGAGGGGGACTCCCCACCTGCAGACCCGCTGGTCTGAGGAGGACTGATTCCAGCGTGTCCTCCGGTGGGATCCTGTTTATACCCCTGTCGAATCTGACCTGTGGTCATTTAATCCCTATTGGCCAAGACGGTCACCTCAGTGTACCTGGCGCGTCTCGATTGGCCAGTTCAAATTTCAACCTCAGCCTCCAGGGTTTCCTTCCCCTTCTCCCTTCCTGGAGAAGTTTCGTTTCCTGCTGGCAGGATGGGTGTGTGCGTGGGAGGTGTACTGCCACAATCTTGTTTGGCTTTCTGAAGGTCTGAAAGCTCCAGGAGGTGCCACGAGAGTTAGCTAAACCGTGAAAGAGAGCAAAATCAAGGCGGCAAACCTCTAATCCCACAGGGATGCTATTCCTATAATGTGCAGAAATACCTTTGTGCAGGTTGTTAGCTGCTGGGGCAGCACTTAGGCATGTGGGATAACCTGATTAGAGAATCAGAGGAAACCCTATTAGCTCCACAGGCCAAATCCTGCCTTACAGCAACCTGATGTCAAATGGGTATGAATGAAGGAAACTTTCCCTTTGGCATCTTCTGGTAACACCTTGAAGAGAAGCGTCTGAGCCAGGGTTCTAACAAGGAAAGAGGCTTAAGCAAATACACTCCCAGACAGGGAGTGAGCTGGAGTCTGAAACTAATGACTTTGTTTTTCCTTACTGGTACAGACTTGGAAAGATGAAAAGAATAAATTTCTTAGGTCTGATTTTCAGGTTGTATAGAAGGTTTAATCATGAGTTAATTTAAAATGCTTGTCTTAGCTGCGAGAATGTCAAACAGTGTGACTGAGCTGAGATTTGGGAGCAGAAGACGTGTTTTCTGAAGGTATAATCCAGAAGCATGATTACCTGCTGTCCTGGTCACTGCAAAAATCCCACCAAAGTCAGTGCTAATGTAAGATGTCAGACGAGATGATTGTAATGATCCTTTGCGGTCTTAAACTCTGTGTCTGAAATGCGCGAGTAGGGGTTGTATTGGATCCATAGCGAGAGCGTTTCCAGGTCACGCTGTTTGGTGTTAAATCCCTGTGCAGGGTGGATTGCAGCTGCAGGTTTCCGCTCTGTTCATAATACCAGGTAGGCTGTGCTCTGTGTTGCTGTCTGGAGCACTGTTACATAGGCTGCGGTAGCAGACCAGGGGAACTGCTTAGCAGATCAGCCCCCAATGTGTAGGTAAGCCACAAAACTCCTGGCCATGTTGTGGGTGCTCAAGGTTTATCAGAATTCAAAAAGCGATTAGGGTAGTTCATGGGAGAAACATCCACTTGAGGCTAAGTACGGAGAAGCCAAGCTCTGGCTCAGGAAGTCCCTAAGCCAGAAATCGCTGGAGGCTGGAAGCATAGCCTAAGGAATTGCTGTGTTTTGCTTGCCCTGTTCTCATACTTTGGCCTCTGTTGTTGGCAATTGTTGGAAATGAAGCAAGCAGTGACTTGGTGAGGCAAACACTCCATACCTGCACATATTCAGAAGGCGTCATAGCAAATGCCTTATGAGTGGCACAATCTTCCATCAGTATCTGCAGGTGTGCTGCATTCCTTCCTTGACAATATAGAGAATAGCATGAATATGGACTCAGATGATGTGATCTGCTTATGCAAAGCAAAATGGTAAATTTGCCAGGTTATTTCTCCCAAGGAGAAAATTATTGACCTTGCTTTTTCTGGCATACCAGCTACTGTTACAATGATGATGATGGTGACACCAACCAGGCAGAAAGGCCAGCAATAATTCTTTCCTGCCCATTATTACAAGGCATGAAGCAAAACCCAGTCTGAAACTAACACTAATCTGGCTGTGCTCTCTTTACAAATGTGGGCGGTGGTTCTCATATGGGTTGAAATTCAGGATGGTTCACACCAACCTTTCCAAAACCACTCCTTTTGATCTTCTGATATGAACCTGTGTATTTCTATGTTTGTATCTTACCAGTGATTTGCAGCCCAGAGATAACGTCTGATAACAAATATGTAGAAGTGTAGAAGTAACCTCTCTGAGCTCCTGGGTGATTCATCTCCTGACAATACATTTTGGCTGCACATGTAAGGACTGGATCTTGCTCCTGAGACTACTGGCTCAAAGAAGCAATAACAATGTGGTCAGTCAGAGCACTACTTTCCCTGGGAATTTTGTTGCATGAGGAAGCAGAAGAACTTTAGCCTTCCTGTGTTTGTCAACATGATCTGCCTTCCAGCAGCTTTTTATATTTCTGTCCCATTAGATTTTTCCTTTCCTTCCCCCCCCTCCTTATTTCTGTCTATCTTAATCATAATCAATATTGTAATCATAGACTTTCTACTTCATCCAAGATTCAAACACTGGTTGATAATGTTATTTGATAACTCCAGATGCACCAAGCAAGAGTAATAGGTGAAGTTTGCTTTCCTAAAGTCCAGTGAAATGACTCAAATCATTGCCACAGATTTATTGTTTGCATCTATGTGCGTTGCACCCTCCATTCATGGCATGTATCTTTAACGTGCTTGGTTTGAAAGAGTAAGTTGCACAGTTGGTGTCAGAAAGGCTGGTGTGGCTCACAGACAACCATCTGAAGCAAAATTATCTTGGTGTTTCTATAATTAACTGCAAGGGTGACTGAGGATTGAAATGAGATGAATTATTCAATGGACCCAACTTGAAAGGTGGGGTTTTTTTTGGCTCCAGCGCTTCAAGAGCAGGCCAGTATGTAAAAGCTGTGCAGTAAGGATCATGGCCTTAGAGCTGGCATTTCACAATCATTATCTCATACATCTTGGGCCAGAGATAAATGAACAGTTTAAGTCATCCTGAACTCCTGTCCTTGCAATGCTTTCATTGCAGACACTGCTTTGTTCTCTCCCCAGACTCAACAGTAGTCTCCATGGTGGGAGAGGAAGATCAAGATTTTCTTACAAGGCAGATAAAGATTCTTCATGGGAACTGTATTGGCAGAGCAGTTAGGGGGTCTCTGTGTACCCCCAGGAGTTTGCGCTTCAGCTTTGCACTGCATGCTGTGGAGGTTGTCTCTAACCAACTCAGCTGCAAAAGGTCATTCAGACTGGGCAATCCACAGGCAAAAACCCAGGAGTGCAAGCTGCATAACTCCTTTGCGTGCTTTTGGCTACAGAAGCTGCAATGTCTCAGATGCACCCACCTGATGGTCATCAGAGCTGCTGAAAGATGGCTCTGGTTTCTGTTCTCAAACTATACTAAAGGCTTGACCCAGGCCCTGTGCTGTTACCATACTCTTTGTTGCCTGTACTGCACTTACCTAGAAGAAATGAAAAGAAAGTACCTAAAGACTCCAAGTAGACCAGCAGCAGCCTCCAACCCAGCTGACCTTTGTAAATGTGCTGCTGAGATGGTGCTTACGTCTGTTGTGTATGTTTTGTTTGCAGAACACACTGGAGCAATGCAGTGTCTGTGCAAAGCCCATCATGGAAAGGATCCTCCGAGCCACCGGGAAGGCCTACCATCCCCACTGTTTCACTTGCGTGATGTGCCACCACAGTCTGTATGGGATCCCCTTCACTGTGGATGCTGGTGAGAACATCCATTGCATCGAGGATTTCCATAACAATAGCCTAAGCTGTTGTCAGTGGCTTTGCTTATTGTCTTTCTCTTTTGTCCCTAAAAATTCTTCTTTTTTAGTCTGAGTATCCAAAAAGATCTGAACCCTCTGCCACTTCCTCCCAAGGCTCTTAAATAGTAGACAGAGCTTTGCTCCAAGCAGGCATACTGTGGCGTACAAGATTAATTGGTTAGGAGCCGATGCTGCTTCATGTCTGTTTTGCTTAGATCTGAATTTATGGATATCCTGTGTGTTCTTCCATTCTAAATGCTCTGCATTCCCCCTGCCTTCCCCTGCACTCAGCATGTGCATGTTTAATATTTGGCTCATAATGAATTACCCACAGTGGCCTGGACAGAGAAATGTTTAAGTATTTTTAAGCACCACATTTGAGCTAAATGGCACAAGGAAGTGCCTGCATGAAGCAGCATATAATTAACTGCGATTACAGCTCCTGTCATACCACGATCCATTTAAGTTATTTTTCAGAGCGCTCACTATAGCCACTGTTTAATTCATTTTTTCGTTAGATTGCAGCTACACAGGCATCTTTCATCTGCCGCCAGTGAAATTAATATTTTTCTTTATTCCTAGTACAGATTGATTTTTTTTCTTTTCTAAGCTAGTTAATTCTGAGGTGGTTCGTGTGACAGACTAGGTGGCAGAGTCAAGCTTTCCTAGGCATTTCAGAAGAAAAGGGCTTTGATCTCCTCGTGTTCTGATGTTTGCCATAAGCATTGCCCACTGTCGTGGACATAGCCCATGCTCCATAGCCCAACTCTCATTACATGGCAGCAGATTATGTAGGTATAAGTTTCTTTTTTTGTGAGCAGAATTTGCAGCCAGGGAATTGGTACTAGGTTTTGAACCAAAACAGCAAATAATGCTTCACCACAGGCTAAATGTTCTCAAGCATTCCCACCTACCTAGGAGCAGAGATGGCCACTTCTCATGGGCAACTGGGGGGAGCAAAACCAGAGCTAACACAGAACATATGTGAATTAGACAGAAGGGCATACAGTGGCCCATATAAGGGGAAAAAGAAAGGTCTGTGCTCCTGTTGATCCCTGAGCTGATCCTGATTCAAGTCAGTCCGTTCACACAGTGACTGATTGTCACTACACAATTCTGACTCAGGCTGACCGTGGAAGAGAGCATTGGTGTGTCTGCACCCAGACCTGTTCCCTTTTAAGCCTGGGCAACCCACTAATGGATAAGTGAGAGTTGGTTAGCTAGAAAACGCAGCTGGTCAGAATTGCCCTGATGCTTCTTGTTTGAGAGTGAGCACAGCCAGGAGTGTACTCCTGTGTGCATAAGTGGGTAAGATGGCTCAGAAGTTTAAAATGGATGGGATAAACCTCAACAAATTCGTATAGTGTAAGGCAAATATTTTTACCATGTCTGTTAAGACTTTTTACCTATTTGTTCCAATCTCCAAATTTTAATATTTTGATACTTTTTTCAAGAGATGCTTTTGAAGCAGATTCTGGTCATCTTTTTAACCTTAGGATTTGCATGGACTTTCTTAGAGTTAGGCTGGGGGTTGAGCGTGAGGCTTGTGGCAGTGCACAGGTGTCACGATCGTGGGTCATTCAACAGGCACTTTAGTTGTTAAACAGGGCAAGCAGAATATGCTTTGCTACTTGTCAGATATTCTTGAAGTCCTCTCCTAATAGTCTGCAAAATGCTCTTTAATAGCCTGCAAGCCTCAAATTGCATTGTAAGACTAAAATGGTCCTTTCTGTCTTCTTTCCAAAGAAGCAGCTGTGCAAAGCTACAAACTGTGACATATGTGTACATATGTGTGTGTGTGTGTTCATACAAATGCTCACGTTTCTGGCTTGCTGGTGCAGTCAACAAAAACTTCCGCTCCAAGTTCAAGGATGACTGGGACTGTCTCTTCTTTCTTCAGGAAATTTGCACCGAGATGTCCAGTGTGTAAGGAGCCCATCATGCTGGCCCCAGGACAAGAGGAGGCTGTACACATTGTTGCTTTGGATCGTGATTTCCATGTCCGGTGCTACTGATGTGAGGTTAGTATTTTAATCACATGAAGGACAGAAAGCAAAGGTTGGCTTAATTTCATCACCGCCTCATGTTATACACGACAGGCATACCCTATTGTAACACTGGCTCTACAATCAAATTACTTCACTGACTTCAGCATGCAAGGAATTTTTCCTTATTTATATCAGCGCAAATGAGAAGAAAATCAGGTCCCTTGTTTATAACAGGTTCATTAGAAGAGCAAGAGAATGTGACTCCGGTAATTAGGGCTTAATATTTGAGAACTTCATAAATTATAGCTTGGACACAAATGTTGGTCATGTTTACGTTCTTAAAATGAAAGCTAATGCATGTTAGAATTTGAGCAAGATCGTACAGGAAACTCAACATATGGCTCTGGGTTGAAGAATTTTAATGAACGCATAAACATGATAGTTCTTGTTTTGTGCAATGCTTTTTGTGCTACTTTCCTGTTCAGTTGCATTACGTACTTCATATAATTTTGATGGTAAGAATCTGAAGACAGAGAAGAAAAATCACCTTAAAGCAGTTAACATGTGGGAACAGCTGTGTTAGTTTCTTTGGCTAATAGATTCTTCGCTTAATCTTGTTCTCCTTTCTTATTTACTTTGCTCTTTCTGTTTGCTTATTTCCTAGGACTGTGGTTGCCTCCTGTCTGAAGGGGACAATCAGGACTGTTATCCTCTGGACGGGCACATCCTTTGCAAAACCTGCAACTCTGTTTGGATGCAGGCTCTGACTGCCAAGGCCATCACTGATCTCTGAGTATCAACTGTGACCCTTGCCAGGATGCCCGTTGAGGGATATTGCACAAGCTTTGCATGATTTCTTTCCAGCCTAGGGTCTGAATCTGTGTTTAAAAAAAAAAAAAAGAAAGTAAAAACTGGAAGGCCTTGGAGCAAGAGGGCAGTTCGAGAGGCTGTGTTCAGACTGCCCATGACAGGCACTTAATTTAGACATGACTTTTCAGGAGGGCAGCAAGTGAGTCAGACCACCTGCTGTCTCTGCAGCTGATGGAGATGAGTGGTCACAGCACCTAAGTTATCTGCCTGTAGAAGAAGGTCTGAACATGGTCCCAACTATACTGCTGTGTTTGATTTCTGTCTCTTAAGAAGTACATGAAGGTAGAAGGTGAAACATGGCTGAGCTAGTTCGTTCTCCCAAGTTATTTTGAGAACCTGACCAGCTCTCATTGAAGTCATGGGGAGCTTCCATTTGACTTTAACAGGATCTGCATCACCAGCAGAAGTAGCTCCACTGCCCTAGGAGGTGTGAGAGCAGACCCAGCACTCCTCTCATCACAACACAAACAATGCAACTGTACTGCACGTAAGAGTGTAGGTTTGACCTTATATCCTTGGGACACAGATTTGTTACCTATATCATTTTTCTTAGGCCCTTGCTTGTCTCCATTCCCTTCCAGTTCAATAGGGTTTTTCTTCTTTTTCTTACGAAATTATATTTTGCTATTGCATAAATTTATTCCGTAGTGACGCTTCCAATTCACAATGTACGAACAATCACAGCAAGACGTGAGCTTGCACACACTATACACTACACACACACTACACACACACACACACAATGTGCTTTTGATTTGTCAGAAGTATAAGCCAATCATGTCCATTGAGAAGGTCTTTTAAGGTTGTGTGGCTGGAAACACATTTTTAAAATCCCAGTGGTTAAAAAAAAAAAAAAAAGACTACATAGAACTGCAGTGCAAAGCGATGCTTACAAAAAAACTTATACCACTCTCTCACATACCTCATTCTAATGGGACCACTGGCAGTGGTTGTTTCTGGGTTTCTGGGTAGACATTTAAGCAATAGAGTCTTGTTCCATCTCTTGTTTACTGCAGTGGGAGGATTTTCCTTCACCTGTAACAGGAATTGCATCAGGCCTTGGGATATACGTTTCTCTGATGTTAACACACATGATCTGGAGTTCTCATTAAAAAAATTAAGGATCTTATTTCAACAACAGCAAAAAAGATCCTCCTAAATACATGCTGTTTTCAGTTTTTATCTTAAGAAAGCTGAAGAAGGTATTAAACCATTCTCTATGCCATTCCAAAAAGTAAGCATTTTTTTTTTCCTCTTTCATTTTTATCCCAGCCACTTATAATTTCTCTCTGGTGAAATGTCATTGCAGAAGAGTGCTGGGCCAGCAGCAGCATTTTCATCTTCGGTCCAGAATTAATACATATGCCAAGGTAAATAAAAGCTGGGAACAGATAATCTTTTTTTTTTCTCATGTTGGTGGGGTTTTTTTTAGTTTGGTTAATTAAAAAAAAAAAATTAAAAATTAGAAATACACAGCACTCTGAGCAGCTGTAATATTCTTGTTCGTGAAACCCATAATAACTAAGGTGCAAATTACAGTGAGGGAGTAATTTTCATATCACTGAATTGACATTAATATCTTATTTGCAGATGTAATCAAAGAAAATACTTTTCTTTGCACTAACAAATTAAGAAGCAGAACTGAAACAGTTGCAGGCTGACTGACCATATAAGTGACAAACTGGCACTTTTCAAGAGTAAGTTATAAGAATTTTTTTCATGCACCCACTGAAAAACAGTAAGAATATGGTGCTTTCATCTTTATTCTCCATAACAGCAACCTGATATAATTATACCCACAGATGTTGAAAAGAAAAGTTAGATGAGCTAGACTGATAGGAAACGAAGAGGAAAAAATGAGATACTCACTGCAGCTCCTGCAAATGGTGCATTTCCTTTCAGTTCAGCACTAACCTTTATGGAAGAGCACTGTGAGATTTAATAGCTTTAGCTGTATACAGTAAATTCAAATACAGAAATACCAGTCTGAAACCTCTGTTCCTTATACGGTTTATATGTTGGCAAACTCCACCAGTGTCAGGGAAGTTTCCCAAAATTCACATGATCTGTTCATCAAAGACCATATGACATCCATTTGCCATGTCCAAAAAGAAAGGACCTGAAGTTATCACACTGACTTCAGCAGAACCAGCCTGACAAGGGCTAGATGACAATTTGTCCCTTCTGTTCATGGTGAATTACTCCAAAGACTTCCTCCTTGTTACTTCTGAGGCTTCACAACATGCTTCCAAAATTCTCCTGCTCACCTCACCTCACTCAGTGGCAGTACACTCCCCCCCCAGCCAGAAAAGAAACTTCTCCAGGCAGGGAGAAGAGGAAAAAAACCCCTAAACCCTGGAGGCTGAGGTTGAAATTTGAACTGGCCAATCAAGACGTGCCAGGTACACTGAGGTGACCCTCTTGGCCAATAGGGATTAAATGACCACAGGTCAGATTCGACAAGGGTATAAACGGGGTCCTGCCGGAGGACATGTTGGAATCAGTCCTCCTCGGAGCAGCGGGTCTGCAGTTGGGGACTCCCCCCCTTGGGTCGGGGCACTGCCCGAGGTAACTCCTCAAGGGAGAGACCCCTCATCTTTTAGGTGAGCGGTATGTGGATTTTGAGTCATCACTTTTAAATCTCAAGGATTCTTAAGTCACCTGTGTAGTACTAATTCCCCTTACACCATTGAGCCTGCAGTTCACTACTGTTACCGGAGTTCTAACTAACTTTTCTACTGAGAATAAATCTGAGCTTTAACACCTGTTGGATTTGAGTGTGCATGCCTCCGTAACACTCGGCCCCTGCTGTTTCCCCTGTCCCTCCTTGCAGGGTACTCACTGTTTTTGAGAGCTGTGGCACTACCACAGTCACAGATGAGTTGCTGTGTCTTACAGTGGGTGGTTGTAGGTTGAGAGGGGTGCTGGGAAAGTTCCCTCAGACATGTCCCTTGCTTTTTGGAACTTAATGTCTTTCTTCCAGTCAGGGTGTTTGGACAACTTCTCCCCTCCAAAACCCAGTCATAACTTCACACCCCACTCCCTCCCCCACGCCACACTCCCTCTTTTCTCACAGCCCTTATCTCACTCCCTGGCTTGGGCACATTCCTTCTCCTGTCCATCTCAGGAGACTGTGGGAGGATGAGCTGCAACCAGCTCTGGAGTGGACTTTCAGGAGAGGAGTTCGTTGGCTGGCAAGGTTCCATCAGCTTTGGGACCCTTCACATATTCAGGGATACTCTTTGAATGATGAAGAAATACATAACTTTTGTGGAGTGGGGACATCTAAGAGATCCTGAAGCCTTAATGCTCCAGACCTTGCTGTGGAGAGGGGGGAGAAAGACTATGATTATGATTTTTTGGAGCTTTTTGAGAGAAAACTGGAATTTAGAATGAAGTGTAATGATCAGAGCTTATCATTGCAGTGGCTGGTGCATGTAGTCATCCTGGATGTGGTCCTAAAAGCTGGAGGCTTCTGGAATTCCCCAGCAACCCATCCCTTCACATCCCTTTCCTGCTCCAGGGCCCAGGGCTGTGCCATCTATACTACTCAGTGGAGCACACCAGTGAGTACCGCATGCGCTCCCTGATGAGGTATTCCTCATCTTTCCTCTGCCAAACCCTCATTCTTTCACCCATGGAATAAGATGTCCTCGTCATCTCTGGGTTTGTGGCAGTCCTAAAGACCCTGCTGGAGACAGGTTCCTTGCTGTGGTTGAAGGTTGTCCTACCAGAACAGGACACAGCTAGCCTCCATGGGATGATGCAGAACAGTATTTGCAGACACCACTGGAAGGTGACAACTGGCAGAAATAGTGAGAACCTCTATTCCCCCCAAAAGTAGTACTGTCTCCAGAAAACTGGGGGGCCCAGGGGAAGGTGTAAAACTCCAGTAGGGCAAACCTCATGAAATCCCCAATGGCCAAGCAGGCATGTGCAGAAGAGCAGGTGTTTCTAGCTAGGCAGGTGAGAACTCCACTGGAACACCATGCCAGGAATAGCCCTTTCTTTCCATGGGATTCTGGAGCCCCTTCCCTCCCCTCCCTCCTTCTTGGCCTTTTTCAAGATGAGAGTGTCACTTACTTTCTTCCAGTCCTCAGGCACCTCTCCCAATCACTATGATAATTCAAAGATTATTGAGAGTGGCCTCACAATGACATCACCCAACTCCCTCAGCCCTCATGGGTATGTCCCAACAGGGCCCACAGACTTACGTACGTCCAGTTTGCTTAAGTATTGTCTAACCTCATCCTTGCCTACCAAGGATATGGCTTCCTTGCTCTAGACTTTCCCCCTGGTCTGTGGGGCCTGGGATTCCTTAAGACTGGTCTTGCAAGTAAAGACTGAGACAAAGAGGAAATTCATGTCCTCTGTCACCAGGCCCTCTGACCCATTCAGCAGCTGGCCCACATTTTCCCTAGTCTTTCTTTTGCCACTTATGTACTTGGGTTAGATTGCTTTTGAGCTTGCAGGAGATGATTCTTGAATATTAACCAACTTTTTCGTCACCCTCGTCCCTCCAGGGCCTTATCCTATGGGCCTTCTCCAAGTAGATCTCTGAAAGGCCAAAATCTGCTCTCTTGAAGTCCGGGGCTTTCTTCTTCCTTTTTTTTGCTTTGCTCCCTCTTCACAGGATCCTGAGTGCCACTATTTCAAGGTCACTGCATCCAAGGCTGCTTTCAACGTTCACATCCCCAACAAGCCCTTCCTTATTAGTGAGTGGGAGGTCCAGTAGAGCACCTCTCCTCATTGGCTGTTCTATCACTTGGGTCAGGAAGTTGTCGTCAGTGCCCTCCATGAACCTCCTGGATTGTTTGTGCCCTATTGTGTTGTTCCTTCAGCAGATATTGGGGTGGTTGAAGTCACCCATGAAGACCAGGGCCTGTGAATGTGAGGCTACTTCTAGCTGTCTGTAGAGGGCCTCATCCACTTGTTCTTGCTGTTCAGGTGGCCTATAGCAGACACACACTACAATGTCACTAGTACTGGTCTGCTTTTTAATAAGCACTTGGTTCCTTATCCATCTGCAAGCAGAGCTCCATGCACTCCAGCTGCTCTCTCACAGAAAGAGCCACTCCACCTCCTTGTCTTCTGGGCCTATATCCCCCTAGTGCAACATTGCAGTCAAGCAAGCCATCCCATCATGTCTCCAAGATCCCAACAAGTTGCCCTACAACTGCACACAGATGTCTAGGTTTCCTAGTGTATTTTAAAACCCCTGTGACAATCTACTTAAAATTGAAAAAAAGAGCAGTCAAGAGGCTCAGCAAACAGCAGGAGTGTCCCATGCTGCTGTGTCCCTCTAGCAGGACTCGTGCGAGAACTAGGTGACTGCCTGTTGGTCCAGGAGGGAGTGTGGAATCCTGGGGAACAGGGGCAGGTGAAGAGCTGGAGCTGCATGGGCACTGTTGATTCATCCAGGTGCTGGTGCTGCAGGTCTTGGTGGGAAGGAGGCGAAGCCTTGGTGTCTTGGCATGGTAAGAAGGTACCCAGTACCTGTAGTGATGAAGAGAAATAGTGGCTCTTCCCCAGACCATGGATGGAGGAGCATAAGGGGAACCTTGTCCGGTCTGTGAGACCCTGTGTGCCTGAACCCCTATTTTGAGCCCAGTGGTGCCTTCAGGAATTCCTGCTTTGCACCCACATGACCATGAATGCCTGATGGGTGCCTGTGCTTTAATTACTACCTTGAGTTGAGGGAGAAAGTTGAATTTTTTTTCTAGTTTAACAAAAAAGAACATGTAAATGCTGTCAATAATAGGGAAGCCAAGTCACCTTAACAGAGCCTCAGTGAAACTGAACTGTAGTGCAACTGAATGGTAGAAATGAGCCAGATGCAGCTGAAAACTGTTTTGAATCTGCTGTGTTATCTGTGGGGAAGCAAGGAGTCATGGGACCCTGGCTGGCTCAACTTGCTGTGGGGATCTCTGTTTCTCACTGCCATCACCCCAGCTCCAACAGTCTATAAAGCGTGAAGTGATGGCCCAAACGACCACATTCCTGCACGTGTTTCCAGTGAGCAGAACTTTTCGGATTCCAAAGGACTGAGGAGTGCAGCTCATATGGTTAATGGGTGACCATGTAGAGTGTTAGCACTTCGGAAGCTGTGGGTTTGGTTTGTGGGTATTGAATTATTGATGCAGCCACAGACATTACTCTAAACAGCCAAGTTCAAATTCAGAGAAATAATATCTAATGTTGTCCACAGTGTTTCCCATGAATTACCTGATTCTAAATAGTTTGGGCAACACTAGGTTTCAACCTGCGGTTCCTGGAGGAGCTGTGCGGCTTTGTGATTGGGTCTGGAGGGCCTGTTCACAATACTCCCGGGAAACCCTGTGATACTTGGAAGCATTCTCCTGTCCTTCCTCCTGAGGTTCCACCTGCCATGTAATTTTCTAGTGGGACCAGGCTCCAAGGCTCTAGTGGAGAGCTCAGTGTGGTAACATACCATCAGGCAGATGTGGGCAGCTGCCCATGAGAAAGATATTCCTACCACAAGATGTGGCATCACTGCAGATGTTCCTTCTGGTATAGAGGCTCAGGATGGGCTGAACCTCCTGGCTGATCATAGTAACCAGCCAACTCCTGCTGGGGGAAAGTATTTTCCACTCCTGAGGATCTGCTCGGCTGTATGCTCCATATAGGCCTTTTCCTGGGAAAGGACCCTGAAACATTGGGGCATGTAAACCTCAGGAACAGGGAGAGGGGCCCTCCTGAAGCAAGAGCTGCCTGCCAGGGAGAGCTCCCAGGTGCGGCTGGATGCAGAAGCAGCTCCCAGTGCCAGCGGCACCCGCCAGCGCGGCTGGGGAGATGGACTCCTCACTCGGGCACTGGTTGGGCTCCCCATCATCTGCAGGGCGTTCTCGAGGGCTGAGGAGGGCATTTGTGTGCAGGGATGCAGCAAGGCAGGCCCTGACGGCTGCGGCTCTGCAGGAGCCAGGGACATCTTCCTCAGCTGCAAGGGACAGTGTCTTGAAAGGAGCCCACTGCCTGTGTCTCACCGTCCCCTTCCTCCAGGAATGCCGCTGGCTCTCCTTTGTGCCTGCAAGCTCTCCCCAGAGCAACGCCTTTCTGTCTGGCAGCTGGGGGAGCGTCCGGGGAGAGAAGGACCACGCAGAGGCCCAGGCTGGGATGCAGCAGAACTTTAATGAGTTGAAAGAGGGAAAGGAGGTCCTCTGAGTGGCGGCCATGGTGCAGGGAGCACCAGGGGGAGCTAGGAGTCTTTGCCCCTTGGCCAGGGTGGAGTTTGCACCGGGCATCTGCCCGCCCGCCTGCCTGCCTGTCCCTGAGAGGGAGGGCGGCAGCAGGCCCTTCCTGGGATGGGGCTTAGCAGGTGATCGCAGCCCAGGGGAGCAGAAGACAACAGAGAAAAGAGAGAGAGAGAGAGAGAAGAGAGTGAGAAGGAGGCACGTTAGACAAGGGCCATGTTTTCAGAGAGCCCAGGCGCGCCGCTTCCTGCCTGCCTTTGCAGGTGGAGCCATGGATGCTCAGTCCCTGTGAAAGCGATGGCCAGGAGCTCCGTGCTCAGTCCATGACCGTCTTCTGGGGTTCCTTCTGTGGGTCCGCCTGCGGCAGCTTTAACAGGGGAGGCATGTTCTGCCGCAGTAGCGGCTGGTGATGCAGGAGAGGTCACAGCAGCCGGAGTTGATGGGGACTCCGTTACTGCTGAGGATGCTGCCAACAGCAGCGGAGGTGGAGGAGCCCACAACGGTGTTCTGCGGGAAGGAGCTGAGGATGGGGCCGGGCAGGGTCACCACCACGGGGGAGGGCTCGATGATGACGGTGGAGTTCTGGCACTGCCTGACGCAGGGCTCGTTGCAGCTGTTGGCCAGCGGGGTCGGGCCGCAGGGCTGGCAGGGCAGGCACTGGTTGTAGCAGGACATGTCGTGGGGCTGGAGGTGCACCTGGGGGAGAGGGCAGGGAGGAGCACAGGGGCGCGTGAGGAGCAGCCTGTCCGCCCACCGTGAGGGAGCCAAGGCACGTGCTGGCTGGGGAGCTGGAGACTGTGCAGGGAGGTCCGCAGGCCTCTTTGCCTGTCCACCTGGGCACCGAGCAAAAGGAGCCAGGCCCAGGAAAGCTCTTTCCTAGCCAAGAGCCCAAGAGTCCCCTCAGCCCAGAACCAGCCCCTCTCCCCACCAAACCTTCTCCCCGCTTCCCCTCCCAACACAGGCAGCCCCAAGCCCCGGTACAGGACAGAGCTTCCAACTCACTTGCTTCTGAAGGAGGGGAAGGGGAGCAAAGCGGATGAGAGAGTGAAGAGCTGGGATGGCTTTTATACTGGTCCTGCACTGCCCCAGGTCCAGAGGAAGCCTCTGTGGAAGTAATAATTTTCTGAGAAGCTCATCTGAAATGCAAAACGTCCCAGCTAATGATACGGGCTGTGTTTTGGTTTCCTGCACAGCTGCCTTTTCATTTCCTTGTTTGGCCGTACCTGCTCCTCCTTGAAGGCTCCTTTTCAGTGCTGGGGTGGGAGGCCCAAGGATTTCTGGGACCGGAGCGCATCGGTGCCAGCAGAAGATGAGTCCCAAGTGCCGGAGGGGTCGCGTGCAGGCTGGGGACATTGGCCTGGAGCACTCGTGTGGGCTTGTTTGCAGCGCCATTGGCAGGAAGGGCCCTGCTGCTCCCAGCCCTGCAATCCTTGCCCGGATGCCGAAGGGCTCGCAAGCAGGACGGTGTGCCGCGTCCCCTTTCTCCCACCCTCCAAGCTCTCTCTGATGGTCACTGGCCGTTGTCTCCGCAGGCGGGTGGTCAGCACTGCTGCTTTCGACACCTTGCCTCCTAATGCTGCTCTGGGGAGGCCTTGGTGTGCCTGTTGGGCCTCCTCGGCTCTCTGGGCTCTCTCTGGCGGTCCCCTACCAACACCAACACCAACACCATCAGTGTGTCTGGGGCCTTGTCCTGCCCAAGGGTGCTCCAGCCCTGCCCTGCCAAGGGCCTTCCCCGTGTGTCCTCGGGCGAGTCCACAGGTGCTCATGTGTAGGTAGGGGTGCTTGCTCACTTGCCCTCGTGTGCATACTGGAGCAGCGTGAAAGGAAATGCCGCACAGGCATGAGGAAAAACTCTTCTACTGTGAGGGTGGCCAAGCCCAGGAGATGTTGCCCAGGCAGCTTGTGGCATCTCTTTCCTTGCAGACATTCAGACCAAACACGGGGCAGTGTCCTGATCCACCTGCTCTGGCTGACCCTGCTCTCAGCAGGAGGGTTGGACCTGACCATCTCCAGAGGTGCCTTCCAACCTCAACGATCCTGAGTTTCTGGGCCTCGGTGATCGGCCACTCGTTGGTCATGATGCTGAAAATGCCACTGGACATCCTATCTGTGGAGAAGATAAGCTCCTTTGTCAGCTGCGTGGCCCGGCTCTTCTTGCTCCACCAGCACGCCTGCGCTGAGATCTTCCTGCTCGCAGTCGTGGCCTACGACCGATCTGTGGCCATGTGCCAGCCCCGGGGACCCACAGTGTCACGCCAGAAGGTCTGTGCCATTGCAGTAGCAGGCCTGAGGGCTGGGGCCACTCTCCCCTTGTCGGCACCAGTGGCACTCACTTTTGTTTGCCCAGCCGCAGCCCCAATGTCATTGACTGCTTCTTCTGAGAGGTGCTGGCCTGTGCTGAGAGCTGCTGGACTGGTGTGCTCCTTGTCTCCACCGGTGGCACCAATTCCCTGGTGTGCTACCTGGCCTTGTTGGGCTCCTGTGGGGTGATTCAGCTCTCCACCTGGCAGCAGATAGGAGAAGAGAGACGCAAGGCACTTGCCACTTTGCTGTGGTTGTGCTCTTCTTTGGGCCATGGTCCCTGATCTTCACCCACCCCACTACCAGCCTCTCCCGGGACAGAGGGGTGTCCGTCTTCAACAGTATTGGTACTGCCTCTGCTCAACTGACTGATCTGGCGCCTGAAAAAGCAGAAGGTGAAGGAAGCGGGAAGAAAGTTGGGAAACAGAGTGGTATTCGCCAGGATGTACAAGGATGGTGGAAGGACAGGGAGCGTGCAATTGAGGCAAGTTCCTTTTGGCAGCTGGGGAGGTGGGATGGAGAAGGAGGGATTGCACTGACGGTGAAGAAGGATCTACACGCAGGATGGGAACCATGCAGAGGAGAAAAGGGAAGGGAAGGGAAGGCAAGGCAAGGCAAGGCAAGGCAGGCAGAGCAAGGAAAAGTCAATGAAGGGAAGGCAATGCGGGGCAAGGGAAGCTGCGGAGCTCTTTTGATGGATGTCGTTCATGAGCTGTTCTCCATCTGCAGGGATCGCTTGGCTTTTCTTGACACGATGCCCATGTGTAAGAACTCTATGTGGAATAACTCTGATGAAACAAGTAATTTGCAGGCGGTATGTGTGGTTGCCTTGATCACAGTGTACACGGCTTCCGTGGTGAAGAGGCGGCTGCTCTGGAGGTGCAAGGTAGTGCAACCCAGCTGGGGCTTCCTTGGGACTTGGTTGTCAGTGGTGGCGCTCTGTGGGCGCTTCAGACCACCGTCAGTGGGACGACTTGGTGAGCAAAGACCATCCCACTATAAAGGGCTGCTCACAAGGCAAGAGAGCTGTGAAGGTGCTTGCCAGCTGCTCTACAGAGACAGGACTCTCCGGTCAAAATCACTGGCATTTGCTCTGAGTTTTCCATGGCAGCCCCTACACTTTGTGGGGATGGCAAGTGGGTAGTTATGATATGAAAAGGCATGGAGAAGTCATGAAGAGGACGAGCTCTTCGGTTGGGGGATCGTCACTAAAATGCATGGCTGATCGATTATGTGGTACGGACAGCTGTTCCCTGTGGGACGTCGTTGACAATCTTTCGACCCTTCCCAGTGTGCTGCCTTCCCCTCCTCCATACAAAATACAACCTGCGTCAGGAGTGGTGGCTTCAGCCCAGTGGCCTTCTCTCGGGTAAGAAAGACAGACTTACCATGTGGGCAGAAAGCCCTGGGAAGAAGGAAGTAGAGCTGGATGTCCCGAGAAGCGCTGGATGGAGGGGGCGAGGTAAGGATTGGGACTGGTGTCACCACGCAGGAGGAAAGCAGCACTGCTGGGGATGAACGTGTGCTGTGACAAAGATGCTGCCCTGCCTCTGTCCGTGCGCTGGGTGGCCAGAGAAGTTCACCAGGGAGCCTTTTGCCCTGCTGGGTGTGGCTGTGAGGGTTGCGTCCCTGGCCGCCTCCTTTGTCTCCTTCTGCCTGAGCACTGCAGTTCCAGTTCTGGGAACTGCCAGCAGGTTCCTGCCTGCCTATCTCAGGTGCGCGGCTCCCCTTGGGCAGCCTGGCCTGGACTCTGACAAGAGGCGGCAGTTTACAAGCGGGCAGGAGTGCCTGCGAGGATGTTCAGGGCCCTTGTGACCAAGAGGATTTTGGAAGGTCGAGCTGTGGCCTGGCTGCACCAGTTGGAGGCTCCCAGTGCTGGAGAACCTGGTTCTGGCACTGGGGAGCCTGGGGCCCAGCAGAGGTGGCTGCTTGGTTCCCTTAGTTTGGCTGAGCAAGTACTTTAACCACAAGGCAATGTGAGTAGAAAGGCTCCCTGGGGCAGAGGTGTGGCGTCCCAGGCAGCCCTCAGAGTGTTTTGTTCCACCCTTTGGGCTGAGGTTTGGAGGCAGCTTTGAGCTGCTGAGGGAGGAGAGCACAGGAGCTGGCAAGATTCAGCTCCCGCTGCCTGGGAGCTCCCTGGGCACCTTGTTGAGTGGAGAGCGTGACACGGTCCAGGTTTTCCCGGCAGCCTTGGTGGGACTGGCAGAGGCTGGTGACACACGCGTGTCGGGCTGGAGAGGAGCAGGGCAGTGGGCTGCTGGGCCTGTCAGCGCTGGAGGGGGAAACAGGGGAGTCCCGACCCTCCGGCAAAACCGGGAGCTATCCTTTGGGGAGAGCGGAGGCCAGAGATGGCACGTGGCAAAGGATGGGAGACGTGTTGTGAGCAGTGGTCGTGAAAGGCGGGGCAAGACTCTACGCATCTCTTTTGCAGCTAACGCAAATCCTCCTATGTACTGTTTCTACATGCATGCCTAGCGAGACAGAGAGCGAGCTGTCAGGAAACAGAGCACACCTGCACTGAGAAACTCCGCCTCTTCTAGCTGTGCTGGAGGAAATGCTGGCAGCCTGACTGGGGATAGACAAAATCCCCCAAGATGTACAAAGAAGATTCAAGTCTACGCAGGGAGAGCTGAAATGCTGCAGGAGCAACGGCTTGTAGTAGGAAGCCACAAAGGGAGGTGGGCGAGGGCGAGAGAGGTTGTAGCTGGAGAAGTCTTGTGGCCAGGGGTGCACCTGGGAGAGATGGCAGGGAGGAGCACAGGGGTGTGTGAGGAGCAACCTGTCATGCAACCACCACCACCACTACCACACCTGCCACAGGGAGAGGGGCCCTCCTGAAGCAAGAGCTGCCTGCCAGGGAGAGCTCCCAGGTGCGGCTGGATGCAGAAGCAGCTCCCAGTGCCAGCGGCACCCGCCAGCGCGGCTGGGGAGATGGACTCCTCACTCGGGCACTGGTTGGGCTCCCCATCATCCGCAGGGCGTTCTCGAGGGCTGAGGAGGGCATTTGTGTGCAGGGATGCAGCAAGGCAGGCCCTGACGGCTGCGGCTCTGCAGGAGCCAGGGACATCTTCCTCAGCTGCAAGGGACAGTGTCTTGAAAGGAGCCCACTGCCTGTGTCTCACCGTCCCCTTCCTCCAGGAATGCCGCTGGCTCTCCTTTGTGCCTGCAAGCTCTCCCCAGAGCAACGCCTTTCTGTCTGGCAGCTGGGGGAGCGTCCGGGGAGAGAAGGACCACGCAGAGGCCCAGGCTGGGATGCAGCAGAACTTTAATGAGTTGAAAGAGGGAAAGGAGGTCCTCTGAGTGGCGGCCATGGTGCAGGGAGCACCAGGGGGAGCTAGGAGTCTTTGCCCCTTGGCCAGGGTGGAGTTTGCACCGGGCATCTGCCCGCCCGCCTGCCTGCCTGTCCCTGAGAGGGAGGGCGGCAGCAGGCCCTTCCTGGGATGGGGCTTAGCAGGTGATCGCAGCCCAGGGGAGCAGAAGACAACAGAGAAAAGAGAGAGAGAGAGAGAGAAGAGAGTGAGAAGGAGGCACGTTAGACAAGGGCCATGTTTTCAGAGAGCCCAGGCGCGCCGCTTCCTGCCTGCCTTTGCAGGTGGAGCCATGGATGCTCAGTCCCTGTGAAAGCGATGGCCAGGAGCTCCGTGCTCAGTCCGTGACCGTCTTCTGGGGTTCCTTCTGTGGGTCCGCCTGCGGCAGCTTTAGCAGGGGAGGCATGTTCTGCCGCAGTAGCGGCTGGTAATGCAGGAGAGGTCACAGCAGCCGGAGTTGATGGGGACTCCGTTACTGCTGAGGATGCTGCCAACAGCAGCGGAGGTGGAGGAGCCCACAACGGTGTTCTGCGGGAAGGAGCTGAGGATGGGGCCGGGCAGGGTCACCACCACGGGGGAGGGCTCGATGACGACGGTGGAGTTCTGGCACTGCCTGACGCAGGGCTCGTTGCAGCTGTTGGCCAGCGGGGTCGGGCCGCAGGGCTGGCAGGGCAGGCACTGGTTGTAGCAGGACATGTCGCGGGGCTGGAGGTGCACCTGGGGGAGAGGGCAGGGAGGAGCACAGGGGCGCGTGAGGAGCAGCCTGTCCGCCCACCGTGAGGGAGCCAAGGCACGTGCTGGCTGGGGAGCTGGAGACTGTGCAGGGAGGTCCGCAGGCCTCTTTGCTTGTCCACCTGGGCACCGAGCAAAAGGAGCCAGGCCCAGGAAAGCTCTTTCCTAGCCAAGAGCCCAAGAGTCCCCTCAGCCCAGAACCAGCCCCTCTCCACGCCAAACCTTCTCCCCGCTTCCCCTCCCAACACAGGCAGCCCCAAGCCCCGGTACAGGACAGAGCTTCCAACTCACTTGCTTCCGAAGGAGGGGAAGGGGAGCAAAGCGGATGAGAGAGTGAAGAGCTGGGATGGCTTTTATACTGGTCCTGCACTGCCCCAGGTCCAGAGGAAGCCTCTGTGGAAGTAATAATTTTCTGAGAAGCTCATCTGAAATGCAAAACGTCCCAGCTAATGATACGGGCTGTGTTTTGGTTTCCTGCACAGCTGCCTTTTCATTTCCTTGTTTGGCCGTACCTGCTCCTCCTTGAAGGCTCCTTTTCAGTGCTGGGGTGGGAGGCCCAAGGATTTCTGGGACCGGAGCGCATCGGTGCCAGCAGAAGATGAGTCCCAAGTGCCGGAGGGGTCGCGTGCAGGCTGGGGACATTGGCCTGGGGCACTCGTGTGGGCTTGTTTGCAGCGCCATTGGCAGGAAGGGCCCTGCTGCTCCCAGCCCTGCAATCCTTGCCCGGATGCCGAAGGGCTCGCAAGCAGGACGGTGTGCCGCGTCCCCTTTCTCCCACCCTCCAAGCTCTCTCTGATGGTCACTGGCCGTTGTCTCCGCAGGCGGGTGGTCAGCACTGCTGCTTTCGACACCTTGCCTCCTAATGCTGCTCTGGGGAGGCCTTGGTGTGCCTGTTGGGCCTCCTCGGCTCTCTGGGCTCTCTCCGGCGGTCCCCTACCAACACCAACACCAACACCAACACCATCAGTGTGTCTGGGGCCTTGTCCTGCCCAAGGGTGCTCCAGCCCTGCCCTGCCAAGGGCCTTCCCCGTGTGTCCTCGGGCGAGTCCACAGGTGCTCATGTGTAGGTAGGGGTGCTTGCTCACTTGCCCTCGTGTGCATACTGGAGCAGCGTGAAAGGAAATGCCGCATAGGCATGAGGAAAAACTCTTCTACTGTGAGGGTGGCCAAGCCCAGGAGATGTTGCCCAGGCAGCTTGTGGCATCTCTTTCCTTGCAGACATTCAGACCAAACACGGGGCAGTGTCCTGATCCACCTGCTCTGGCTGACCCTGCTCTCAGCAGGAGGGTTGGACCTGACCATCTCCAGAGGTGCCTTCCAACCTCAACGATCCTGAGTTTCTGGGCCTCGGTGATCGGCCACTCGTTGGTCATGATGCTGAAAATGCCACTGGACATCCTATCTGTGGAGAAGATAAGCTCCTTTGTCAGCTGCGTGGCCCGGCTCTTCTTGCTCCACCAGCACGCCTGCGCTGAGATCTTCCTGCTCGCAGTCGTGGCCTACGACCGATCTGTGGCCATGTGCCAGCCCCGGGGACCCACAGTGTCACGCCAGAAGGTCTGTGCCATTGCAGTAGCAGGCCTGAGGGCTGGGGCCACTCTCCCCTTGTCGGCACCAGTGGCACTCACTTTTGTTTGCCCAGCCGCAGCCCCAATGTCATTGACTGCTTCTTCTGAGAGGTGCTGGCCTGTGCTGAGAGCTGCTGGACTGGTGTGCTCCTTGTCTCCACCGGTGGCACCAATTCCCTGGTGTGCTACCTGGCCTTGTTGGGCTCCTGTGGGGTGATTCAGCTCTCCACCTGGCAGCAGATAGGAGAAGAGAGACGCAAGGCACTTGCCACTTTGCTGTGGTTGTGCTCTTCTTTGGGCCATGGTCCCTGATCTTCACCCACCCCACTACCAGCCTCTCCCGGGACAGAGGGGTGTCCGTCTTCAACAGTATTGGTACTGCCTCTGCTCAACTGACTGATCTGGCGCCTGAAAAAGCAGAAGGTGAAGGAAGCGGGAAGAAAGTTGGGAAACAGAGTGGTATTCGCCAGGATGTACAAGGATGGTGGAAGGACAGGGAGCGTGCAATTGAGGCAAGTTCCTTTTGGCAGCTGGGGAGGTGGGATGGAGAAGGAGGGATTGCACTGACGGTGAAGAAGGATCTACACGCAGGATGGGAACCATGCAGAGGAGAAAAGGGAAGGGAAGGCAAGGCAAGGCAAGGCAAGGCAAGGCAGGCAGAGCAAGGAAAAGTCAATGAAGGGAAGGCAATGCGGGGCAAGGGAAGCTGCGGAGCTCTTTTGATGGATGTCGTTCATGAGCTGTTCTCCATCTGCAGGGATCGCTTGGCTTTTCTTGACACGATGCCCATGTGTAAGAACTCTATGTGGAATAACTCTGATGAAACAAGTAATTTGCAGGCGGTATGTGTGGTTGCCTTGATCACAGTGTACACGGCTTCCGTGGTGAAGAGGCGGCTGCTCTGGAGGTGCAAGGTAGTGCAACCCAGCTGGGGCTTCCTTGGGACTTGGTTGTCAGTGGTGGCGCTCTGTGGGCGCTTCAGACCACCGTCAGTGGGACGACTTGGTGAGCAAAGACCATCCCACTATAAAGGGCTGCTCACAAGGCAAGAGAGCTGTGAAGGTGCTTGCCAGCTGCTCTACAGAGACAGGACTCTCCGGTCAAAATCACTGGCATTTGCTCTGAGTTTTCCATGGCAGCCCCTACACTTTGTGGGGATGGCAAGTGGGTAGTTATGATATGAAAAGGCATGGAGAAGTCATGAAGAGGACGAGCTCTTCGGTTGGGGGATCGTCACTAAAATGCATGGCTGATCGATTATGTGGTACGGACAGCTGTTCCCTGTGGGACGTCGTTGACAATCTTTCGACCCTTCCCAGTGTGCTGCCTTCCCCTCCTCCATACAAAATACAACCTGCGTCAGGAGTGGTGGCTTCAGCCCAGTGGCCTTCTCTCGGGTAAGAAAGACAGACTTACCATGTGGGCAGAAAGCCCTGGGAAGAAGGAAGTAGAGCTGGATGTCCCGAGAAGCGCTGGATGGAGGGGGCGAGGTAAGGATTGGGACTGGTGTCACCACGCAGGAGGAAAGCAGCACTGCTGGGGATGAACGTGTGCTGTGACAAAGATGCTGCCCTGCCTCTGTCCGTGCGCTGGGTGGCCAGAGAAGTTCACCAGGGAGCCTTTTGCCCTGCTGGGTGTGGCTGTGAGGGTTGCGTCCCTGGCCGCCTCCTTTGTCTCCTTCTGCCTGAGCACTGCAGTTCCAGTTCTGGGAACTGCCAGCAGGTTCCTGCCTGCCTATCTCAGGTGCGCGGCTCCCCTTGGGCAGCCTGGCCTGGACTCTGACAAGAGGCGGCAGTTTACAAGCGGGCAGGAGTGCCTGCGAGGATGTTCAGGGCCCTTGTGACCAAGAGGATTTTGGAAGGTCGAGCTGTGGCCTGGCTGCACCAGTTGGAGGCTCCCAGTGCTGGAGAACCTGGTTCTGGCACTGGGGAGCCTGGGGCCCAGCAGAGGTGGCTGCTTGGTTCCCTTAGTTTGGCTGAGCAAGTACTTTAACCACAAGGCAATGTGAGTAGAAAGGCTCCCTGGGGCAGAGGTGTGGCGTCCCAGGCAGCCCTCAGAGTGTTTTGTTCCACCCTTTGGGCTGAGGTTTGGAGGCAGCTTTGAGCTGCTGAGGGAGGAGAGCACAGGAGCTGGCAAGATTCAGCTCCCGCTGCCTGGGAGCTCCCTGGGCACCTTGTTGAGTGGAGAGCGTGACACGGTCCAGGTTTTCCCGGCAGCCTTGGTGGGACTGGCAGAGGCTGGTGACACACGCGTGTCGGGCTGGAGAGGAGCAGGGCAGTGGGCTGCTGGGCCTGTCAGCGCTGGAGGGGGAAACAGGGGAGTCCCGACCCTCCGGCAAAACCGGGAGCTATCCTTTGGGGAGAGCGGAGGCCAGAGATGGCACGTGGCAAAGGATGGGAGACGTGTTGTGAGCAGTGGTCGTGAAAGGCGGGGCAAGACTCTACGCATCTCTTTTGCAGCTAACGCAAATCCTCCTATGTACTGTTTCTACATGCATGCCTAGCGAGACAGAGAGCGAGCTGTCAGGAAACAGAGCACACCTGCACTGAGAAACTCCGCCTCTTCTAGCTGTGCTGGAGGAAATGCTGGCAGCCTGACTGGGGATAGACAAAATCCCCCAAGATGTACAAAGAAGATTCAAGTCTACGCAGGGAGAGCTGAAATGCTGCAGGAGCAACGGCTTGTAGTAGGAAGCCACAAAGGGAGGTGGGCGAGGGCGAGAGAGGTTGTAGCTGGAGAAGTCTTGTGGCCAGGGGTGCACCTGGGAGAGATGGCAGGGAGGAGCACAGGGGTGTGTGAGGAGCAACCTGTCATGCAACCACCACCACCACTACCACACCTGCCACAGGGAGAGGGGCCCTCCTGAAGCAAGAGCTGCCTGCCAGGGAGAGCTCCCAGGTGCGGCTGGATGCAGAAGCAGCTCCCAGTGCCAGCGGCACCCGCCAGCGCGGCTGGGGAGATGGACTCCTCACTCGGGCACTGGTTGGGCTCCCCATCATCTGCAGGGCGTTCTCGAGGGCTGAGGAGGGCATTTGTGTGCAGGGATGCAGCAAGGCAGGCCCTGACGGCTGCGGCTCTGCAGGAGCCAGGGACATCTTCCTCAGCTGCAAGGGACAGTGTCTTGAAAGGAGCCCACTGCCTGTGTCTCACCGTCCCCTTCCTCCAGGAATGCCGCTGGCTCTCCTTTGTGCCTGCAAGCTCTCCCCAGAGCAACGCCTTTCTGTCTGGCAGCTGGGGGAGCGTCCGGGGAGAGAAGGACCACGCAGAGGCCCAGGCTGGGATGCAGCAGAACTTTAATGAGTTGAAAGAGGGAAAGGAGGTCCTCTGAGTGGCGGCCATGGTGCAGGGAGCACCAGGGGGAGCTAGGAGTCTTTGCCCCTTGGCCAGGGTGGAGTTTGCACCGGGCATCTGCCCGCCCGCCTGCCTGCCTGTCCCTGAGAGGGAGGGCGGCAGCAGGCCCTTCCTGGGATGGGGCTTAGCAGGTGATCGCAGCCCAGGGGAGCAGAAGACAACAGAGAAAAGAGAGAGAGAGAGAGAGAAGAGAGTGAGAAGGAGGCACGTTAGACAAGGGCCATGTTTTCAGAGAGCCCAGGCGCGCCGCTTCCTGCCTGCCTTTGCAGGTGGAGCCATGGATGCTCAGTCCCTGTGAAAGCGATGGCCAGGAGCTCCGTGCTCAGTCCGTGACCGTCTTCTGGGGTTCCTTCTGTGGGTCCGCCTGCGGCAGCTTTAGCAGGGGAGGCATGTTCTGCCGCAGTAGCGGCTGGTAATGCAGGAGAGGTCACAGCAGCCGGAGTTGATGGGGACTCCGTTACTGCTGAGGATGCTGCCAACAGCAGCGGAGGTGGAGGAGCCCACAACGGTGTTCTGCGGGAAGGAGCTGAGGATGGGGCCGGGCAGGGTCACCACCACGGGGGAGGGCTCGATGACGACGGTGGAGTTCTGGCACTGCCTGACGCAGGGCTCGTTGCAGCTGTTGGCCAGCGGGGTCGGGCCGCAGGGCTGGCAGGGCAGGCACTGGTTGTAGCAGGACATGTCGCGGGGCTGGAGGTGCACCTGGGGGAGAGGGCAGGGAGGAGCACAGGGGCGCGTGAGGAGCAGCCTGTCCGCCCACCGTGAGGGAGCCAAGGCACGTGCTGGCTGGGGAGCTGGAGACTGTGCAGGGAGGTCCGCAGGCCTCTTTGCTTGTCCACCTGGGCACCGAGCAAAAGGAGCCAGGCCCAGGAAAGCTCTTTCCTAGCCAAGAGCCCAAGAGTCCCCTCAGCCCAGAACCAGCCCCTCTCCACGCCAAACCTTCTCCCCGCTTCCCCTCCCAACACAGGCAGCCCCAAGCCCCGGTACAGGACAGAGCTTCCAACTCACTTGCTTCCGAAGGAGGGGAAGGGGAGCAAAGCGGATGAGAGAGTGAAGAGCTGGGATGGCTTTTATACTGGTCCTGCACTGCCCCAGGTCCAGAGGAAGCCTCTGTGGAAGTAATAATTTTCTGAGAAGCTCATCTGAAATGCAAAACGTCCCAGCTAATGATACGGGCTGTGTTTTGGTTTCCTGCACAGCTGCCTTTTCATTTCCTTGTTTGGCCGTACCTGCTCCTCCTTGAAGGCTCCTTTTCAGTGCTGGGGTGGGAGGCCCAAGGATTTCTGGGACCGGAGCGCATCGGTGCCAGCAGAAGATGAGTCCCAAGTGCCGGAGGGGTCGCGTGCAGGCTGGGGACATTGGCCTGGGGCACTCGTGTGGGCTTGTTTGCAGCGCCATTGGCAGGAAGGGCCCTGCTGCTCCCAGCCCTGCAATCCTTGCCCGGATGCCGAAGGGCTCGCAAGCAGGACGGTGTGCCGCGTCCCCTTTCTCCCACCCTCCAAGCTCTCTCTGATGGTCACTGGCCGTTGTCTCCGCAGGCGGGTGGTCAGCACTGCTGCTTTCGACACCTTGCCTCCTAATGCTGCTCTGGGGAGGCCTTGGTGTGCCTGTTGGGCCTCCTCGGCTCTCTGGGCTCTCTCCGGCGGTCCCCTACCAACACCAACACCAACACCAACACCATCAGTGTGTCTGGGGCCTTGTCCTGCCCAAGGGTGCTCCAGCCCTGCCCTGCCAAGGGCCTTCCCCGTGTGTCCTCGGGCGAGTCCACAGGTGCTCATGTGTAGGTAGGGGTGCTTGCTCACTTGCCCTCGTGTGCATACTGGAGCAGCGTGAAAGGAAATGCCGCACAGGCATGAGGAAAAACTCTTCTACTGTGAGGGTGGCCAAGCCCAGGAGATGTTGCCCAGGCAGCTTGTGGCATCTCTTTCCTTGCAGACATTCAGACCAAACACGGGGCAGTGTCCTGATCCACCTGCTCTGGCTGACCCTGCTCTCAGCAGGAGGGTTGGACCTGACCATCTCCAGAGGTGCCTTCCAACCTCAACGATCCTGAGTTTCTGGGCCTCGGTGATCGGCCACTCGTTGGTCATGATGCTGAAAATGCCACTGGACATCCTATCTGTGGAGAAGATAAGCTCCTTTGTCAGCTGCGTGGCCCGGCTCTTCTTGCTCCACCAGCACGCCTGCGCTGAGATCTTCCTGCTCGCAGTCGTGGCCTACGACCGATCTGTGGCCATGTGCCAGCCCCGGGGACCCACAGTGTCACGCCAGAAGGTCTGTGCCATTGCAGTAGCAGGCCTGAGGGCTGGGGCCACTCTCCCCTTGTCGGCACCAGTGGCACTCACTTTTGTTTGCCCAGCCGCAGCCCCAATGTCATTGACTGCTTCTTCTGAGAGGTGCTGGCCTGTGCTGAGAGCTGCTGGACTGGTGTGCTCCTTGTCTCCACCGGTGGCACCAATTCCCTGGTGTGCTACCTGGCCTTGTTGGGCTCCTGTGGGGTGATTCAGCTCTCCACCTGGCAGCAGATAGGAGAAGAGAGACGCAAGTCACTTGCCACTTTGCTGTGGTTGTGCTCTTCTTTGGGCCATGGTCCCTGATCTTCACCCACCCCACTACCAGCCTCTCCCGGGACAGAGGGGTGTCCGTCTTCAACAGTATTGGTACTGCCTCTGCTCAACTGACTGATCTGGCGCCTGAAAAAGCAGAAGGTGAAGGAAGCGGGAAGAAAGTTGGGAAACAGAGTGGTATTCGCCAGGATGTACAAGGATGGTGGAAGGACAGGGAGCGTGCAATTGAGGCAAGTTCCTTTTGGCAGCTGGGGAGGTGGGATGGAGAAGGAGGGATTGCACTGACGGTGAAGAAGGATCTACACGCAGGATGGGAACCATGCAGAGGAGAAAAGGGAAGGGAAGGCAAGGCAAGGCAAGGCAAGGCAAGGCAGGCAGAGCAAGGAAAAGTCAATGAAGGGAAGGCAATGCGGGGCAAGGGAAGCTGCGGAGCTCTTTTGATGGATGTCGTTCATGAGCTGTTCTCCATCTGCAGGGATCGCTTGGCTTTTCTTGACACGATGCCCATGTGTAAGAACTCTATGTGGAATAACTCTGATGAAACAAGTAATTTGCAGGCGGTATGTGTGGTTGCCTTGATCACAGTGTACACGGCTTCCGTGGTGAAGAGGCGGCTGCTCTGGAGGTGCAAGGTAGTGCAACCCAGCTGGGGCTTCCTTGGGACTTGGTTGTCAGTGGTGGCGCTCTGTGGGCGCTTCAGACCACCGTCAGTGGGACGACTTGGTGAGCAAAGACCATCCCACTATAAAGGGCTGCTCACAAGGCAAGAGAGCTGTGAAGGTGCTTGCCAGCTGCTCTACAGAGACAGGACTCTCCGGTCAAAATCACTGGCATTTGCTCTGAGTTTTCCATGGCAGCCCCTACACTTTGTGGGGATGGCAAGTGGGTAGTTATGATATGAAAAGGCATGGAGAAGTCATGAAGAGGACGAGCTCTTCGGTTGGGGGATCGTCACTAAAATGCATGGCTGATCGATTATGTGGTACGGACAGCTGTTCCCTGTGGGACGTCGTTGACAATCTTTCGACCCTTCCCAGTGTGCTGCCTTCCCCTCCTCCATACAAAATACAACCTGCGTCAGGAGTGGTGGCTTCAGCCCAGTGGCCTTCTCTCGGGTAAGAAAGACAGACTTACCATGTGGGCAGAAAGCCCTGGGAAGAAGGAAGTAGAGCTGGATGTCCCGAGAAGCGCTGGATGGAGGGGGCGAGGTAAGGATTGGGACTGGTGTCACCACGCAGGAGGAAAGCAGCACTGCTGGGGATGAACGTGTGCTGTGACAAAGATGCTGCCCTGCCTCTGTCCGTGCGCTGGGTGGCCAGAGAAGTTCACCAGGGAGCCTTTTGCCCTGCTGGGTGTGGCTGTGAGGGTTGCGTCCCTGGCCGCCTCCTTTGTCTCCTTCTGCCTGAGCACTGCAGTTCCAGTTCTGGGAACTGCCAGCAGGTTCCTGCCTGCCTATCTCAGGTGCGCGGCTCCCCTTGGGCAGCCTGGCCTGGACTCTGACAAGAGGCGGCAGTTTACAAGCGGGCAGGAGTGCCTGCGAGGATGTTCAGGGCCCTTGTGACCAAGAGGATTTTGGAAGGTCGAGCTGTGGCCTGGCTGCACCAGTTGGAGGCTCCCAGTGCTGGAGAACCTGGTTCTGGCACTGGGGAGCCTGGGGCCCAGCAGAGGTGGCTGCTTGGTTCCCTTAGTTTGGCTGAGCAAGTACTTTAACCACAAGGCAATGTGAGTAGAAAGGCTCCCTGGGGCAGAGGTGTGGCGTCCCAGGCAGCCCTCAGAGTGTTTTGTTCCACCCTTTGGGCTGAGGTTTGGAGGCAGCTTTGAGCTGCTGAGGGAGGAGAGCACAGGAGCTGGCAAGATTCAGCTCCCGCTGCCTGGGAGCTCCCTGGGCACCTTGTTGAGTGGAGAGCGTGACACGGTCCAGGTTTTCCCGGCAGCCTTGGTGGGACTGGCAGAGGCTGGTGACACACGCGTGTCGGGCTGGAGAGGAGCAGGGCAGTGGGCTGCTGGGCCTGTCAGCGCTGGAGGGGGAAACAGGGGAGTCCCGACCCTCCGGCAAAACCGGGAGCTATCCTTTGGGGAGAGCGGAGGCCAGAGATGGCACGTGGCAAAGGATGGGAGACGTGTTGTGAGCAGTGGTCGTGAAAGGCGGGGCAAGACTCTACGCATCTCTTTTGCAGCTAACGCAAATCCTCCTATGTACTGTTTCTACATGCATGCCTAGCGAGACAGAGAGCGAGCTGTCAGGAAACAGAGCACACCTGCACTGAGAAACTCCGCCTCTTCTAGCTGTGCTGGAGGAAATGCTGGCAGCCTGACTGGGGATAGACAAAATCCCCCAAGATGTACAAAGAAGATTCAAGTCTACGCAGGGAGAGCTGAAATGCTGCAGGAGCAACGGCTTGTAGTAGGAAGCCACAAAGGGAGGTGGGCGAGGGCGAGAGAGGTTGTAGCTGGAGAAGTCTTGTGGCCAGGGGTGCACCTGGGAGAGATGGCAGGGAGGAGCACAGGGGTGTGTGAGGAGCAACCTGTCATGCAACCACCACCACCACTACCACACCTGCCACAGGGAGAGGGGCCCTCCTGAAGCAAGAGCTGCCTGCCAGGGAGAGCTCCCAGGTGCGGCTGGATGCAGAAGCAGCTCCCAGTGCCAGCGGCACCCGCCAGCGCGGCTGGGGAGATGGACTCCTCACTCGGGCACTGGTTGGGCTCCCCATCATCCGCAGGGCGTTCTCGAGGGCTGAGGAGGGCATTTGTGTGCAGGGATGCAGCAAGGCAGGCCCTGACGGCTGCGGCTCTGCAGGAGCCAGGGACATCTTCCTCAGCTGCAAGGGACAGTGTCTTGAAAGGAGCCCACTGCCTGTGTCTCACCGTCCCCTTCCTCCAGGAATGCCGCTGGCTCTCCTTTGTGCCTGCAAGCTCTCCCCAGAGCAACGCCTTTCTGTCTGGCAGCTGGGGGAGCGTCCGGGGAGAGAAGGACCACGCAGAGGCCCAGGCTGGGATGCAGCAGAACTTTAATGAGTTGAAAGAGGGAAAGGAGGTCCTCTGAGTGGCGGCCATGGTGCAGGGAGCACCAGGGGGAGCTAGGAGTCTTTGCCCCTTGGCCAGGGTGGAGTTTGCACCGGGCATCTGCCCGCCCGCCTGCCTGCCTGTCCCTGAGAGGGAGGGCGGCAGCAGGCCCTTCCTGGGATGGGGCTTAGCAGGTGATCGCAGCCCAGGGGAGCAGAAGACAACAGAGAAAAGAGAGAGAGAGAGAGAGAAGAGAGTGAGAAGGAGGCACGTTAGACAAGGGCCATGTTTTCAGAGAGCCCAGGCGCGCCGCTTCCTGCCTGCCTTTGCAGGTGGAGCCATGGATGCTCAGTCCCTGTGAAAGCGATGGCCAGGAGCTCCGTGCTCAGTCCGTGACCGTCTTCTGGGGTTCCTTCTGTGGGTCCGCCTGCGGCAGCTTTAGCAGGGGAGGCATGTTCTGCCGCAGTAGCGGCTGGTAATGCAGGAGAGGTCACAGCAGCCGGAGTTGATGGGGACTCCGTTACTGCTGAGGATGCTGCCAACAGCAGCGGAGGTGGAGGAGCCCACAACGGTGTTCTGCGGGAAGGAGCTGAGGATGGGGCCGGGCAGGGTCACCACCACGGGGGAGGGCTCGATGACGACGGTGGAGTTCTGGCACTGCCTGACGCAGGGCTCGTTGCAGCTGTTGGCCAGCGGGGTCGGGCCACAGGGCTGGCAGGGCAGGCACTGGTTGTAGCAGGACATGTCGCGGGGCTGGAGGTGCACCTGGGGGAGAGGGCAGGGAGGAGCACAGGGGCGCGTGAGGAGCAGCCTGTCCGCCCACCGTGAGGGAGCCAAGGCACGTGCTGGCTGGGGAGCTGGAGACTGTGCAGGGAGGTCCGCAGGCCTCTTTGCTTGTCCACCTGGGCACCGAGCAAAAGGAGCCAGGCCCAGGAAAGCTCTTTCCTAGCCAAGAGCCCAAGAGTCCCCTCAGCCCAGAACCAGCCCCTCTCCACGCCAAACCTTCTCCCCGCTTCCCCTCCCAACACAGGCAGCCCCAAGCCCCGGTACAGGACAGAGCTTCCAACTCACTTGCTTCCGAAGGAGGGGAAGGGGAGCAAAGCGGATGAGAGAGTGAAGAGCTGGGATGGCTTTTATACTGGTCCTGCACTGCCCCAGGTCCAGAGGAAGCCTCTGTGGAAGTAATAATTTTCTGAGAAGCTCATCTGAAATGCAAAACGTCCCAGCTAATGATACGGGCTGTGTTTTGGTTTCCTGCACAGCTGCCTTTTCATTTCCTTGTTTGGCCGTACCTGCTCCTCCTTGAAGGCTCCTTTTCAGTGCTGGGGTGGGAGGCCCAAGGATTTCTGGGACCGGAGCGCATCGGTGCCAGCAGAAGATGAGTCCCAAGTGCCGGAGGGGTCGCGTGCAGGCTGGGGACATTGGCCTGGGGCACTCGTGTGGGCTTGTTTGCAGCGCCATTGGCAGGAAGGGCCCTGCTGCTCCCAGCCCTGCAATCCTTGCCCGGATGCCGAAGGGCTCGCAAGCAGGACGGTGTGCCGCGTCCCCTTTCTCCCACCCTCCAAGCTCTCTCTGATGGTCACTGGCCGTTGTCTCCGCAGGCGGGTGGTCAGCACTGCTGCTTTCGACACCTTGCCTCCTAATGCTGCTCTGGGGAGGCCTTGGTGTGCCTGTTGGGCCTCCTCGGCTCTCTGGGCTCTCTCCGGCGGTCCCCTACCAACACCAACACCAACACCAACACCATCAGTGTGTCTGGGGCCTTGTCCTGCCCAAGGGTGCTCCAGCCCTGCCCTGCCAAGGGCCTTCCCCGTGTGTCCTCGGGCGAGTCCACAGGTGCTCATGTGTAGGTAGGGGTGCTTGCTCACTTGCCCTCGTGTGCATACTGGAGCAGCGTGAAAGGAAATGCCTCATAGGCATGAGGAAAAACTCTTCTACTGTGAGGGTGGCCAAGCCCAGGAGATGTTGCCCAGGCAGCTTGTGGCATCTCTTTCCTTGCAGACATTCAGACCAAACACGGGGCAGTGTCCTGATCCACCTGCTCTGGCTGACCCTGCTCTCAGCAGGAGGGTTGGACCTGACCATCTCCAGAGGTGCCTTCCAACCTCAACGATCCTGAGTTTCTGGGCCTCGGTGATCGGCCACTCGTTGGTCATGATGCTGAAAATGCCACTGGACATCCTATCTGTGGAGAAGATAAGCTCCTTTGTCAGCTGCGTGGCCCGGCTCTTCTTGCTCCACCAGCACGCCTGCGCTGAGATCTTCCTGCTCGCAGTCGTGGCCTACGACCGATCTGTGGCCATGTGCCAGCCCCGGGGACCCACAGTGTCACGCCAGAAGGTCTGTGCCATTGCAGTAGCAGGCCTGAGGGCTGGGGCCACTCTCCCCTTGTCGGCACCAGTGGCACTCACTTTTGTTTGCCCAGCCGCAGCCCCAATGTCATTGACTGCTTCTTCTGAGAGGTGCTGGCCTGTGCTGAGAGCTGCTGGACTGGTGTGCTCCTTGTCTCCACCGGTGGCACCAATTCCCTGGTGTGCTACCTGGCCTTGTTGGGCTCCTGTGGGGTGATTCAGCTCTCCACCTGGCAGCAGATAGGAGAAGAGAGACGCAAGGCACTTGCCACTTTGCTGTGGTTGTGCTCTTCTTTGGGCCATGGTCCCTGATCTTCACCCACCCCACTACCAGCCTCTCCCGGGACAGAGGGGTGTCCGTCTTCAACAGTATTGGTACTGCCTCTGCTCAACTGACTGATCTGGCGCCTGAAAAAGCAGAAGGTGAAGGAAGCGGGAAGAAAGTTGGGAAACAGAGTGGTATTCGCCAGGATGTACAAGGATGGTGGAAGGACAGGGAGCGTGCAATTGAGGCAAGTTCCTTTTGGCAGCTGGGGAGGTGGGATGGAGAAGGAGGGATTGCACTGACAGTGAAGAAGGATCTACACGCAGGATGGGAACCATGCAGAGGAGAAAAGGGAAGGCAAGGCAAGGCAAGGCAAGGCAAGGCAGGCAGAGCAAGGAAAAATCAATGAAGGGAAGGCAATGCGGGGCAAGGGAAGCTGCGGAGCTCTTTTGATGGATGTCGTTCATGAGCTGTTCTCCATCTGCAGGGATCGCTTGGCTTTTCTTGACACGATGCCCATGTGTAAGAACTCTATTTGGAATAACTCTGATGAAACAAGTAATTTGCAGGCGGTATGTGTGGTTGCCTTGATCACAGTGTACACGGCTTCCGTGGTGAAGAGGCGGCTGCTCTGGAAGTGCAAGGTAGTGCAACCCAGCTGGGGCTTCCTTGGGACTTGGTTGTCAGTGGTGGCGCTCTGTGGGCGCTTCAGACCACCGTCAGTGGGACGACTTGGTGAGCAAAGACCATCCCACTATAAAGGGCTGCTCACAAGGCAAGAGAGCTGTGAAGGTGCTTGCCAGCTGCTCTACAGAGACAGGACTCTCCGGTCAAAATCACTGGCATTTGCTCTGAGTTTTCCATGGCAGCCCCTACACTTTGTGGGGATGGCAAGTGGGTAGTTATGATATGAAAAGGCATGGAGAAGTCATGAAGAGGACGAGCTCTTCGGTTGGGGGATCGTCACTAAAATGCATGGCTGATCGATTATGTGGTACGGACAGCTGTTCCCTGTGGGACGTCGTTGACAATCTTTCGACCCTTCCCAGTGTGCTGCCTTCCCCTCCTCCATACAAAATACAACCTGCGTCAGGAGTGGTGGCTTCAGCCCAGTGGCCTTCTCTCGGGTAAGAAAGACAGACTTACCATGTGGGCAGAAAGCCCTGGGAAGAAGGAAGTAGAGCTGGATGTCCCGAGAAGCGCTGGATGGAGGGGGCGAGGTAAGGATTGGGACTGGTGTCACCACGCAGGAGGAAAGCAGCACTGCTGGGGATGAACGTGTGCTGTGACAAAGATGCTGCCCTGCCTCTGTCCGTGCGCTGGGTGGCCAGAGAAGTTCACCAGGGAGCCTTTTGCCCTGCTGGGTGTGGCTGTGAGGGTTGCGTCCCTGGCCGCCTCCTTTGTCTCCTTCTGCCTGAGCACTGCAGTTCCAGTTCTGGGAACTGCCAGCAGGTTCCTGCCTGCCTATCTCAGGTGCGCGGCTCCCCTTGGGCAGCCTGGCCTGGACTCTGACAAGAGGCGGCAGTTTACAAGCGGGCAGGAGTGCCTGCGAGGATGTTCAGGGCCCTTGTGACCAAGAGGATTTTGGAAGGTCGAGCTGTGGCCTGGCTGCACCAGTTGGAGGCTCCCAGTGCTGGAGAACCTGGTTCTGGCACTGGGGAGCCTGGGGCCCAGCAGAGGTGGCTGCTTGGTTCCCTTAGTTTGGCTGAGCAAGTACTTTAACCACAAGGCAATGTGAGTAGAAAGGCTCCCTGGGGCAGAGGTGTGGCGTCCCAGGCAGCCCTCAGAGTGTTTTGTTCCACCCTTTGGGCTGAGGTTTGGAGGCAGCTTTGAGCTGCTGAGGGAGGAGAGCACAGGAGCTGGCAAGATTCAGCTCCCGCTGCCTGGGAGCTCCCTGGGCACCTTGTTGAGTGGAGAGCGTGACACGGTCCAGGTTTTCCCGGCAGCCTTGGTGGGACTGGCAGAGGCTGGTGACACACGCGTGTCGGGCTGGAGAGGAGCAGGGCAGTGGGCTGCTGGGCCTGTCAGCGCTGGAGGGGGAAACAGGGGAGTCCCGACCCTCCGGCAAAACCGGGAGCTATCCTTTGGGGAGAGCGGAGGCCAGAGATGGCACGTGGCAAAGGATGGGAGACGTGTTGTGAGCAGTGGTCGTGAAAGGCGGGGCAAGACTCTACGCATCTCTTTTGCAGCTAACGCAAATCCTCCTATGTACTGTTTCTACATGCATGCCTAGCGAGACAGAGAGCGAGCTGTCAGGAAACAGAGCACACCTGCACTGAGAAACTCCGCCTCTTCTAGCTGTGCTGGAGGAAATGCTGGCAGCCTGACTGGGGATAGACAAAATCCCCCAAGATGTACAAAGAAGATTCAAGTCTACGCAGGGAGAGCTGAAATGCTGCAGGAGCAACGGCTTGTAGTAGGAAGCCACAAAGGGAGGTGGGCGAGGGCGAGAGAGGTTGTAGCTGGAGAAGTCTTGTGGCCAGGGGTGCACCTGGGAGAGATGGCAGGGAGGAGCACAGGGGTGTGTGAGGAGCAACCTGTCATGCAACCACCACCACCACTACCACACCTGCCACAGGGAGAGGGGCCCTCCTGAAGCAAGAGCTGCCTGCCAGGGAGAGCTCCCAGGTGCGGCTGGATGCAGAAGCAGCTCCCAGTGCCAGCGGCACCCGCCAGCGCGGCTGGGGAGATGGACTCCTCACTCGGGCACTGGTTGGGCTCCCCATCATCCGCAGGGCGTTCTCGAGGGCTGAGGAGGGCATTTGTGTGCAGGGATGCAGCAAGGCAGGCCCTGACGGCTGCGGCTCTGCAGGAGCCAGGGACATCTTCCTCAGCTGCAAGGGACAGTGTCTTGAAAGGAGCCCACTGCCTGTGTCTCACCGTCCCCTTCCTCCAGGAATGCCGCTGGCTCTCCTTTGTGCCTGCAAGCTCTCCCCAGAGCAACGCCTTTCTGTCTGGCAGCTGGGGGAGCGTCCGGGGAGAGAAGGACCACGCAGAGGCCCAGGCTGGGATGCAGCAGAACTTTAATGAGTTGAAAGAGGGAAAGGAGGTCCTCTGAGTGGCGGCCATGGTGCAGGGAGCACCAGGGGGAGCTAGGAGTCTTTGCCCCTTGGCCAGGGTGGAGTTTGCACCGGGCATCTGCCCGCCCGCCTGCCTGCCTGTCCCTGAGAGGGAGGGCGGCAGCAGGCCCTTCCTGGGATGGGGCTTAGCAGGTGATCGCAGCCCAGGGGAGCAGAAGACAACAGAGAAAAGAGAGAGAGAGAGAGAGAAGAGAGTGAGAAGGAGGCACGTTAGACAAGGGCCATGTTTTCAGAGAGCCCAGGCGCGCCGCTTCCTGCCTGCCTTTGCAGGTGGAGCCATGGATGCTCAGTCCCTGTGAAAGCGATGGCCAGGAGCTCCGTGCTCAGTCCGTGACCGTCTTCTGGGGTTCCTTCTGTGGGTCCGCCTGCGGCAGCTTTAGCAGGGGAGGCATGTTCTGCCGCAGTAGCGGCTGGTAATGCAGGAGAGGTCACAGCAGCCGGAGTTGATGGGGACTCCGTTACTGCTGAGGATGCTGCCAACAGCAGCGGAGGTGGAGGAGCCCACAACGGTGTTCTGCGGGAAGGAGCTGAGGATGGGGCCGGGCAGGGTCACCACCACGGGGGAGGGCTCGATGACGACGGTGGAGTTCTGGCACTGCCTGACGCAGGGCTCGTTGCAGCTGTTGGCCAGCGGGGTCGGGCCGCAGGGCTGGCAGGGCAGGCACTGGTTGTAGCAGGACATGTCGCGGGGCTGGAGGTGCACCTGGGGGAGAGGGCAGGGAGGAGCACAGGGGCGCGTGAGGAGCAGCCTGTCCGCCCACCGTGAGGGAGCCAAGGCACGTGCTGGCTGGGGAGCTGGAGACTGTGCAGGGAGGTCCGCAGGCCTCTTTGCTTGTCCACCTGGGCACCGAGCAAAAGGAGCCAGGCCCAGGAAAGCTCTTTCCTAGCCAAGAGCCCAAGAGTCCCCTCAGCCCAGAACCAGCCCCTCTCCACGCCAAACCTTCTCCCCGCTTCCCCTCCCAACACAGGCAGCCCCAAGCCCCGGTACAGGACAGAGCTTCCAACTCACTTGCTTCCGAAGGAGGGGAAGGGGAGCAAAGCGGATGAGAGAGTGAAGAGCTGGGATGGCTTTTATACTGGTCCTGCACTGCCCCAGGTCCAGAGGAAGCCTCTGTGGAAGTAATAATTTTCTGAGAAGCTCATCTGAAATGCAAAACGTCCCAGCTAATGATACGGGCTGTGTTTTGGTTTCCTGCACAGCTGCCTTTTCATTTCCTTGTTTGGCCGTACCTGCTCCTCCTTGAAGGCTCCTTTTCAGTGCTGGGGTGGGAGGCCCAAGGATTTCTGGGACCGGAGCGCATCGGTGCCAGCAGAAGATGAGTCCCAAGTGCCGGAGGGGTCGCGTGCAGGCTGGGGACATTGGCCTGGGGCACTCGTGTGGGCTTGTTTGCAGCGCCATTGGCAGGAAGGGCCCTGCTGCTCCCAGCCCTGCAATCCTTGCCCGGATGCCGAAGGGCTCGCAAGCAGGACGGTGTGCCGCGTCCCCTTTCTCCCACCCTCCAAGCTCTCTCTGATGGTCACTGGCCGTTGTCTCCGCAGGCGGGTGGTCAGCACTGCTGCTTTCGACACCTTGCCTCCTAATGCTGCTCTGGGGAGGCCTTGGTGTGCCTGTTGGGCCTCCTCGGCTCTCTGGGCTCTCTCCGGCGGTCCCCTACCAACACCAACACCAACACCAACACCATCAGTGTGTCTGGGGCCTTGTCCTGCCCAAGGGTGCTCCAGCCCTGCCCTGCCAAGGGCCTTCCCCGTGTGTCCTCGGGCGAGTCCACAGGTGCTCATGTGTAGGTAGGGGTGCTTGCTCACTTGCCCTCGTGTGCATACTGGAGCAGCGTGAAAGGAAATGCCGCATAGGCATGAGGAAAAACTCTTCTACTGTGAGGGTGGCCAAGCCCAGGAGATGTTGCCCAGGCAGCTTGTGGCATCTCTTTCCTTGCAGACATTCAGACCAAACACGGGGCAGTGTCCTGATCCACCTGCTCTGGCTGACCCTGCTCTCAGCAGGAGGGTTGGACCTGACCATCTCCAGAGGTGCCTTCCAACCTCAACGATCCTGAGTTTCTGGGCCTCGGTGATCGGCCACTCGTTGGTCATGATGCTGAAAATGCCACTGGACATCCTATCTGTGGAGAAGATAAGCTCCTTTGTCAGCTGCGTGGCCCGGCTCTTCTTGCTCCACCAGCACGCCTGCGCTGAGATCTTCCTGCTCGCAGTCGTGGCCTACGACCGATCTGTGGCCATGTGCCAGCCCCGGGGACCCACAGTGTCACGCCAGAAGGTCTGTGCCATTGCAGTAGCAGGCCTGAGGGCTGGGGCCACTCTCCCCTTGTCGGCACCAGTGGCACTCACTTTTGTTTGCCCAGCCGCAGCCCCAATGTCATTGACTGCTTCTTCTGAGAGGTGCTGGCCTGTGCTGAGAGCTGCTGGACTGGTGTGCTCCTTGTCTCCACCGGTGGCACCAATTCCCTGGTGTGCTACCTGGCCTTGTTGGGCTCCTGTGGGGTGATTCAGCTCTCCACCTGGCAGCAGATAGGAGAAGAGAGACGCAAGGCACTTGCCACTTTGCTGTGGTTGTGCTCTTCTTTGGGCCATGGTCCCTGATCTTCACCCACCCCACTACCAGCCTCTCCCGGGACAGAGGGGTGTCCGTCTTCAACAGTATTGGTACTGCCTCTGCTCAACTGACTGATCTGGCGCCTGAAAAAGCAGAAGGTGAAGGAAGCGGGAAGAAAGTTGGGAAACAGAGTGGTATTCGCCAGGATGTACAAGGATGGTGGAAGGACAGGGAGCGTGCAATTGAGGCAAGTTCCTTTTGGCAGCTGGGGAGGTGGGATGGAGAAGGAGGGATTGCACTGACAGTGAAGAAGGATCTACACGCAGGATGGGAACCATGCAGAGGAGAAAAGGGAAGGCAAGGCAAGGCAAGGCAAGGCAAGGCAGGCAGAGCAAGGAAAAATCAATGAAGGGAAGGCAATGCGGGGCAAGGGAAGCTGCGGAGCTCTTTTGATGGATGTCGTTCATGAGCTGTTCTCCATCTGCAGGGATCACTTGGCTTTTCTTGACACGATGCCCATGTGTAAGAACTCTATTTGGAATAACTCTGATGAAACAAGTAATTTGCAGGCGGTATGTGTGGTTGCCTTGATCACAGTGTACACGGCTTCCGTGGTGAAGAGGCGGCTGCTCTGGAAGTGCAAGGTAGTGCAACCCAGCTGGGGCTTCCTTGGGACTTGGTTGTCAGTGGTGGCGCTCTGTGGGCGCTTCAGACCACCGTCAGTGGGACGACTTGGTGAGCAAAGACCATCCCACTATAAAGGGCTGCTCACAAGGCAAGAGAGCTGTGAAGGTGCTTGCCAGCTGCTCTACAGAGACAGGACTCTCCGGTCAAAATCACTGGCATTTGCTCTGAGTTTTCCATGGCAGCCCCTACACTTTGTGGGGATGGCAAGTGGGTAGTTATGATATGAAAAGGCATGGAGAAGTCATGAAGAGGACGAGCTCTTCGGTTGGGGGATCGTCACTAAAATGCATGGCTGATCGATTATGTGGTACGGACAGCTGTTCCCTGTGGGACGTCGTTGACAATCTTTCGACCCTTCCCAGTGTGCTGCCTTCCCCTCCTCCATACAAAATACAACCTGCGTCAGGAGTGGTGGCTTCAGCCCAGTGGCCTTCTCTCGGGTAAGAAAGACAGACTTACCATGTGGGCAGAAAGCCCTGGGAAGAAGGAAGTAGAGCTGGATGTCCCGAGAAGCGCTGGATGGAGGGGGCGAGGTAAGGATTGGGATTGGTGTCACCACGCAGGAGGAAAGCAGCACTGCTGGGGATGAACGTGTGCTGTGACAAAGATGCTGCCCTGCCTCTGTCCGTGCGCTGGGTGGCCAGAGAAGTTCACCAGGGAGCCTTTTGCCCTGCTGGGTGTGGCTGTGAGGGTTGCGTCCCTGGCCGCCTCCTTTGTCTCCTTCTGCCTGAGCACTGCAGTTCCAGTTCTGGGAACTGCCAGCAGGTTCCTGCCTGCCTATCTCAGGTGCGCGGCTCCCCTTGGGCAGCCTGGCCTGGACTCTGACAAGAGGCGGCAGTTTACAAGCGGGCAGGAGTGCCTGCGAGGATGTTCAGGGCCCTTGTGACCAAGAGGATTTTGGAAGGTCGAGCTGTGGCCTGGCTGCACCAGTTGGAGGCTCCCAGTGCTGGAGAACCTGGTTCTGGCACTGGGGAGCCTGGGGCCCAGCAGAGGTGGCTGCTTGGTTCCCTTAGTTTGGCTGAGCAAGTACTTTAACCACAAGGCAATGTGAGTAGAAAGGCTCCCTGGGGCAGAGGTGTGGCGTCCCAGGCAGCCCTCAGAGTGTTTTGTTCCACCCTTTGGGCTGAGGTTTGGAGGCAGCTTTGAGCTGCTGAGGGAGGAGAGCACAGGAGCTGGCAAGATTCAGCTCCCGCTGCCTGGGAGCTCCCTGGGCACCTTGTTGAGTGGAGAGCGTGACACGGTCCAGGTTTTCCCGGCAGCCTTGGTGGGACTGGCAGAGGCTGGTGACACACGCGTGTCGGGCTGGAGAGGAGCAGGGCAGTGGGCTGCTGGGCCTGTCAGCGCTGGAGGGGGAAACAGGGGAGTCCCGACCCTCCGGCAAAACCGGGAGCTATCCTTTGGGGAGAGTGGAGGCCAGAGATGGCACGTGGCAAAGGATGGGAGACGTGTTGTGAGCAGTGGTCGTGAAAGGCGGGGCAAGACTCTACGCATCTCTTTTGCAGCTAACGCAAATCCTCCTATGTACTGTTTCTACATGCATGCCTAGCGAGACAGAGAGCGAGCTGTCAGGAAACAGAGCACACCTGCACTGAGAAACTCCGCCTCTTCTAGCTGTGCTGGAGGAAATGCTGGCAGCCTGACTGGGGATAGACAAAATCCCCCAAGATGTACAAAGAAGATTCAAGTCTACGCAGGGAGAGCTGAAATGCTGCAGGAGCAACGGCTTGTAGTAGGAAGCCACAAAGGGAGGTGGGCGAGGGCGAGAGAGGTTGTAGCTGGAGAAGTCTTGTGGCCAGGGGTGCACCTGGGAGAGATGGCAGGGAGGAGCACAGGGGTGTGTGAGGAGCAACCTGTCATGCAACCACCACCACCACTACCACACCTGCCACAGGGAGAGGGGCCCTCCTGAAGCAAGAGCTGCCTGCCAGGGAGAGCTCCCAGGTGCGGCTGGATGCAGAAGCAGCTCCCAGTGCCAGCGGCACCCGCCAGCGCGGCTGGGGAGATGGACTCCTCACTCGGGCACTGGTTGGGCTCCCCATCATCCGCAGGGCGTTCTCGAGGGCTGAGGAGGGCATTTGTGTGCAGGGATGCAGCAAGGCAGGCCCTGACGGCTGCGGCTCTGCAGGAGCCAGGGACATCTTCCTCAGCTGCAAGGGACAGTGTCTTGAAAGGAGCCCACTGCCTGTGTCTCACCGTCCCCTTCCTCCAGGAATGCCGCTGGCTCTCCTTTGTGCCTGCAAGCTCTCCCCAGAGCAACGCCTTTCTGTCTGGCAGCTGGGGGAGCGTCCGGGGAGAGAAGGACCACGCAGAGGCCCAGGCTGGGATGCAGCAGAACTTTAATGAGTTGAAAGAGGGAAAGGAGGTCCTCTGAGTGGCGGCCATGGTGCAGGGAGCACCAGGGGGAGCTAGGAGTCTTTGCCCCTTGGCCAGGGTGGAGTTTGCACCGGGCATCTGCCCGCCCGCCTGCCTGCCTGTCCCTGAGAGGGAGGGCGGCAGCAGGCCCTTCCTGGGATGGGGCTTAGCAGGTGATCGCAGCCCAGGGGAGCAGAAGACAACAGAGAAAAGAGAGAGAGAGAGAGAGAAGAGAGTGAGAAGGAGGCACGTTAGACAAGGGCCATGTTTTCAGAGAGCCCAGGCGCGCCGCTTCCTGCCTGCCTTTGCAGGTGGAGCCATGGATGCTCAGTCCCTGTGAAAGCGATGGCCAGGAGCTCCGTGCTCAGTCCGTGACCGTCTTCTGGGGTTCCTTCTGTGGGTCCGCCTGCGGCAGCTTTAGCAGGGGAGGCATGTTCTGCCGCAGTAGCGGCTGGTAATGCAGGAGAGGTCACAGCAGCCGGAGTTGATGGGGACTCCGTTACTGCTGAGGATGCTGCCAACAGCAGCGGAGGTGGAGGAGCCCACAACGGTGTTCTGCGGGAAGGAGCTGAGGATGGGGCCGGGCAGGGTCACCACCACGGGGGAGGGCTCGATGACGACGGTGGAGTTCTGGCACTGCCTGACGCAGGGCTCGTTGCAGCTGTTGGCCAGCGGGGTCGGGCCGCAGGGCTGGCAGGGCAGGCACTGGTTGTAGCAGGACATGTCGCGGGGCTGGAGGTGCACCTGGGGGAGAGGGCAGGGAGGAGCACAGGGGCGCGTGAGGAGCAGCCTGTCCGCCCACCGTGAGGGAGCCAAGGCACGTGCTGGCTGGGGAGCTGGAGACTGTGCAGGGAGGTCCGCAGGCCTCTTTGCTTGTCCACCTGGGCACCGAGCAAAAGGAGCCAGGCCCAGGAAAGCTCTTTCCTAGCCAAGAGCCCAAGAGTCCCCTCAGCCCAGAACCAGCCCCTCTCCACGCCAAACCTTCTCCCCGCTTCCCCTCCCAACACAGGCAGCCCCAAGCCCCGGTACAGGACAGAGCTTCCAACTCACTTGCTTCCGAAGGAGAGGAAGGGGAGCAAAGCGGATGAGAGAGTGAAGAGCTGGGATGGCTTTTATACTGGTCCTGCACTGCCCCAGGTCCAGAGGAAGCCTCTGTGGAAGTAATAATTTTCTGAGAAGCTCATCTGAAATGCAAAACGTCCCAGCTAATGATACGGGCTGTGTTTTGGTTTCCTGCACAGCTGCCTTTTCATTTCCTTGTTTGGCCGTACCTGCTCCTCCTTGAAGGCTCCTTTTCAGTGCTGGGGTGGGAGGCCCAAGGATTTCTGGGACCGGAGCGCATCGGTGCCAGCAGAAGATGAGTCCCAAGTGCCGGAGGGGTCGCGTGCAGGCTGGGGACATTGGCCTGGGGCACTCGTGTGGGCTTGTTTGCAGCGCCATTGGCAGGAAGGGCCCTGCTGCTCCCAGCCCTGCAATCCTTGCCCGGATGCCGAAGGGCTCGCAAGCAGGACGGTGTGCCGCGTCCCCTTTCTCCCACCCTCCAAGCTCTCTCTGATGGTCACTGGCCGTTGTCTCCGCAGGCGGGTGGTCAGCACTGCTGCTTTCGACACCTTGCCTCCTAATGCTGCTCTGGGGAGGCCTTGGTGTGCCTGTTGGGCCTCCTCGGCTCTCTGGGCTCTCTCCGGCGGTCCCCTACCAACACCAACACCAACACCAACACCATCAGTGTGTCTGGGGCCTTGTCCTGCCCAAGGGTGCTCCAGCCCTGCCCTGCCAAGGGCCTTCCCCGTGTGTCCTCGGGCGAGTCCACAGGTGCTCATGTGTAGGTAGGGGTGCTTGCTCACTTGCCCTCGTGTGCATACTGGAGCAGCGTGAAAGGAAATGCCGCATAGGCATGAGGAAAAACTCTTCTACTGTGAGGGTGGCCAAGCCCAGGAGATGTTGCCCAGGCAGCTTGTGGCATCTCTTTCCTTGCAGACATTCAGACCAAACACGGGGCAGTGTCCTGATCCACCTGCTCTGGCTGACCCTGCTCTCAGCAGGAGGGTTGGACCTGACCATCTCCAGAGGTGCCTTCCAACCTCAACGATCCTGAGTTTCTGGGCCTCGGTGATCGGCCACTCGTTGGTCATGATGCTGAAAATGCCACTGGACATCCTATCTGTGGAGAAGATAAGCTCCTTTGTCAGCTGCGTGGCCCGGCTCTTCTTGCTCCACCAGCACGCCTGCGCTGAGATCTTCCTGCTCGCAGTCGTGGCCTACGACCGATCTGTGGCCATGTGCCAGCCCCGGGGACCCACAGTGTCACGCCAGAAGGTCTGTGCCATTGCAGTAGCAGGCCTGAGGGCTGGGGCCACTCTCCCCTTGTCGGCACCAGTGGCACTCACTTTTGTTTGCCCAGCCGCAGCCCCAATGTCATTGACTGCTTCTTCTGAGAGGTGCTGGCCTGTGCTGAGAGCTGCTGGACTGGTGTGCTCCTTGTCTCCACCGGTGGCACCAATTCCCTGGTGTGCTACCTGGCCTTGTTGGGCTCCTGTGGGGTGATTCAGCTCTCCACCTGGCAGCAGATAGGAGAAGAGAGACGCAAGGCACTTGCCACTTTGCTGTGGTTGTGCTCTTCTTTGGGCCATGGTCCCTGATCTTCACCCACCCCACTACCAGCCTCTCCCGGGACAGAGGGGTGTCCGTCTTCAACAGTATTGGTACTGCCTCTGCTCAACTGACTGATCTGGCGCCTGAAAAAGCAGAAGGTGAAGGAAGCGGGAAGAAAGTTGGGAAACAGAGTGGTATTCGCCAGGATGTACAAGGATGGTGGAAGGACAGGGAGCGTGCAATTGAGGCAAGTTCCTTTTGGCAGCTGGGGAGGTGGGATGGAGAAGGAGGGATTGCACTGACAGTGAAGAAGGATCTACACGCAGGATGGGAACCATGCAGAGGAGAAAAGGGAAGGGAAGGCAAGGCAAGGCAAGGCAAGGCAAGGCAGGCAGAGCAAGGAAAAATCAATGAAGGGAAGGCAATGCGGGGCAAGGGAAGCTGCGGAGCTCTTTTGATGGATGTCGTTCATGAGCTGTTCTCCATCTGCAGGGATCGCTTGGCTTTTCTTGACACGATGCCCATGTGTAAGAACTCTATTTGGAATAACTCTGATGAAACAAGTAATTTGCAGGCGGTATGTGTGGTTGCCTTGATCACAGTGTACACGGCTTCCGTGGTGAAGAGGCGGCTGCTCTGGAGGTGCAAGGTAGTGCAACCCAGCTGGGGCTTCCTTGGGACTTGGTTGTCAGTGGTGGCGCTCTGTGGGCGCTTCAGACCACCGTCAGTGGGACGACTTGGTGAGCAAAGACCATCCCACTATAAAGGGCTGCTCACAAGGCAAGAGAGCTGTGAAGGTGCTTGCCAGCTGCTCTACAGAGACAGGACTCTCCGGTCAAAATCACTGGCATTTGCTCTGAGTTTTCCATGGCAGCCCCTACACTTTGTGGGGATGGCAAGTGGGTAGTTATGATATGAAAAGGCATGGAGAAGTCATGAAGAGGACGAGCTCTTCGGTTGGGGGATCGTCACTAAAATGCATGGCTGATCGATTATGTGGTACGGACAGCTGTTCCCTGTGGGACGTCGTTGACAATCTTTCGACCCTTCCCAGTGTGCTGCCTTCCCCTCCTCCATACAAAATACAACCTGCGTCAGGAGTGGTGGCTTCAGCCCAGTGGCCTTCTCTCGGGTAAGAAAGACAGACTTACCATGTGGGCAGAAAGCCCTGGGAAGAAGGAAGTAGAGCTGGATGTCCCGAGAAGCGCTGGATGGAGGGGGCGAGGTAAGGATTGGGATTGGTGTCACCACGCAGGAGGAAAGCAGCACTGCTGGGGATGAACGTGTGCTGTGACAAAGATGCTGCCCTGCCTCTGTCCGTGCGCTGGGTGGCCAGAGAAGTTCACCAGGGAGCCTTTTGCCCTGCTGGGTGTGGCTGTGAGGGTTGCGTCCCTGGCCGCCTCCTTTGTCTCCTTCTGCCTGAGCACTGCAGTTCCAGTTCTGGGAACTGCCAGCAGGTTCCTGCCTGCCTATCTCAGGTGCGCGGCTCCCCTTGGGCAGCCTGGCCTGGACTCTGACAAGAGGCGGCAGTTTACAAGCGGGCAGGAGTGCCTGCGAGGATGTTCAGGGCCCTTGTGACCAAGAGGATTTTGGAAGGTCGAGCTGTGGCCTGGCTGCACCAGTTGGAGGCTCCCAGTGCTGGAGAACCTGGTTCTGGCACTGGGGAGCCTGGGGCCCAGCAGAGGTGGCTGCTTGGTTCCCTTAGTTTGGCTGAGCAAGTACTTTAACCACAAGGCAATGTGAGTAGAAAGGCTCCCTGGGGCAGAGGTGTGGCGTCCCAGGCAGCCCTCAGAGTGTTTTGTTCCACCCTTTGGGCTGAGGTTTGGAGGCAGCTTTGAGCTGCTGAGGGAGGAGAGCACAGGAGCTGGCAAGATTCAGCTCCCGCTGCCTGGGAGCTCCCTGGGCACCTTGTTGAGTGGAGAGCGTGACACGGTCCAGGTTTTCCCGGCAGCCTTGGTGGGACTGGCAGAGGCTGGTGACACACGCGTGTCGGGCTGGAGAGGAGCAGGGCAGTGGGCTGCTGGGCCTGTCAGCGCTGGAGGGGGAAACAGGGGAGTCCCGACCCTCCGGCAAAACCGGGAGCTATCCTTTGGGGAGAGCGGAGGCCAGAGATGGCACGTGGCAAAGGATGGGAGACGTGTTGTGAGCAGTGGTCGTGAAAGGCGGGGCAAGACTCTACGCATCTCTTTTGCAGCTAACGCAAATCCTCCTATGTACTGTTTCTACATGCATGCCTAGCGAGACAGAGAGCGAGCTGTCAGGAAACAGAGCACACCTGCACTGAGAAACTCCGCCTCTTCTAGCTGTGCTGGAGGAAATGCTGGCAGCCTGACTGGGGATAGACAAAATCCCCCAAGATGTACAAAGAAGATTCAAGTCTACGCAGGGAGAGCTGAAATGCTGCAGGAGCAACGGCTTGTAGTAGGAAGCCACAAAGGGAGGTGGGCGAGGGCGAGAGAGGTTGTAGCTGGAGAAGTCTTGTGGCCAGGGGTGCACCTGGGAGAGATGGCAGGGAGGAGCACAGGGGTGTGTGAGGAGCAACCTGTCATGCAACCACCACCACCACTACCACACCTGCCACAGGGAGAGGGGCCCTCCTGAAGCAAGAGCTGCCTGCCAGGGAGAGCTCCCAGGTGCGGCTGGATGCAGAAGCAGCTCCCAGTGCCAGCGGCACCCGCCAGCGCGGCTGGGGAGATGGACTCCTCACTCGGGCACTGGTTGGGCTCCCCATCATCCGCAGGGCGTTCTCGAGGGCTGAGGAGGGCATTTGTGTGCAGGGATGCAGCAAGGCAGGCCCTGACGGCTGCGGCTCTGCAGGAGCCAGGGACATCTTCCTCAGCTGCAAGGGACAGTGTCTTGAAAGGAGCCCACTGCCTGTGTCTCACCGTCCCCTTCCTCCAGGAATGCCGCTGGCTCTCCTTTGTGCCTGCAAGCTCTCCCCAGAGCAACGCCTTTCTGTCTGGCAGCTGGGGGAGCGTCCGGGGAGAGAAGGACCACGCAGAGGCCCAGGCTGGGATGCAGCAGAACTTTAATGAGTTGAAAGAGGGAAAGGAGGTCCTCTGAGTGGCGGCCATGGTGCAGGGAGCACCAGGGGGAGCTAGGAGTCTTTGCCCCTTGGCCAGGGTGGAGTTTGCACCGGGCATCTGCCCGCCCGCCTGCCTGCCTGTCCCTGAGAGGGAGGGCGGCAGCAGGCCCTTCCTGGGATGGGGCTTAGCAGGTGATCGCAGCCCAGGGGAGCAGAAGACAACAGAGAAAAGAGAGAGAGAGAGAGAGAAGAGAGTGAGAAGGAGGCACGTTAGACAAGGGCCATGTTTTCAGAGAGCCCAGGCGCGCCGCTTCCTGCCTGCCTTTGCAGGTGGAGCCATGGATGCTCAGTCCCTGTGAAAGCGATGGCCAGGAGCTCCGTGCTCAGTCCGTGACCGTCTTCTGGGGTTCCTTCTGTGGGTCCGCCTGCGGCAGCTTTAGCAGGGGAGGCATGTTCTGCCGCAGTAGCGGCTGGTAATGCAGGAGAGGTCACAGCAGCCGGAGTTGATGGGGACTCCGTTACTGCTGAGGATGCTGCCAACAGCAGCGGAGGTGGAGGAGCCCACAACGGTGTTCTGCGGGAAGGAGCTGAGGATGGGGCCGGGCAGGGTCACCACCACGGGGGAGGGCTCGATGACGACGGTGGAGTTCTGGCACTGCCTGACGCAGGGCTCGTTGCAGCTGTTGGCCAGCGGGGTCGGGCCGCAGGGCTGGCAGGGCAGGCACTGGTTGTAGCAGGACATGTCGCGGGGCTGGAGGTGCACCTGGGGGAGAGGGCAGGGAGGAGCACAGGGGCGCGTGAGGAGCAGCCTGTCCGCCCACCGTGAGGGAGCCAAGGCACGTGCTGGCTGGGGAGCTGGAGACTGTGCAGGGAGGTCCGCAGGCCTCTTTGCTTGTCCACCTGGGCACCGAGCAAAAGGAGCCAGGCCCAGGAAAGCTCTTTCCTAGCCAAGAGCCCAAGAGTCCCCTCAGCCCAGAACCAGCCCCTCTCCACGCCAAACCTTCTCCCCGCTTCCCCTCCCAACACAGGCAGCCCCAAGCCCCGGTACAGGACAGAGCTTCCAACTCACTTGCTTCCGAAGGAGAGGAAGGGGAGCAAAGCGGATGAGAGAGTGAAGAGCTGGGATGGCTTTTATACTGGTCCTGCACTGCCCCAGGTCCAGAGGAAGCCTCTGTGGAAGTAATAATTTTCTGAGAAGCTCATCTGAAATGCAAAACGTCCCAGCTAATGATACGGGCTGTGTTTTGGTTTCCTGCACAGCTGCCTTTTCATTTCCTTGTTTGGCCGTACCTGCTCCTCCTTGAAGGCTCCTTTTCAGTGCTGGGGTGGGAGGCCCAAGGATTTCTGGGACCGGAGCGCATCGGTGCCAGCAGAAGATGAGTCCCAAGTGCCGGAGGGGTCGCGTGCAGGCTGGGGACATTGGCCTGGGGCACTCGTGTGGGCTTGTTTGCAGCGCCATTGGCAGGAAGGGCCCTGCTGCTCCCAGCCCTGCAATCCTTGCCCGGATGCCGAAGGGCTCGCAAGCAGGACGGTGTGCCGCGTCCCCTTTCTCCCACCCTCCAAGCTCTCTCTGATGGTCACTGGCCGTTGTCTCCGCAGGCGGGTGGTCAGCACTGCTGCTTTCGACACCTTGCCTCCTAATGCTGCTCTGGGGAGGCCTTGGTGTGCCTGTTGGGCCTCCTCGGCTCTCTGGGCTCTCTCCGGCGGTCCCCTACCAACACCAACACCAACACCAACACCATCAGTGTGTCTGGGGCCTTGTCCTGCCCAAGGGTGCTCCAGCCCTGCCCTGCCAAGGGCCTTCCCCGTGTGTCCTCGGGCGAGTCCACAGGTGCTCATGTGTAGGTAGGGGTGCTTGCTCACTTGCCCTCGTGTGCATACTGGAGCAGCGTGAAAGGAAATGCCGCATAGGCATGAGGAAAAACTCTTCTACTGTGAGGGTGGCCAAGCCCAGGAGATGTTGCCCAGGCAGCTTGTGGCATCTCTTTCCTTGCAGACATTCAGACCAAACACGGGGCAGTGTCCTGATCCACCTGCTCTGGCTGACCCTGCTCTCAGCAGGAGGGTTGGACCTGACCATCTCCAGAGGTGCCTTCCAACCTCAACGATCCTGAGTTTCTGGGCCTCGGTGATCGGCCACTCGTTGGTCATGATGCTGAAAATGCCACTGGACATCCTATCTGTGGAGAAGATAAGCTCCTTTGTCAGCTGCGTGGCCCGGCTCTTCTTGCTCCACCAGCACGCCTGCGCTGAGATCTTCCTGCTCGCAGTCGTGGCCTACGACCGATCTGTGGCCATGTGCCAGCCCCGGGGACCCACAGTGTCACGCCAGAAGGTCTGTGCCATTGCAGTAGCAGGCCTGAGGGCTGGGGCCACTCTCCCCTTGTCGGCACCAGTGGCACTCACTTTTGTTTGCCCAGCCGCAGCCCCAATGTCATTGACTGCTTCTTCTGAGAGGTGCTGGCCTGTGCTGAGAGCTGCTGGACTGGTGTGCTCCTTGTCTCCACCGGTGGCACCAATTCCCTGGTGTGCTACCTGGCCTTGTTGGGCTCCTGTGGGGTGATTCAGCTCTCCACCTGGCAGCAGATAGGAGAAGAGAGACGCAAGGCACTTGCCACTTTGCTGTGGTTGTGCTCTTCTTTGGGCCATGGTCCCTGATCTTCACCCACCCCACTACCAGCCTCTCCCGGGACAGAGGGGTGTCCGTCTTCAACAGTATTGGTACTGCCTCTGCTCAACTGACTGATCTGGCGCCTGAAAAAGCAGAAGGTGAAGGAAGCGGGAAGAAAGTTGGGAAACAGAGTGGTATTCGCCAGGATGTACAAGGATGGTGGAAGGACAGGGAGCGTGCAATTGAGGCAAGTTCCTTTTGGCAGCTGGGGAGGTGGGATGGAGAAGGAGGGATTGCACTGACAGTGAAGAAGGATCTACACGCAGGATGGGAACCATGCAGAGGAGAAAAGGGAAGGCAAGGCAAGGCAAGGCAAGGCAAGGCAGGCAGAGCAAGGAAAAATCAATGAAGGGAAGGCAATGCGGGGCAAGGGAAGCTGCGGAGCTCTTTTGATGGATGTCGTTCATGAGCTGTTCTCCATCTGCAGGGATCGCTTGGCTTTTCTTGACACGATGCCCATGTGTAAGAACTCTATTTGGAATAACTCTGATGAAACAAGTAATTTGCAGGCGGCATGTGTGGTTGCCTTGATCACAGTGTACACGGCTTCCGTGGTGAAGAGGCGGCTGCTCTGGAAGTGCAAGGTAGTGCAACCCAGCTGGGGCTTCCTTGGGACTTGGTTGTCAGTGGTGGCGCTCTGTGGGCGCTTCAGACCACCGTCAGTGGGACGACTTGGTGAGCAAAGACCATCCCACTATAAAGGGCTGCTCACAAGGCAAGAGAGCTGTGAAGGTGCTTGCCAGCTGCTCTACAGAGACAGGACTCTCCGGTCAAAATCACTGGCATTTGCTCTGAGTTTTCCATGGCAGCCCCTACACTTTGTGGGGATGGCAAGTGGGTAGTTATGATATGAAAAGGCATGGAGAAGTCATGAAGAGGACGAGCTCTTCGGTTGGGGGATCGTCACTAAAATGCATGGCTGATCGATTATGTGGTACGGACAGCTGTTCCCTGTGGGACGTCGTTGACAATCTTTCGACCCTTCCCAGTGTGCTGCCTTCCCCTCCTCCATACAAAATACAACCTGCGTCAGGAGTGGTGGCTTCAGCCCAGTGGCCTTCTCTCGGGTAAGAAAGACAGACTTACCATGTGGGCAGAAAGCCCTGGGAAGAAGGAAGTAGAGCTGGATGTCCCGAGAAGCGCTGGATGGAGGGGGCGAGGTAAGGATTGGGATTGGTGTCACCACGCAGGAGGAAAGCAGCACTGCTGGGGATGAACGTGTGCTGTGACAAAGATGCTGCCCTGCCTCTGTCCGTGCGCTGGGTGGCCAGAGAAGTTCACCAGGGAGCCTTTTGCCCTGCTGGGTGTGGCTGTGAGGGTTGCGTCCCTGGCCGCCTCCTTTGTCTCCTTCTGCCTGAGCACTGCAGTTCCAGTTCTGGGAACTGCCAGCAGGTTCCTGCCTGCCTATCTCAGGTGCGCGGCTCCCCTTGGGCAGCCTGGCCTGGACTCTGACAAGAGGCGGCAGTTTACAAGCGGGCAGGAGTGCCTGCGAGGATGTTCAGGGCCCTTGTGACCAAGAGGATTTTGGAAGGTCGAGCTGTGGCCTGGCTGCACCAGTTGGAGGCTCCCAGTGCTGGAGAACCTGGTTCTGGCACTGGGGAGCCTGGGGCCCAGCAGAGGTGGCTGCTTGGTTCCCTTAGTTTGGCTGAGCAAGTACTTTAACCACAAGGCAATGTGAGTAGAAAGGCTCCCTGGGGCAGAGGTGTGGCGTCCCAGGCAGCCCTCAGAGTGTTTTGTTCCACCCTTTGGGCTGAGGTTTGGAGGCAGCTTTGAGCTGCTGAGGGAGGAGAGCACAGGAGCTGGCAAGATTCAGCTCCCGCTGCCTGGGAGCTCCCTGGGCACCTTGTTGAGTGGAGAGTGTGACACGGTCCAGGTTTTCCCGGCAGCCTTGGTGGGACTGGCAGAGGCTGGTGACACACGCGTGTCGGGCTGGAGAGGAGCAGGGCAGTGGGCTGCTGGGCCTGTCAGCGCTGGAGGGGGAAACAGGGGAGTCCCGACCCTCCGGCAAAACCGGGAGCTATCCTTTGGGGAGAGCGGAGGCCAGAGATGGCACGTGGCAAAGGATGGGAGACGTGTTGTGAGCAGTGGTCGTGAAAGGCGGGGCAAGACTCTACGCATCTCTTTTGCAGCTAACGCAAATCCTCCTATGTACTGTTTCTACATGCATGCCTAGCGAGACAGAGAGCGAGCTGTCAGGAAACAGAGCACACCTGCACTGAGAAACTCCGCCTCTTCTAGCTGTGCTGGAGGAAATGCTGGCAGCCTGACTGGGGATAGACAAAATCCCCCAAGATGTACAAAGAAGATTCAAGTCTACGTAGGGAGAGCTGAAATGCTGCAGGAGCAACGGCTTGTAGTAGGAAGCCACAAAGGGAGGTGGGCGAGGGCGAGAGAGGTTGTAGCTGGAGAAGTCTTGTGGCCAGGGGTGCACCTGGGAGAGATGGCAGGGAGGAGCACAGGGGTGTGTGAGGAGCAACCTGTCATGCAACCACCACCACCACTACCACACCTGCCACAGGGAGAGGGGCCCTCCTGAAGCAAGAGCTGCCTGCCAGGGAGAGCTCCCAGGTGCGGCTGGATGCAGAAGCAGCTCCCAGTGCCAGCGGCACCCGCCAGCGCGGCTGGGGAGATGGACTCCTCACTCGGGCACTGGTTGGGCTCCCCATCATCCGCAGGGCGTTCTCGAGGGCTGAGGAGGGCATTTGTGTGCAGGGATGCAGCAAGGCAGGCCCTGACGGCTGCGGCTCTGCAGGAGCCAGGGACATCTTCCTCAGCTGCAAGGGACAGTGTCTTGAAAGGAGCCCACTGCCTGTGTCTCACCGTCCCCTTCCTCCAGGAATGCCGCTGGCTCTCCTTTGTGCCTGCAAGCTCTCCCCAGAGCAACGCCTTTCTGTCTGGCAGCTGGGGGAGCGTCCGGGGAGAGAAGGACCACGCAGAGGCCCAGGCTGGGATGCAGCAGAACTTTAATGAGTTGAAAGAGGGAAAGGAGGTCCTCTGAGTGGCGGCCATGGTGCAGGGAGCACCAGGGGGAGCTAGGAGTCTTTGCCCCTTGGCCAGGGTGGAGTTTGCACCGGGCATCTGCCCGCCCGCCTGCCTGCCTGTCCCTGAGAGGGAGGGCGGCAGCAGGCCCTTCCTGGGATGGGGCTTAGCAGGTGATCGCAGCCCAGGGGAGCAGAAGACAACAGAGAAAAGAGAGAGAGAGAGAGAGAAGAGAGTGAGAAGGAGGCACGTTAGACAAGGGCCATGTTTTCAGAGAGCCCAGGCGCGCCGCTTCCTGCCTGCCTTTGCAGGTGGAGCCATGGATGCTCAGTCCCTGTGAAAGCGATGGCCAGGAGCTCCGTGCTCAGTCCGTGACCGTCTTCTGGGGTTCCTTCTGTGGGTCCGCCTGCGGCAGCTTTAGCAGGGGAGGCATGTTCTGCCGCAGTAGCGGCTGGTAATGCAGGAGAGGTCACAGCAGCCGGAGTTGATGGGGACTCCGTTACTGCTGAGGATGCTGCCAACAGCAGCGGAGGTGGAGGAGCCCACAACGGTGTTCTGCGGGAAGGAGCTGAGGATGGGGCCGGGCAGGGTCACCACCACGGGGGAGGGCTCGATGACGACGGTGGAGTTCTGGCACTGCCTGACGCAGGGCTCGTTGCAGCTGTTGGCCAGCGGGGTCGGGCCGCAGGGCTGGCAGGGCAGGCACTGGTTGTAGCAGGACATGTCGCGGGGCTGGAGGTGCACCTGGGGGAGAGGGCAGGGAGGAGCACAGGGGCGCGTGAGGAGCAGCCTGTCCGCCCACCGTGAGGGAGCCAAGGCACGTGCTGGCTGGGGAGCTGGAGACTGTGCAGGGAGGTCCGCAGGCCTCTTTGCTTGTCCACCTGGGCACCGAGCAAAAGGAGCCAGGCCCAGGAAAGCTCTTTCCTAGCCAAGAGCCCAAGAGTCCCCTCAGCCCAGAACCAGCCCCTCTCCACGCCAAACCTTCTCCCCGCTTCCCCTCCCAACACAGGCAGCCCCAAGCCCCGGTACAGGACAGAGCTTCCAACTCACTTGCTTCCGAAGGAGGGGAAGGGGAGCAAAGCGGATGAGAGAGTGAAGAGCTGGGATGGCTTTTATACTGGTCCTGCACTGCCCCAGGTCCAGAGGAAGCCTCTGTGGAAGTAATAATTTTCTGAGAAGCTCATCTGAAATGCAAAACGTCCCAGCTAATGATACGGGCTGTGTTTTGGTTTCCTGCACAGCTGCCTTTTCATTTCCTTGTTTGGCCGTACCTGCTCCTCCTTGAAGGCTCCTTTTCAGTGCTGGGGTGGGAGGCCCAAGGATTTCTGGGACCGGAGCGCATCGGTGCCAGCAGAAGATGAGTCCCAAGTGCCGGAGGGGTCGCGTGCAGGCTGGGGACATTGGCCTGGGGCACTCGTGTGGGCTTGTTTGCAGCGCCATTGGCAGGAAGGGCCCTGCTGCTCCCAGCCCTGCAATCCTTGCCCGGATGCCGAAGGGCTCGCAAGCAGGACGGTGTGCCGCGTCCCCTTTCTCCCACCCTCCAAGCTCTCTCTGATGGTCACTGGCCGTTGTCTCCGCAGGCGGGTGGTCAGCACTGCTGCTTTCGACACCTTGCCTCCTAATGCTGCTCTGGGGAGGCCTTGGTGTGCCTGTTGGGCCTCCTCGGCTCTCTGGGCTCTCTCCGGCGGTCCCCTACCAACACCAACACCAACACCAACACCATCAGTGTGTCTGGGGCCTTGTCCTGCCCAAGGGTGCTCCAGCCCTGCCCTGCCAAGGGCCTTCCCCGTGTGTCCTCGGGCGAGTCCACAGGTGCTCATGTGTAGGTAGGGGTGCTTGCTCACTTGCCCTCGTGTGCATACTGGAGCAGCGTGAAAGGAAATGCCGCATAGGCATGAGGAAAAACTCTTCTACTGTGAGGGTGGCCAAGCCCAGGAGATGTTGCCCAGGCAGCTTGTGGCATCTCTTTCCTTGCAGACATTCAGACCAAACACGGGGCAGTGTCCTGATCCACCTGCTCTGGCTGACCCTGCTCTCAGGTAAACTGCCGCCTCTTGTCAGAGTCCAGGCCAGGCTGCCCAAGGGGAGCCGCGCACCTGAGATAGGCAGGCAGGAACCTGCTGGCAGTTCCCAGAACTGGAACTGCAGTGCTCAGGCAGAAGGAGACAAAGGAGGCGGCCAGGGACGCAACCCTCACAGCCACACCCAGCAGGGCAAAAGGCTCCCTGGTGAACTTCTCTGGCCACCCAGCGCACGGACAGAGGCAGGGCAGCATCTTTGTCACAGCACACGTTCATCCCCAGCAGTGCTGCTTTCCTCCTGCGTGGTGACACCAATCCCAATCCTTACCTCGCCCCCTCCATCCAGCGCTTCTCGGGACATCCAGCTCTACTTCCTTCTTCCCAGGGCTTTCTGCCCACATGGTAAGTCTGTCTTTCTTACCCGAGAGAAGGCCACTGGGCTGAAGCCACCACTCCTGACGCAGGTTGTATTTTGTATGGAGGAGGGGAAGGCAGCACACTGGGAAGGGTCGAAAGATTGTCAACGACGTCCCACAGGGAACAGCTGTCCGTACCACATAATCGATCAGCCATGCATTTTAGTGACGATCCCCCAACCGAAGAGCTCGTCCTCTTCATGACTTCTCCATGCCTTTTCATATCATAACTACCCACTTGCCATCCCCACAAAGTGTAGGGGCTGCCATGGAAAACTCAGAGCAAATGCCAGTGATTTTGACCGGAGAGTCCTGTCTCTGTAGAGCAGCTGGCAAGCACCTTCACAGCTCTCTTGCCTTGTGAGCAGCCCTTTATAGTGGGATGGTCTTTGCTCACCAAGTCGTCCCACTGACGGTGGTCTGAAGCGCCCACAGAGCGCCACCACTGACAACCAAGTCCCAAGGAAGCCCCAGCTGGGTTGCACTACCTTGCACTTCCAGAGCAGCCGCCTCTTCACCACGGAAGCCGTGTACACTGTGATCAAGGCAACCACACATGCCGCCTGCAAATTACTTGTTTCATCAGAGTTATTCCAAATAGAGTTCTTACACATGGGCATCGTGTCAAGAAAAGCCAAGCGATCCCTGCAGATGGAGAACAGCTCATGAACGACATCCATCAAAAGAGCTCCGCAGCTTCCCTTGCCCCGCATTGCCTTCCCTTCATTGATTTTTCCTTGCTCTGCCTGCCTTGCCTTGCCTTGCCTTGCCTTGCCTTCCCTTTTCTCCTCTGCATGGTTCCCATCCTGCGTGTAGATCCTTCTTCACTGTCAGTGCAATCCCTCCTTCTCCATCCCACCTCCCCAGCTGCCAAAAGGAACTTGCCTCAATTGCACGCTCCCTGTCCTTCCACCATCCTTGTACATCCTGGCGAATACCACTCTGTTTCCCAACTTTCTTCCCGCTTCCTTCACCTTCTGCTTTTTCAGGCGCCAGATCAGTCAGTTGAGCAGAGGCAGTACCAATACTGTTGAAGACGGACACCCCTCTGTCCCGGGAGAGGCTGGTAGTGGGGTGGGTGAAGATCAGGGACCATGGCCCAAAGAAGAGCACAACCACAGCAAAGTGGCAAGTGCCTTGCGTCTCTCTTCTCCTATCTGCTGCCAGGTGGAGAGCTGAATCACCCCACAGGAGCCCAACAAGGCCAGGTAGCACACCAGGGAATTGGTGCCACCGGTGGAGACAAGGAGCACACCAGTCCAGCAGCTCTCAGCACAGGCCAGCACCTCTCAGAAGAAGCAGTCAATGACATTGGGGCTGCGGCTGGGCAAACAAAAGTGAGTGCCACTGGTGCCGACAAGGGGAGAGTGGCCCCAGCCCTCAGGCCTGCTACTGCAATGGCACAGACCTTCTGGCGTGACACTGTGGGTCCCCGGGGCTGGCACATGGCCACAGATCGGTCGTAGGCCACGACTGCGAGCAGGAAGATCTCAGCGCAGGCGTGCTGGTGGAGCAAGAAGAGCCGGGCCACGCAGCTGACAAAGGAGCTTATCTTCTCCACAGATAGGATGTCCAGTGGCATTTTCAGCATCATGACCAACGAGTGGCCGATCACCGAGGCCCAGAAACTCAGGATCGTTGAGGTTGGAAGGCACCTCTGGAGATGGTCAGGTCCAACCCTCCTGCTGAGAGCAGGGTCAGCCAGAGCAGGTGGATCAGGACACTGCCCCGTGTTTGGTCTGAATGTCTGCAAGGAAAGAGATGCCACAAGCTGCCTGGGCAACATCTCCTGGGCTTGGCCACCCTCACAGTAGAAGAGTTTTTCCTCATGCCTATGCGGCATTTCCTTTCACGCTGCTCCAGTATGCACACGAGGGCAAGTGAGCAAGCACCCCTACCTACACATGAGCACCTGTGGACTCGCCCGAGGACACACGGGGAAGGCCCTTGGCAGGGCAGGGCTGGAGCACCCTTGGGCAGGACAAGGCCCCAGACACACTGATGGTGTTGGTGTTGGTGTTGGTGTTGGTAGGGGACCGCCGGAGAGAGCCCAGAGAGCCGAGGAGGCCCAACAGGCACACCAAGGCCTCCCCAGAGCAGCATTAGGAGGCAAGGTGTCGAAAGCAGCAGTGCTGACCACCCGCCTGCGGAGACAACGGCCAGTGACCATCAGAGAGAGCTTGGAGGGTGGGAGAAAGGGGACGCGGCACACCGTCCTGCTTGCGAGCCCTTCGGCATCCGGGCAAGGATTGCAGGGCTGGGAGCAGCAGGGCCCTTCCTGCCAATGGCGCTGCAAACAAGCCCACACGAGTGCCCCAGGCCAATGTCCCCAGCCTGCACGCGACCCCTCCGGCACTTGGGACTCATCTTCTGCTGGCACCGATGCGCTCCGGTCCCAGAAATCCTTGGGCCTCCCACCCCAGCACTGAAAAGGAGCCTTCAAGGAGGAGCAGGTACGGCCAAACAAGGAAATGAAAAGGCAGCTGTGCAGGAAACCAAAACACAGCCCGTATCATTAGCTGGGACGTTTTGCATTTCAGATGAGCTTCTCAGAAAATTATTACTTCCACAGAGGCTTCCTCTGGACCTGGGGCAGTGCAGGACCAGTATAAAAGCCATCCCAGCTCTTCACTCTCTCATCCGCTTTGCTCCCCTTCCTCTCCTTCGGAAGCAAGTGAGTTGGAAGCTCTGTCCTGTACCGGGGCTTGGGGCTGCCTGTGTTGGGAGGGGAAGCGGGGAGAAGGTTTGGCGTGGAGAGGGGCTGGTTCTGGGCTGAGGGGACTCTTGGGCTCTTGGCTAGGAAAGAGCTTTCCTGGGCCTGGCTCCTTTTGCTCGGTGCCCAGGTGGACAAGCAAAGAGGCCTGCGGACCTCCCTGCACAGTCTCCAGCTCCCCAGCCAGCACGTGCCTTGGCTCCCTCACGGTGGGCGGACAGGCTGCTCCTCACGCGCCCCTGTGCTCCTCCCTGCCCTCTCCCCCAGGTGCACCTCCAGCCCCGCGACATGTCCTGCTACAACCAGTGCCTGCCCTGCCAGCCCTGCGGCCCGACCCCGCTGGCCAACAGCTGCAACGAGCCCTGCGTCAGGCAGTGCCAGAACTCCACCGTCGTCATCGAGCCCTCCCCCGTGGTGGTGACCCTGCCCGGCCCCATCCTCAGCTCCTTCCCGCAGAACACCGTTGTGGGCTCCTCCACCTCCGCTGCTGTTGGCAGCATCCTCAGCAGTAACGGAGTCCCCATCAACTCCGGCTGCTGTGACCTCTCCTGCATTACCAGCCGCTACTGCGGCAGAACATGCCTCCCCTGCTAAAGCTGCCGCAGGCGGACCCACAGAAGGAACCCCAGAAGACGGTCACGGACTGAGCACGGAGCTCCTGGCCATCGCTTTCACAGGGACTGAGCATCCATGGCTCCACCTGCAAAGGCAGGCAGGAAGCGGCGCGCCTGGGCTCTCTGAAAACATGGCCCTTGTCTAACGTGCCTCCTTCTCACTCTCTTCTCTCTCTCTCTCTCTCTTTTCTCTGTTGTCTTCTGCTCCCCTGGGCTGCGATCACCTGCTAAGCCCCATCCCAGGAAGGGCCTGCTGCCGCCCTCCCTCTCAGGGACAGGCAGGCAGGCGGGCGGGCAGATGCCCGGTGCAAACTCCACCCTGGCCAAGGGGCAAAGACTCCTAGCTCCCCCTGGTGCTCCCTGCACCATGGCCGCCACTCAGAGGACCTCCTTTCCCTCTTTCAACTCATTAAAGTTCTGCTGCATCCCAGCCTGGGCCTCTGCGTGGTCCTTCTCTCCCCGGACGCTCCCCCAGCTGCCAGACAGAAAGGCGTTGCTCTGGGGAGAGCTTGCAGGCACAAAGGAGAGCCAGCGGCATTCCTGGAGGAAGGGGACGGTGAGACACAGGCAGTGGGCTCCTTTCAAGACACTGTCCCTTGCAGCTGAGGAAGATGTCCCTGGCTCCTGCAGAGCCGCAGCCGTCAGGGCCTGCCTTGCTGCATCCCTGCACACAAATGCCCTCCTCAGCCCTCGAGAACGCCCTGCGGATGATGGGGAGCCCAACCAGTGCCCGAGTGAGGAGTCCACCTCCCCAGCCGCGCTGGCGGGTGCCGCTGGCACTGGGAGCTGCTTCTGCATCCAGCCGCACCTGGGAGCTCTCCCTGGCAGGCAGCTCTTGCTTCAGGAGGGCCCCTCTCCCTGTGGCAGGTGTGGTAGTGGTGGTGGTGGTTGCATGACAGGTTGCTCCTCACACACCCCTGTGCTCCTCCCTGCCATCTCTCCCAGGTGCACCCCTGGCCACAAGACTTCTCCAGCTACAACCTCTCTCGCCCTCGCCCACCTCCCTTTGTGGCTTCCTACTACAAGCCGTTGCTCCTGCAGCATTTCAGCTCTCCCTGCGTAGACTTGAATCTTCTTTGTACATCTTGGGGGATTTTGTCTATCCCCAGTCAGGCTGCCAGCATTTCCTCCAGCACAGCTAGAAGAGGCGGAGTTTCTCAGTGCAGGTGTGCTCTGTTTCCTGACAGCTCGCTCTCTGTCTCGCTAGGCATGCATGTAGAAACAGTACATAGGAGGATTTGCGTTAGCTGCAAAAGAGATGCGTAGAGTCTTGCCCCGCCTTTCACGACCACTGCTCACAACACGTCTCCCATCCTTTGCCACGTGCCATCTCTGGCCTCCGCTCTCCCCAAAGGATAGCTCCCGGTTTTGCCGGAGGGTCGGGACTCCCCTGTTTCCCCCTCCAGCGCTGACAGGCCCAGCAGCCCACTGCCCTGCTCCTCTCCAGCCCGACACGCGTGTGTCACCAGCCTCTGCCAGTCCCACCAAGGCTGCCGGGAAAACCTGGACCGTGTCACGCTCTCCACTCAACAAGGTGCCCAGGGAGCTCCCAGGCAGCGGGAGCTGAATCTTGCCAGCTCCTGTGCTCTCCTCCCTCAGCAGCTCAAAGCTGCCTCCAAACCTCAGCCCAAAGGGTGGAACAAAACACTCTGAGGGCTGCCTGGGACGCCACACCTCTGCCCCAGGGAGCCTTTCTACTCACATTGCCTTGTGGTTAAAGTACTTGCTCAGCCAAACTAAGGGAACCAAGCAGCCACCTCTGCTGGGCCCCAGGCTCCCCAGTGCCAGAACCAGGTTCTCCAGCACTGGGAGCCTCCAACTGGTGCAGCCAGGCCACAGCTCGACCTTCCAAAATCCTCTTGGTCACAAGGGCCCTGAACATCCTCGCAGGCACTCCTGCCCGCTTGTAAACTGCCGCCTCTTGTCAGAGTCCAGGCCAGGCTGCCCAAGGGGAGCCGCGCACCTGAGATAGGCAGGCAGGAACCTGCTGGCAGTTCCCAGAACTGGAACTGCAGTGCTCAGGCAGAAGGAGACAAAGGAGGCGGCCAGGGACGCAACCCTCACAGCCACACCCAGCAGGGCAAAAGGCTCCCTGGTGAACTTCTCTGGCCACCCAGCGCACGGACAGAGGCAGGGCAGCATCTTTGTCACAGCACACGTTCATCCCCAGCAGTGCTGCTTTCCTCCTGCGTGGTGACACCAATCCAAATCCATCACAGTGCATACTCACTCTTCTTGAATTTGAGCTTTCTATGTATGCTGCCAACAGTGGTGTAGGTGGCGGAGCCCATAATTGTGTTCTGTGGGTAGTACTGAGGAGGGGGCCGGGCAGGATCAGCACCACAGGGGATCTCTGGTTGACAATGGTAGGGTCCTTGTACTGACTGACACAGGTCTCCTTGCAGCTCTTGACAAGTGTATTTTGGCTGCAGGGCTAGCATGGCAGGCATTGGTCATAGCAGGACATGTCTCTGCACCAGAGGTGCACCTTGTGGAGAGGGCAGGGGAAAGCGGATCACAGGATTGGATGAGGAGCTGCCTGTCATCCCACAATGAGAGATTCAAGGTAGCTGCTGTGTGAGGAGGTAGAGGCTATGCAGGGAGGCATATATAATTCCTTGCCTTTAGGTCCCAAGGACCCTGCAAAGAGCTGCCATGCTCAAGAAAGCTTCTGTCTAGCTCAGAACTCAGAATCCACTTAGTCAAATTCTCATTCTCCCTTCATACCAGACCTTTTACCCACCTCCCAATTCCATTACAGGCAGCCCCATGCTTCATCACAGGACTGAGCTGAGATGTCTATTGAGGCAAGACCACACCCTGGAGGAGGCGAACAGAGCTTCTAACTCAACTGTTTCACAAGTAGTAAAAGGGGAGTGAAGTAGATGAGAGAGTTGAGAATTGACCTGTCCTGCACTGCTCCAGGCCTAGAGGAATCCTTTGTGCAAGTAATAATTTTCTGAAAGGCTCATATGAGTTGCAAAACATGCCAGTTAATGATATGGCCCATGTTTCAGATTCCTGCATTGCTATCTTTTGATTCCTGTGTTTATGCCATGTTCATTTCCCCATGGGTATTTACTTTGAGGTCTGGAATGAGAATTCCAAGAATTTCCATGGCAGGAGTATGTCATTGCTACCATAAGGTGCATCCGAAGTACTGGAGGGTTCCTGTTGTGGTTTAACCCCAGACAGCAACTAAGCACCACGCAGCTGCTCACTCACCCCCCCGCCCCCGCAGTGGGATGGGGGAGAAAATCAGGAAAAGAAGTAAACCTCATGGGTTGAGATAAGAACAGTTTAATAGAACAGAAAAGAAGAAACTGATAATGATAATGATAACACTACTAAAATGACAGCAGTAATGATAAAAGGATTGGAATATACAAATGGTGCACAGTGCAATTGCTCACCACCTGCTGATCAAAGCCCAGTTCGTCCCTGAGCGGCGATTCCACCCGCCCCCAGTCCCCCCAGTTTATATACTAGATGTGACATCACATGGTATGGAATACCCTGTTGGCCACTTTGGGTCAGCTGCCCTGGTTGTGTCCTGTGCCAACTTCTTGTGTCTCTCCAGCTTTCTCACTGGCTGGGTGTCAGAAGCTGAAAAATCCTTGACTTTAGGCTAAACATTACTTAGCAACAACTGAAAACATCAGTGTGCTATCAACATTCTTCTCATACCTAACTCAAAAACATAGCACTGTACCAGCTACTAGGAAGACAATTAACTCTTTCCCAGCTGAAACCAGGACAGTTCCCTTACAGGCTGGAGACATTGGCCTGGGGCACTCCTGTGGGGTTGTTTTCAGCCCAATTGGCTGGGAAGGCCAAGATCCTTCCAGCCCTGCAATCCTTGACCAGATGTCCAAGCATTCCCATGTTTGAGGACAGCTGCTGCTCTACCTGCAGAACTGCACCTTCAGAAGAGGTTCTCTCACCTTGGCACTGTTGAAGACAAAGACACATCAGGGAATTCATCAGAGACTGTCCCTGAGGCCCAAGGGATGCAGGGCTTCCCTACTGGGGTATGGGGTTGTCAATTCATGAGAGGTCCCGACCTGTCACCATTGCTCTGTTGCATGGGACTGGCACCCTGGATCCTGTCAATACCCCGTGGCCTGACTCAGCCTAGTTGTATCTGGGCCTTTCTGACAGAGCCATAAGAAGAGCAGCAAGCACTGCCTGGGACATGGCCATAGGGCACAGATCATTGTGAACTAAATTCTGCTTTTCTTTCTCCATCCTTCCCTTCCTTGCTCCTTCTGTCCCTCCATTCGTTATTCTCTGCCTCTCTCTTCTGATCCACTTGGGCCAATGTTTCACAGCTGTGTCCCTGAGGAGTACTCTCCTCTACTGCAGTTTGAAATTTCTGCCCTGGCAACACAAATTCAGTGAATATTTCGAAGCTGTGGGCACTCTTATCTTATTAACATTAATAGGCAGTGCCACTCTCTCTTCTGGCTGGCACATACGATGAAGCATGCTGTGGCCACTGATTTCTTCTTGTATGTCACAACTGTCAAAGACCCCTCCGTCCTCCATTCTGGCTTTGATTTGTGGATACTGGGACCCAGGAGCCATCCTGGCTGACAGGAAATTGGAAGCAGGATGCAACTTTCTCAGCTGCTCTGTGGGTTCCAGCATGAAGGCCAGACACAACAGGCTGTTTCTGGAATCTTTGAGCAACAGGACAGCAGGAATCTCGGAGTGGGGCACAATACAGTTGTCCTCTAGTGGCATCCTAGCATGAGGTGATGGTCATTGTTGCACAATGGGACCACACTGAGCTGAGAACTGAGAGCTCTTGCCCTCACCACCTTGCTGTCCCCAGCCCTTGTGTTCTTGCTGAAGAGCAAGGAACAGGAAGCCTTCTTCCACAAGAACTTGCATCACATCTCTAGGTTTGCTTCCTGGAGTCTTTCCTTGCTCTGTTGCTGTCTCTCACTTTCTTAGAGACACCATGGGCCAGACCACTGTCAGTCAGAAAAAGGGCCTAGTCATGGTGGGAGAGAGACACCTTTCAGACCACCCGCACCTACCAGAGCTCTAACTTTCACACTATGGTCTGATACCAGCAGAGGAGAGGACAAGTTCCCCCCAGTTGTTGTCATATCAGGCAGCAACTGGCTCCAAGGAGAGCAGCCAATTCACCACATTGCCAAACACCACAGTGAAATTCAATGTCCTGCACTAGAGGAAGTCAAGATGTCCTCCTACCTCTGTGCTATGCATGATATCCTGCTGCTGGGAGCTTTCTTGGCTGTGCAAAAACCTATCTGAGGGAGCAAGTGTCTCTGTGCAAGGCTGAGCTCTAGGGAGGTGGTCCTCAGCTCTCCCCTGGCAGTGTTATTTCCCCTATTCACTCAGGGATCTCCAGTTAGAGATCCCTTTTCCCATGCAGAAAAGAACTTGATGAGTCTTTGTGAACAGATCAAAGAATCTGCCCAGATAGGGCATTTCTGAAGAATCTAAGGCATGCTGCTTCAGTGGAAACTGGACCCCTGAAACCAAGAAGGGGAAATCACCTGGGGTGGGAAGGAGATTTTCTGTGTGTTTGCTCACCCTTGTGACCATTTGCATAAATTTTTCCCCATTCTGTGGGAGCTGATCACAGGAGGGCATTTAGGTGAAAAGTGCAGCAGTTTTTCTTCCTGGTAGTTTTGTAGGACAGGACCAGGAGTGAGGCATGATCCAGACTCTCACTCAACAGGAGATCTTGCTGTAAGTGACTCTGGCTGAGGCTGGAATGAAGCCTTCTTTTGGCAGTCTGTTGTGGCTTAACCACAAAGCAGCTTGCTTACTCCCCCCTCTCCCCGGTGGGATGCAGGAGAGAATCAGAAGGGTAAGAGAGAGAAAACTGATGGGTTGAGATAAAGACAGTTTAACAGGTAAAGCAAAAGCTGCATGCACAGGCAAGGCAAAATAAGGAATTTATCCACTACTTCCCATCAGCAGGTAGGTGTTTAGCCATTTCCAGGAAAGCAGGGCTTCATCACATGACATGGTGACATGGGAAAACAAATGCCAATACTCCAAACATCCCCCCCCTTACTCCTTCTTCCCCCAGCTTTTATTGCTGAGTGTGACATCAAATGGTATGGAATATCCCTTTGGTCAGCTGTCCCAGCTGTATCCCCTCCCACCTTCTTGTGCAGCCTACTTGCTGGTGGAGCAGTCTGAGAAGCACAAAAAGCCTCGATGCTGTGTAAGCACTGCTCAGCAACAACTAAAACAGCAGTGTGTTATCAACACTGTTCTCAGCACAAATCCAAAACATAGCCCCATACCAGCTACTATGAAGAAATCTACTCTATCCCAGCCAAAACCAGTACATTCTCCACCTTTATTCCTTACCATTTATGTCATACTCAGCTCCCACACTATCCAATACATCCTCATTAACCCCCCCTTCCAATCCTTTGCTATATACACAGATATCATTACCTTAGTCCATGGACCACCCCTGTAAAATGTTCGTAAAATGTCCATAAATGTCTATTGAGTTCATTTAGTCTAGGACTTTGGACTCCATCAGTTACAGTAGTCACTCAGGACAGGAGAGGTGGTGTGTTGCGTGGAGTTACTGGGCACTAAAGCCAGCTTAAGTTGGGTCATGGCTGTACTTGCATTGATTCTTGTAAGGCTTGTCCTTCATTGGTTCAAGTGATTCCTGCTATACTACTTCCTATAACATTCCCATAACTCAAACCATGGGTTACAACCATTTAAAGGTATATCTGTTACAATGTCCACCCCTGGTCCCTTCAGACCAGATGATAGAGTTTAACACAGAGTCCCATAGGGGTGTACCTGCTGCAGTGTGGCCTTATCTATGAGCCAGAGTCTCTTCAGGGGTATGCTTGCTGCAGCATAGTCTTATCCACGGCCACAGATGCTTTGAGGTGTTCCAGCATGGCCTCATGTTCAGCCACTTATGCTTCAAGGTGTACCTGCGGTGGCATAGATTTATCCACAGCCAGAGATGCTTCAAGGAGTACCTTGTCCAGCATAGACTTATCCTTGGGCCACAGTCCCTTCAGAGGTATACCTGCTGCAGCACTGACATAACCACAGCCACAGATGCTTTGAAGTGTCCTGCTCTCATATGGACTCATCCACAGATCACAGTCCCTTCAATTCAAGGGCAAGAGGGGACCCAGGAGCAGAACTATAGCATTGGTGTGAGGGGAATCTCACCTGATCCGATGGGCCCTGGTGTACCTGAGCCCCTATTTCAAACAAAACACTGTCTTCAGGAGTTCCTTGTCTGCACCCACAGGACCGTGGGTGCCAGCATTTTTATCATCACCTTGAAATGAGGAGGGAGGTCTAGAAAGAAATTTTCAAGTATCATAGGAAAGAATACCTAGATGTGGGCATTAATAGTGAAGCCGTATGACCTTACCGCAAACTCAGTGGACATGAACAACAGAAGTGAGCCAATGACTTGAATCTGTTGTGTAATCTGTGTGGAGACAGAGTCATGGGACCCTGGAAAGCTCAACTTCCTGTGAAGCCCCCACAACCCCACACTGTTGCCATCAACTCAGCACTAACAATAAACTGTGGAGTGATGTTGCAAAATTGGGAACTCATGCATGGGTTTGTGAGCATATATTTTGAGTTTCCAAAGACTGTAGACTACAGCTCACAATGGTTACTGAGTGGCTGTGTAGTACCTTAGGACCTGGGGAATTGTGGGTTTGATTTTTGGGTATTGAATCACTAATGTAACAGTTGAGCTAATCCCAATCTGTCAAATTCAAATTCAGAGGAAAAACATCTAATGCTGGCCATGTTACCTCTTCTGAATTAACTGAATGGAACATTTTTGAGTAATGTTTGAACTCAGCCTGCAGCGCCTGACCACAGATTGATTCCCTGATGGTATGGACAGACAGGAGACTTTGGATGTGCACATCTCCAGGCTCACCTCTAGGGACCACTCCTGCCCTTGGCCTTTAATGTGTTGTGGAGTGAGGCACAGATCTGCCAAGGAAAGGCACAGTTTTGAAAAAGGGTAGATAAGAAGGACATAGCAGAATGGGAACCGCTGGCAATCTGGTGCCCCAGAGAGGGTCATTACCTCTTTGCCCTTGGGCAGTAGAGAGACTATTTGCTGTCCACAGGATAGGCCAGGATGTAGACAAGGGACCTCCACACAGAGGAAAAGACCTTCTGTCTTGGTTTCAACTTCCTGCCTGGGGTAAGTTGATGTCCATAGCCCCGGACCTGGATAGCTACAGTCTTCTCTCTGAGATGCCTCCAGCAAAATTACTCTGATGTGCTGGGGTTGTTGTTCCAACTAGTGCCCAAGAATATCAGTCAAAGCTAGTGAGACCACTTTTGAACTTAGAGCTGCCCAAAAGAGACAGCTCACAGATGCTGCTGAGTGCAGAAGCATGTCCCATTGTAACCACCACGTCCCAAGGTGAGGCAGGAGGATCTACCCTCACATAGAGCCTTTCAAGATCAGAACTGAGTCATGGCACTGATGAGACCTTAGAGGGCCAGTTCCCAAGGAAAGCTACTGTATAGTTGGGGAACACCAGGTACCACAGAGCAGCTGTGGGAGTTTGGGAGCTGGTTGTGGTCCCGGATCTGCTCTGACCCATGGGGGTGTTGGGTTCTCATGTGTCTGGTGTACTGTGGCCTGGCCAAAACTAACTTGTGAATCACCTCAGCCCTGTCTGTCTGTGCAACAGCTGGGTGAAATCAGGCGCTGCTCCAGGTGATCATGGTGCTGCATGGGAGCCTTAACCCTACTATCTGGGCCTGTGCAAGCTAGCCATGCTGCTACTTGGGGCCTGTTCCTGAGGCAATTCACCCAACCCCATTCCTGCTGTCCTTCAGGGCAATCTTCTGTCTTAACCTACTCCTCTAACACAGCTCCACTCAGAGCAGGAGGAACGGTCTTCCCCAACAGCTTGTGTAGCTGATGACCTACTCCATGACCTCCTGCAGGCCCCCAGTTCCCCACTAGAGGTCAGCAGAAGACAGGCTTCTGATCTGCAGGACGTACTCCAAGCCTGAGGAGGCATTTCTGGGCAGAGATGCATCAAGGCAGTCCCTGGTGGCCACTGTTATTTGGGCAGCTGGCAACACCTTCCTCAGGTCCAAGGGACACTGCACAAAGCTTCGCAGTGCAGTGTGCCCCAACCCCTCCTTCATCTCATAATAGTGGAGGGTGCCCACGTGCCCTTGCATCATGTTGATCTGACTAGAACAAGGCTTTTGTCCCTGGGTAGCTTGTGAGAACATCTTGAGAAGGAAAGAACACAGAAGCTCAGGTTGGGTTGCAGCAGAATTTTAATGATTTAAAAGAGGGAAATGAGGTAAACAAGTGGAGGTTCTGATGCAGGGAGCACCAGATCATCCAAGAGCCTGTGCCCTGAGGCCAGGGTGGAGTTACCAAAAGGTGTCCAACTGCCTACACCACAAAGGGACGGGGGCAGCAGATCCCTTCGGGGCTGGCTTTGGAAAAACCCACAACCCTGGAGAGCAGAAGACAACAGAGAAAAGAGAGAGACAAAAGAGTGAGAAGCAGGCAAGTTATACATGGGCCATGTTTTCAGAGAGCCCAGGCGCGCCGCTTCCTGCCTTCCTTTGCAGGTGGAGCCATGGATGCTCAGCATCTCTGAAAGTGATGACCTAATGCTCTGTCCTCAGACCAGCAAAATCTTCTAGCTTCCTGGGGGGTCCTTCTGTGGGAAGTCACCAGTGGCTTTAGCATGGGGGGCACCTCCTGCTGCAGTAGTGGCTGGTAATTCAGGAGAGGTCACAGCACCCGGAGTTGATGGGCACTCCCTGACAGCTGAGGATGCTGCCAACAGCAGTGGAGGTGGAGGAGCCCACAACGGTGTTCTGCGGGAAGAAGCTGAGGATGGGGCCGGGCAGGGTCACCACCATGGGGGAGGGCTCGATGACGACGGTGGAGTTCTGGCACTGCCTGACGCAGGGCTCATTGCAGCTGTTGGCCAGCGGGGTCGGGCCGCAGGGCTGGCAGGGCAGGCACTGGTTGTAGCAGGACATGTCGCGGGGCTGGAGGTGCACCTGGGGGAGAGGGCAGGGGGACACATAAGGAGCAAACCACCCACCATGAGGGAGCCAAGGCACATGCTGGCTGGGAAGCTGGAGGTTGTGCAGGGAGGTCCACGCACCTCTTTGCCTGTCCCCCTGGGCAGCAAGCAAAGAGAACACAGCCCAGGAAAGCTCTTTCCTAGCTGAAAGCCCAAGAGTCTCCTCAGCCCAGCCCCAGCCTCTCTCCAAGCCAGATCTTTCCCCTACTTCCCCTCCCAACACATGCAGCCCCAAGACCCAGCATCAGACAGAGCAGGTATTATCTGACGTGTCCATTGAGACATAGCTTCATCCTGTAGGAGTAGTAGGAGGAGAATGGACTTCAGACATACCTGGTTCCCAAGGAGAAGAAAGAGAGTGAAGTGGATGAGAGTGGCTTTCATACTGGTCCTACACTGCCCTAGGTCCAGAGGTAGTTCTAGAAGGGTTAATAGTTTTCTGACAAGCTCTTCTGAAAAGTAAGACATCCCTGCTGATGATACAGGCTGTGTTTCAGTTTTCTGGTGCCTTTTCATTTCCTTGTTTATGCCATGTTGATTCTCTCATGGATGTGATGTTTGTTCTGAGTGTTGGAATGAGAGTTTCTAAAATTTTGGGGGCAGGAACATGTCATTACGGGCAGAACACTCACAGCAGTTGCTGCAGGGGTCCTGTACAGACTAGGGACACTGGCTTGGGGCATTCCTGGCGGGGATTTGTCAGCCCCATTGTCAGGAAAGACCAAGCTCCTCTCAGCCCTGCAATCCTTGACCAGACACCCAAGGGCTCCCATAAGTGAGGATGTGCCATGTCCTTTTCCTTCTCTCCCTCCCAGCCCTTTCTGATTGTTATTGGTCTTTCTCTTCCCAGGCAGGTGGACTGCACTGCTGAGTTTCAACATTTTTCCTTCTAACACCAACCTTGGGAGAGATTTTCCAGGCTGCTTGGCTTCCACCACTCTCTAGGCCATGTCTGGGGATTCCCAGCTAATCTGTGTTTTGGGCCTTGAGTTGCCCTGGGGGGCTCCAGCCCTGCCAGGGTTGTGCCTAGTTAAATCCACAGGTGGTCATGTGTAGGCATATTTGCTTGATGGGTGCACTTACGTGTATGATAGATTTCTTTGAATGCATGCTGTGGACAAATTTGCATGCAATTCAGTGCAGGTGAGCATGAACATGTCTAGCTCTGGTTATTAGCTACATGCCCTTCCATTGGCTCTGAATGTGGCCAATAAGCAGGTGTCCACCTGCAAAGGCACGTGCTGGTGAGTAGAAATCCCTGTCAACCTGAAATGAGGCCCCTAAAAGCAGTTGCCTCCCTGTGTGCAGGTAGTGGCCGTGCCTCACTCCCCAGAGCTCTCATCTTAGGCCTTTGTGGCCAGCTATTACATGCCCTTAGTCTCATGTACCTGAGGACAGACTTGGCTGCTGACTTCTGCACCACAAAGATGCCCCTGTTGAATCCCCTCATGTTCACACCAAAGAATCAGGAGATGAAAGCTGACCTCACCAGGTTGTCTGGTGGGAGGGGGCTGGGCCAGAGTCAGTAGGTATTTTCCCTCTAATGAGACACCTGTGGACTGAGGAAGAGGAGGGAGGATTATGGACTTGTAAGTCATGATGCAAGCTGGGGAGATAAGCTGTTCCAGAAACTGGTGGAAAGGATGGCTGGATTTGGTTCTTGTGTTTGAGAGGGAGGAAGGATCCATCTGGCTCCAGAAAGGTGCTATTTCTCTCCCAGACCACATCTCTCCCAGCAGCTCTGATTTCTCCTCATATGTTCAGTGTCTCCCCCTTTACTTGTCCACTTCCCCTGCTCCCACAACCTCCTTGCCTGCTTGCCCTTCAGCACTTGATTCTTCCTGCATTTTTGCATCACAGTCGACACCTGCTTTGCCTCCCCTGGAGACTTCACCTGATAGCTTACTTTTCCTTTTATATTGATGGATGATAGCATCCAGCAGAACCCCGTGTCCTTTCCTTCCAGATCTGGTTTTAAATATCCAATTTTCCAATGAGACATTTCAAGAAAGTAAGCATACTGTAAAAATGGAAAGTACTTAACTTCAAAAAACTCCTGCCATGCTCTGTTGCTGTCATCCCTGCTCCACTTTGGCTACTTTCAGGGCACTGGGATCCATGTGGCCAAGGTGCCCATGCTGGGGGCAATCCATGCCCACACTCCCATACACCCAATGTTGCTCCAAACAGCTCCACTCCCTCCAGTGGCTCTGCCCTCAGGCCCTGGGGCTGAGCTGCAGCTCCTGCTTGCTCAGCGCTCCCAGCCTCTGTTTCTGGGGCTGTTGCCAGCCTTTCATGGGCCACTTGGCTGATGATACCAGCTCCAAGGGCAGCACCAGCCTGTGGGATTCTGGGGTGGAGGGTCAGTGTGTGGTTTTAGGGTGCCATGTCCCCTGGCAGCAGCACCTGACCTCTTCCTGCTGCTGGGTTTCACAAAATCCAGTAGTGCCAGGTTCCCCCATGATGGCAGCTCATCCCACTCTTGTCTGTGCCGGGCAGTGCAGGGGGACCATGGCTTGGCAGCCCTGTACTCCCTGTCCTGTCCCACTTCTGTCCTGCCTGCCCTGAGCTTTCTGCCTCTGTGGGACACAGCCCTGCCGAGTGCCCTGCTCCCACCAGTCTTGCCTCCCCTCCGCAACCTGCCAGGGCCCAGGACAGACAGAGTGAGATCCCATGTGGCACTGGCGCAGGGCACAGCCCCAGAGCACAGCTGGTAGCAGCAGAGAAGAGGACGTCGCAGAGAGGAGGCACTGCGGCTGGAGCAGAGACCCAGGGCTGGTGGGGGGCAGTGAGGTGTGGGCAGCAGAGCAGTGGGATGTGGCAGTGCTGAGGCGCAGGTCTGGTGGGGCTGGCTGCGGTGCTCCTGGGTGTGCAGGGCTGGGGGCAGAGACAAGGAGCCAAGGTGGGGACTGCATGACGCCAGGACTGGGGCTGGGCATGAGGTGGCCCACAATTCTCTCAAGTCTGCTGTGACCTCTGGCTTCTTCACAGACCTCTTTGCCCCGACTGTCCTCCCATCCCTCCCTCCCTCTGCTCTCATCCTATCTTCCCTCAGCAAATTAATCTGTCTGGTCTTCATCCAACTCTCCCTGTTTCTGTCCTTTCCTCTGTGTCTTTCTGTATGATGCTGACATTGTCTAGGAGCTCTTCTCCTTATCATCTCTGTATGTTCCTGACTGCTTCTGCAGGATTTGTTCTGGGAAACAGCAGGCAGGGCTGGGCAGAAAGCAGTTTTTAAGGTTATTTTCATTTTCATCTTTGTATCCTCGGCAGTGACTGCGGGCAGAGCCCAGGTGCAGCAGGAGGCGTCGGCAGAGACCACCGAGGGCACCGGCATCAGCATCAACTGCTCACACCCCAACATACAGACCAGCGACTCCATCCACTGGTACCGTCAGCTCCCGGGCCAAGGCCCCGCATTCCTCGTGAGCACTCTTAAAGAGTCCAAAGAGCTGCCGGACCCACCGGGGTGGCTGTCGGTGGCGGCAGACCGCCGGTCCAGCGCCCTGTGGCTCGCCCGGCCCCGGCGCGGGGACGCGGCGGTGTATTACTGCGCCCTGAGAGACGGGGAGAGGAGCCGGGGCTGCGGCCGGGCACGAACCGCCGCGGGTGGGGCCAGGCCTGTGGGGCGGGGGCGGGGGGACAGCCCCGGGCGGGCCCGCCAGGGGGCGCTGCCGCTCTGCCCGCCTCGCCCCGCCCAGCCCCCCCCCCCCCCGGTCCTGCCCAGCCCCGCCTCGCCCCGCCCCAGGCCCCGGTGTTTTTTGCCCACCCACCAAGCACTGGAATCAGCATTAGCATCAGCATCGGGCCCACCAAAGCCCTGCACCTCTGTGAGGTTGTGTCCCCCCCGACACAGCTGTAGAGCCACCCACCAGGCAGAACAGCTCTCCTGCCACTCACACCCCATTGTCCTCCACACTCCCACCAGAATGGAGACAGAAATCCTCTGCATTGGCATTGGTGCCAGGGGGGGAAATCTTGATGGGACCAGTGGCAGTGACCAGGAAGGAGTGACTGCAGCTGCCAGCCCTGCTGGCTCCTAGAGAGGAGCCACACCTTTCTGCTCTGCAGGGGGAGATGGGCAGCAGAGATCCTCCTGCCTGTGGGTAGATGGACAGCCCTCAATCCTGCTGTAACGACCGGGCATTGCTGCCTCACAGTGGGTAGGGGCTTGTTGTGTTGTTGGGTTTTTTGACAACACTAATACTACCATGGAAACCCTGAGCAGTGTTAGAACAAGAAGACCCATCTGACATGTTGCTGTTAGCTTTTTCCTCAAAAGAAGAAAAAAGAGTGGTTTCTTGTTTGGTTACTTTGTAAACGAGCTTAGAGATACAATCGTCCAATTTCATAATCTCCTTCCAAAGCATTCGTGTTTCTGCTAGGACTTAATCTCAAGAAATTAGTTCAAGTTCAACATCAGCATGAGAAAGGGAACAAGAGGTTACCAACACCTTCAATCATTCCTCACACTAACTAGTTTTGAGACCAAGAGCTTGTTGTACATATCTTCCTCAACCCAAACACAGAACCTTTGGTGTCAGGACATGGTTTAGTGGGCATGGTTGATGGTTGGACTTGATGATCTTGAAGGTCTTTTCCAACCTAAATGATTCTATGATTCTATGATGTCCTGGAGCTTGAATGAATGCTTGAACTAGACACTTGTTGTAAAGACACCTTTGGGGGCTCCAAGGAAGTTAAGTTCATAGCTCAAGTGAAATTTGCTAAGCAGAGATATGGTGTTGAAGATCTGATCTTGAAAGCTAGAAAGAGGCCTTTGGGAGGAGAGTCCTGGGTCCAGTGTGTCCCTGGGGAATCTTTGTCTGTGCCTGGCCCTACCTCCACCTAGACAGTACCTATAGACAGGATGGATATGGGTGGACTTGAAGAGGGCCTCCTCCACTCTGAGGAAGCAGATCTCATGTCCAGCTGGGTACTCTATGGCCAGAGGAAATCATCATGGACACCTCCCTTGATGGGGAATGATTGGGCTCATTGAGATCACCATGACGCATAAGATGCCTGAAGGCTTCTGGCAGCCTTCTGTTGCCTGACAGTGGACTGCACGATCTGTTCCTTAATCTACTACATAAATTTTCAGGTGCCCAAGGCCCCTCTAACAGTGTGACCTGGAGTTTGGAGGCAGCAGTTCTACAGCAGATATGTCTGCCTGAGAGGATGCTCAAACACCTTCTGACTTAGAGGGCTGTAAAAAGCCCAGTTGCTGCCTCACTGGTTAAGCAAGAATCTCCAAGCACTGAAAAACCCAGCCCTGGCCCTAGGCAACCTGTGGCAAAGCAAAGATTGCAACTTGATTCCTTTCCTTAGGATAAGCACCAGTCTATCATCTCTCTAGAGAGCCTTCCTGGGTCAGCAGTGTGGGGATGCAAGGAGATCTGTCTGGAGCAGCAGAGATTTTCTCCACTCTCCACAGCATGTTTTGGAGGCTGCTTTGAGCCAGCAGAGGAAGGAGAAGATGGGAACCTGCAAGTACCAGCTCAGACTTTCTTGAAACTCTGTGGGCAACCTGTGAAAGAGAAAGTATGACATAGTCCTATTTTTTCTGGGAGTCTTGGTGGGACTTTCAGCCTTTGGTGAGATGTATCTTTCAGGCTTGCAAGGATTGGGGCAAGAGAAGTTGCTGACCCAGGCCTCTCAGATGCTGCTGTGGATGGATAAATCCAAATCTTGGGTAGATTCAGGGAGGTTCTCCTTTATGCTGTCTGTGGAGAACTTCCAGGTGCTTTTCCATGCGTGGGATGCCAAGCTGCAGGACAGCACCACCTGTCTCACCATTAAGCCCATATTGGTGCCCACAGCATGCAGCATCACACAGAAAGAGGGTGGGTGTCTATGTTCCCTGTGAAGTCATCCTCTCCCCAGCACTGTTTGCATGTAGGTATGACCTCAGCTTGTCCACCAATGGCCTGTTGGGCTTGGGTGTCCGGCTCCCCAGCCTGTGCAGCAGAGACAAACATCATTAAGAGCATGCTGGTGTGACTTCTCTGTCTGAGTTCAGATATCAAAAAAGTCCAATAAAACTGTCAGGTTCAAGGAGTGCCTGGACTTGGGGAGAGCTATTGAGCGATGCCACATGGACCACACCAGGCTCCATCAACCCCCCTGAGCTGAAACTAACTGTGGCAGGGGAATGAGTGTTAAAAAGCTGTATCTGACTGGCTTGTCCTGCTCTTATTCCTCCCTCAGCCTCCTCTGAAGTACATGGTTGCAGAAGGGAGCCCTTGTTATGAGACATGACTGCTCTTGTGGCTTTATCTCCTAGCCAAAATAGCCTGAGGAAGTAAAAAGCCTTCATAGCTGTGCACCTGGGCATCAGCCAAACCCTCAGCATACGAAAACCACCCACCAGCCCAAGACTGGGAAAGATTTTCTGTTCAGACAGATTCCCACCCATGCCCCAAGCTGTTCCATTGCTTTTCGTGTGTCTCCTCTATCTCAGGGGAATCACCAAAATTTGCTGAGGGGAATCCCTGTGCCCCAACTTCCTAACAGAAAACAGCTCTTCGCTCCATTCCTAGGAATGAGCTTGTCCCTCTGTGCACAGTGTCATGCCAAGTCCGTTTGGTGAAGCAAACAGCTGACCTTGGAGAGCATCTGTGCTGGAAGCTGACAAAAACAACTGTGGTGGCTGCTGAGGGGCTGAAAGAGTTAGTGTCTCAAACATTGTGGCAGGCCAAGTTCTGCCTAACAAGGAAGCCAGATCTGCCTAACAAGGAAGCCAGATCTGCCTAACAAGAACCGTAGGTAAGAAGCCAGTTAGCAACAGGGTGGGGAGGGCATGCTGGCAGATACGCAGTTCTGTGTTCTGATACGCTGAGTGGGGCAGCTCACCGTGTATGGCCAGAGGTCATACAAAGTTTATTTGAGGAAGGGGCTCATGGCTACCCGAGAGACCCTTCGTGACCACCCCCCCTCCCCAAATGGTGCCTGCACACAAGATCAAGAGTTACATAAGTGCTTACAGGCAGTGTGCAGAAGACCAAGAGGGGCGTGATTGAGGTGATGATAGAGAGCCCTGGTCCCTGACCCAAAGAGTAGCATATTGGGCAGATGTATTACAACCTATGGAAAGGGAAGACCCCTTCTCGATTAAAATGCCTTCGGCAGGTCACATTTTGGAGACCGTACAAAAAGCTGCATGTCTCCAGTTGACACATGATCGATTCCTGGTTCTGCAACAGTCCTCCCCCATGCAATGTGTGGCAGACCTCGAAAGGTTGCATCTTCTTATAAGGGGACTGCCCAAGGCCTTGAAATTATATGTGTTGCAGTTACAAGATCACTTGAGGGCACCCCAACCCTGAAGAGGGGGAGGCCCCCTGGAGATAACATGGGGAGAAGTAGCACAGGTGTTGATTAATTATGGGAGACAGATGGGATTCACTGGTCAGGGAGAGACAAAATCCAAAGTGGACCTTAGGAGGGTGGAAGGGAATGGAGAAATAAAAGCTAAGCCCTCAACAACGAGGCCAACACAGCCTCCTGACAATAAATGATATACACTGTGGACAGAGGCTATCTCAAAGGGAATCCCCAGGGAGGTGGTGGACGGGCAGTCCACCCCCAACCTGGAAGGTCTGGTGAAAGGCTGGGACAAAATAAAAGGGGCCCTATGTACCTCAAACGTTAAAGACCGTTCTCCCCATCCCAGGAACTCAGGTTCATGGCCCCATCTGCTCCTCGGGAGGCTGAATTTATTGATTTGGATGTCCCTGCATGGGGAGACCTCCTCCGCCATCCCCAACAAGTGAGCTGGGGGACAGCCAGTGGGTCCATTTAAGAAGGCTCACAGAAAGTAATAAAAAGGACCTGTTAATTACCTTTTCCCTTGGCCCCTTTAAGACCCCAGTCACATTTTTGGTAGATACGGGTGCTTACATGTCAGCACTCCAGACGGATGTTGCCAGTTGCAACGGCATAGTTGCTGACAAGAAACAGGCAACTGCTTAAGTTAAGTGCTGGTTGCCAGGAGATGAGACTGTGAAATTATGGTTTAGCTACTTGCCCACACCCAAATAAATCCAATCAGATAATGGGAGCCAATTTACTGCCAGGGTGGTCCAAGAGTGGGCACGCAATGAAGGAATACAGCGGGGTTTCCACACCCCATACTACACTCAAGCAAATGGGATAGTGGAGCATACTAATGGACTTCTAAAACAAACCCTAAAACTCCACAAACTGGGATGGCTGCAACGAGTCCCAGACGTGGTCACGAAAGTAAATAGCTGCTGGGATGTGAATGGATGTCCTAGACTGACTGCATTTTGCCCAAAGTCCCTCTCCCCTACTTCCAGGAAGGGGAGATAAGAAAGATCCAATACACCTGCTCCACTATCCCAGAAAACCTCTTCTGGTAGATTTACCTACTGCTGGGGAAGTACCTATGACATTGAAAACCCCTTTGAACTTGTATGCGTGGACAGCAACCGATGCACATGGAAAAGACCACCGAATCCACATGCATACCAACAGGAGCGTTGGTCTCTGCATGCACCTCAGGTGAGTGTGGATCCCACTGTGCAAAAATGCCTGTCGCCTCCTTCCAGGGTGCCCCCAGTGGGGAGCTGTGCTGTGCCCCAGGTCCCTGCTTTCGCATTGCCCAGAGCCTCTAGAGGACAGCCTGTAGTGCCTGGTCCTCATGTGCTGGGACCAGGACACCTCCAGCGGGGTGAGGGATGCAGGGAGCCACTATGAGAACATTACATCTCACTTCTGGTTCCCTGTCATCTTGGATGGCTCCTGGATCCCTAAGTACACACTCAGGGGCTGTGCCTTCCTTCCACCTAGCCTAGCACTTCAGCCAGCAAAGCTTAGCATGTGGAGAGGTTTCCTACCTTGGTGGCACAGATCTGCCCTCCATTATGTTGCTGCAGATCCTGTCAGTATGTGTGGTTTGTTGGAGGACAAATTCCCCCTGAAACAAGGCTCTGGTGTCCCAGGCTGTCGCAGTTTAACCCCAGCCAGAAACTAAGCACTATGCAGCTGCTCACTCACTCACACCCCACCCAGTGGGATGGGGGAGAGAATAGGAAAAAAAAGTGAAACTCATGGGTTGAGATAAGAACAGTTTAATAGAACAGAAAAGAAGAAACTAATAATGATAATAATAACAATATTAGAATGACAATAATAATAATAAAAGGAATGGAATATGCAAGTGATGCACAATGCAATTGCTCACCACCCACCGACCAACGCCTTGTTAGTTCCCGAGCGGCGATTCCCCCCAGCACCACTCCCCCCAGTTTATATACTAGACATGATGTCACGTGGTATGGAATACCCCTTTGGCCAGTTTGGGTCAGCTGCCCTGGCTGTGTCCCCTCCCAACTTCTTGTGCCCCTCCAGCCTTCTTGCTGGCTGGGCAAGAGAAGCTGAAAAATCCTTGACTTAGTCTAAACATTACTTAGCAACAACTGCAAACATCAGCGTTATCAACATTCTTCTCATACTGAACCCAAAACATAGCGCTATACCAGCTACTAGGAAGACAGTTAACTCTATCCCAGCTGAAACCAAGACACAGGCAGGGTGAGGAGATGGAGATGCCCTGGCACTGGTGATTCACCCAGTGCACTGGTGAATCACCCAGTGCCACTGCTTGCAGGTCTTAGAGAGGAAGATGTGAGGCCTTGGACTCTGGGCACAGCAAGAAGGTGCCTACTGCCTGGATGATGAGTATGGACAGTGACTCTGCCTAGAATTGCAGGCAGGAGGAGAGTGAGGGGAGCATTGACTGGTCCATGGGACCCTGCATGCCTGAGCCCTTATTTCAAGCCCAGTGGAGCCTTCAGGAGTTCCTCCTCTGCACCTAGGAGATGGTGATTGCCTGAGGATTACAAGTGTTTAAATCACTACCTGGAGCTGAGGGTGGAGGTCAAAGAAATTGTCAAGCATCATTGAAAAGCATACCTAAATACCTAAAACTGGTTTTAGAATCTTTTTTTAAATTGCCTTTGTTTCTCACCATCCTATTCTATTTTAAATTGGTAATAATTTACATTAATATTCCCCATGTTGAGTCTGTTTTGCCTGTGAGGGTAACTGGTATTTGATCTCCCTGCCTTTATCTTTACCCATCAGTTTTTTCACCTTATTTTCTCCCCCCTGTCTTGTTGGGAAGGGGACTGAGAAAGGGTGGGTGGGTGTCTGGCAGCCAGCCAAGGTTGCACCCACGAAAGGACATGACGAAGCTACTCCAGACAGGACAATATGATGCCCTTGAGAAACATAAACATAAGCAAGAAATAATAAGGTGGAGGACAGGACCAGGAACACAGCCAGGAAAAAACATGGACAAGACTCCCACGTGACACCTTTCTGAGAACTGGGAAATTGCAATTATTCTTGGAAAGAATAAAATCACACAAGGGAGAATAGCATGGCTCAGAGTCAAAAAGGATCACATTTTTTAAAAAATTCTCATTATCTTCTTCAAACTGCCCAGAGTTGCACATCAGGAGTAGCTGAACTGGAAAAAAACCACCACACTGTTATTTTTATAGCATCCTTAAGTTCCATTTATGTTCACTTTTATTTTAAGAGAACACATTCTGGGGACAGAATTGGCTTAGTGTGAATGATCATGCAGGCGATTATTTACAATCTCCAGCTGAAATTTTTATTAGTTAGGGGCTTCCTTCAGGAAGAAATTTTTTTTTTCTTTTCACTTTGAGATAACCTCCTTTGTAATTTTTAGAGCCATGGCAAAGGAGAACAAGACACCTGTAACTGACCTCCCTAGGTGGGCACATAGCCACATGTGCCATTATCTTCTCCATGTATCTTCTAATCCCGGTGGGGAATGACCTCTTCATTGTCACTGTGTGGAGAAATAAGCACCTGCAGACCTTGCTGCATTTCTTCCTCATTAGATTTCCTTCGTGGTGATCTGCTACACCACTACCATTGTGTCAAAAATGATGAAGACTTTCCTTGTCACCAGGAAAATAATTTTCGTTGCCTGCTGGCTGGTACAGTAATGTTCCCCTTTCTTCCTGGCTCTCACTGAGTTCATGGTCCTTCAATAAGTCCTTCTATGTTTGGCAATAATCCATATTCCACACAGCTTGATCATCCCTACTTTAGAAGCCAGCACTATAGCTCCTAGAACTATCCTCTTACAGTTACTAGGGCATATGTCAATCTCTGCATAGGTTAAAAGCCTTTCCAAATAAACCAAATTGCATATTCAGCTGTCAGCTATGCAGCACTGAAAAGTGTCCGAACAAACCAGTAGATGTGCTTGTGAACAGAGCCATGCTTGTAGTAGTCATCTGGAACTCCTTCCTGTGTGAGAGGATGAGATTTTCCTCAAAAATACCCAATCATCTCTCTGAATGTCTGTTCTTTATATGGTAGAATATTGCTAATGTTGCACTTTATTGTGCTTCTAAGATTAGGCTGAATGACTGTGCAGCCACCTATAAATATTATTGAGCACAAGCTGTATATTTTTGTAAGTTGCCCAGGAGAAACGTGGTTGATGTGGTTACTCCTCTTCTCTTGAACATCTGTTTGAGACTTGCTCAGGAAAACTGTGCTTGCTCTGGGATGATCAGATGGATTAGATTCCAAGGCTAAATCACCTAGGAAAACCTAGTTGCTGATGTGCTGGAGGTGGGGGCTGCCACTGCTGGGATCTGAGACCCCTGACTTAGCCTCCCCCAATCCTGATCTGCTGCCTACTGCCACCACCTTGTACATGTCAAAGATGGCCAAAGGGCTGGAGAACCTGTCCTATGAGGAAAGACTGAAGGAGTTAGGTCTTTTCTCCCTGGAGAACAGAAGACTCAGGTGGACCTCATCATAGTAGTCCACTACTTAAAGAGCAGCTACGAAGAGGACAGAGGATTTCTCATCACAAAAAGCCGCATGGAGCAGACAAGGGGCAACAACAGATCTCCAACTGCAGTCTTGGGAAGGCCCTGGCCTGCAAGTGAGAAGCAGTGGTGGTGTGAGCAGAGCTCAGAGCACTTGGGGAGCCAGGTAAGCTGAGTATGGGCAGGGTCATGCCCTAGCATTTGTGCTATGGTTGGGTTGGTACCTGTCCTGTACCACAGTGTCCCTGGGGCACGACTGATTCTTGAGCTGTGGGGCTACCCGTGGGTGTCACGTGCACAGTGAGGAGGAACTGGAGATGCCTGGGTGCTGGCAACTGACCCCAGTGCTTGGGCAGCAGGTCTTATCAAGGGGGAGGTGAAGCCTTGGTTTCTGGGCACAGCAAGAAGGTGCCCAGCGCTGAGTGAGATGGACAAACATGGTACCTCTGCCCCAAACTGTAGGCAGGAGGAGTATGAGTGGAACCTCACATGGATCATGGGGTGCTGTGTGCCTGAGCCATCATTTTGAGCCCAGCAGTGCCTTCATGTGGAATGATTGCTGGAGGTGACTTATTGATATGTCCCCCTGTTAAGGGAATGTAAACCTCCAGAGTGAAATGCAGTGGATATACATGAAATCTGTTCCATAATAATCCCCTAAGCAACATAACCTGCAACCTTAGATGTTAGCAACACCAGGGGAGCTTGGTGTGCTGACTCTAAGAGAAACAACATGGAGGGTGGAGCGGAGTGGAGACACCACGGCCAGGCTCTGTGATATCACTGCAGGGATAGGGAACCGGAACTACTGTAACAGGAATGGAAGCTCCCTGCATTGAATCCACTGAAGCAAGGAGGTGAAATAATGGGGGTTCAGTCAATGCTATGGCCTTACTTCTGATTTATATAATAAGTGCCCAGTTCTCAAGTAGTGGCAAACTAAATCATGTTCTCTGGGTGAATTTTGCTCATTATAATACCAAAACACACCTCCATCCCAAAAGCTACCTGCCTCCAAGGTGCGACCACCCGTCACTGAGCATGCGCTCTGAATTTTCTCTAGCATATACCTTTAAAAGCAAAGTGAGAGAACTTTATACCAATCAAAGTAAAACTATGTATGACTAGAGTCACTCAAGCTCCACTTAAAAAATAAGAAAATATAAAAGGGCTTAAGAGAGGAGGACTGTTAGGGAAAACACCATCATAGACAAGTCGGGAGAACATCACTGACTTCTGGGATCAGTCGACGGGCTGAATGTCTCTTCCCCCCCTAGGGACGCCTATTGGGTAAGAATCAAACCCTCGGTTATACTGATTGCTTCCCCAGGAAACTTAGAAATCTCTATAGAGTTTTTCCATAATTTAGTGTGCTTGTAGTCGACTGTATTACTATTTGCATGTGCTTTGCAGATAGTGTATTTATCACTGGCAATCCAAAAGAACCTGTACTGTTGCTTTAATAAACTGCGCTGCTCATTAATCTAGTCACGATAGTTTGTTAACACAACCAAACTCCCTAAGTCTGGTAATTCTTGTGCATTGAATGCAGCTAAGCGGAGAGTGCAGTATGCTATTAAGTGCATCTGTCATCATAATAGTTCAGCACATTGAACACAAACGGACTTATAGCGTTGAATTGGATGTCACTCAGAAATTAAACCTAGCCACCCCCAGCCCCTCTGACATCTGAGGATAAGCTGGAATGCAAGGAGGTTTATTTTCTGCCAAATTTCTTTACTCTTTAATGCAACACTTCAGGAGCAACTGTTCTGCATGCAGGAGACCATGAAAACCTGAGGAGTGCCAGGATTTAGAGCATTACACGGGGCTGAAGGCCGATATCTAAAAAGAAATTTTCAAGTATCACTGAAAAGCATACCTAAATGTTGGGATTAATAGTAAAGCCACAAGTTGTTCACACAGACTCAGGGAAGACGGACACCTGAAACAAGCCATGAGAAGGCAGGGGGTCATTGGGCTGTGGAGAGCCCAAGTTTCTGTGGGGACGCTCTGTGCGCTACTGCAATTTGCCCAGTCACCCTCCACCTGTAAATGGTGGGATGATGGCCAGAAAGTGGGGATTTCCTGCAGGGATATGCAGGGAGAAGATGCTTTGTGGCACTTAGGGCCTGCAGAGCTGGGCTCACACAGACCCTGACAGCAGGGCAGATGGGGTCAATGTCTCAACACTTTCATCACCCACTTCACAACTGGGTGGCTAGGAAGCAGATGAATGGTCTTATAACTGAGCCTCCAGGCAGAAAGAACCTCTGCCTAGATTCACCTTTTCCTCTGGGGAAGGCAGTCCCTACAGCTCCAGATGTGCATGGCAGCCCATCTGCCTTGGCATCTCCTCCTCGCCAAGGCTTCTGATATGCCAAGTATTCTGGTCCAGCTGGTGCCTGAGAACATCAGCCAATACAAGAGGGCTGAAAATGGCACAGCAGTGACAGATCAGAGCAGCTGCTGAAAAAAGTGTACAACTGTCACCACAGTGACCCAGTGGAGATAGAGGGGATAACTGCTCCTGCACAGAGCCTTTCTGGAGCAGAGTACAAAAACAGCTGAGATCTTCTGCACTGACCTATCTGTGAAACACTGAGGGTGGATGGGCCGGAAAAGAGGCAATGAGGGATGGACGGTTGGGGAAAGAAAAGCTGTAAACCTGTCCCTAGTTCCCAGGTACACAAGCACAAAGGCCAGCTGACAGCATTGCCCAGCGTCCTCTGAGGGCAACAACAGCGGGAGAAAGAGACTGCTCCTGATGGCACAGATTCAAGGAGAAGAAAAAGCATGTGAATGACAAAGAGTCATGGCACCTCTAATTGCCATAACTGGTGTGAAACTAAAAAGACCTTGGCTGGCTTCCAGACACCCACCCAGCTGCTTTCTCACTCTCCCTCCTCAACAGGACAGGAGGAGAAAGTAAGGTGAAAAAGGTCACAGGTCGAGATAAAGACAGAGGGATTACTTACCGATCACCATCACAGGCAAAACCAGGCTTGACTTGGGGAAGATTCATTTACCTTATTGCCGATTAAAAGTACAGCAGGATGGTGAGAAACAGCAAGAAAACCCCTTGAAACGCCTTTATCCCATCCCCACCTCTTTTTCACAGCCTCAACTTCCCTCCTTCATTCACAGCTCTTCTACTTCCTCCACCCTTGAGCACCACAGTGGGATGCAGAATGGGGCACTGTGGTCAGTACACAACTGTTCCTTTCTGCTGCTGTTTCCTCCTCACGTTTTCTTCTGCTCCAGCATGAGTCCTTCCCATAGGCTGCAGTATTTCAAGACTGGCTGCAGCGTGGATTGTGTCTACGGGCTGCTGTCCTTCTGGATAAGACTGCTTCAGCGTGGGTCCTCCAGGGGCCACAGTTCCTGCCAGGAGCCTGCTTCAGCATGGGCTCTGCACGGACCACAGTTCCTGCCCAGGATATCCACCTGGTCTGGCGAGGCATCCTCCATGGGGGTATCTGCTCCACCATGGTCTTTCCCTCGGGCTGCCTGGGAATCTCTGCACCATTGCCTGGAGCACCTCCTCCTCCTCCCTCCTCTCTGGCCTTGGTGTTTACAGGATTGTTTCTCACAATTTCCTTTTCTCCATTCCTCGCTTCCTGTGCAGTGTTTTGCCCTTCCTTAAATACGTTTTCACAGAGGCACCACCGGCGTTGCTACTGGGCTCAGCATTGGGCAGCAGTGAGTCCCTTTTGGAGCCAATTGGATCTGACTCTGTCAGACATGGGTGTAGCTGCTGGACTCTTCCCACAGAGGCCACCCTTGCAACCTTGGCCCCCAGCTACTGAACCCTTGCCACATAAACCCAATAGATAGAGTGGGTCCAGCAGAGAGTGAAGCACAACTAGGTGGATAGGAATTTCAACAGAAGAGAACCATTCCAGGCTTCAGTAAGGGACAGAAGTAACTGTGAATAACCTCAAGAAAAACGCTATTGCTGGTCACGCTTTACGATTTGGAAAGACATGCTCCAAAAACACAGCCATCTAATGTGCCTGGTAAATCTTTCTGAATGCCTTTATCAAGCGGCGTGCATGGAACTAGTTATGGTGGTTGCCTTATTTTTATTATCATCAGATCTTCACTGCTGTGTTTCACATGCTCCCTGCACCTCTTTGAAACCCCATGGCACTTTCCCAAAGCATTCTGCCTGGCAGGTCCCTGAGGGGACAGAAACCTGCTCTGACGGTGTGCAGGGTTGCAGTTTTGCCTTCTGTTTTGCGCAGCCACTGCACACTCCAGACATGAGAGCTATCCCAGCTTTTCTCCAAAACCCCGATAAGATCATGGGTCTGCAAGTGTGCGCAGACTTTGAGGTTGTCCTGCTCGTGTTCTGGCTCAGGCTCTTGTCTTACATGTGTCTGGGGTCAGGCTGGGAAAGCAAGTCAGTGAGTCCGTGAGTCCAGGTCAGCATGATAGTCGTCAGGGTTCAGCAATGTCCAGCAATCACCAGGTGTGTTCACAGAGGCGAGGCAGGTCTCAGGCGAAGCTGGGAAGTCACCAGCATGTCAGGGTCCAGAGTGAGATCAGTGTGGTCCATGGCCCGATACAAGCACAGATGTGTCACAGCTGGAGCTGTAACTCAGGTTGGGGCCGAGCACTAGGACTTAAGCTTGAAAGCTGCTCCCGTGGGAAGAGGAGGTGGCAGTGGCTGAAGCCTCCCAGCAGCAACATCTGGCAATGATCTGAGCAAGGTCAACGAAGGGGAGCGGGTAGACCTCAGTTAAAACTACCTCTAAGCTGGATCGGAGGCAAGGCAGACTAAGATGGAGGATGCACGTGTGCTCAGGCATGCCTGCCTGGAACCATCAAAAGTCTGTACGCTCACATAAAGCACATCATCAACTGGGGACTCTGCTGAGGAGATGCTCAGGACCACACTGGCAGGACAGGTGTCATGGTTTAACTCCAGCCAACAACTAGGCACCACGCAGCCGCTCACTCACTCCCCCCCACCCAGTGGAATGGGGGAGAAAATCGGGAAAAGAAGGAAAATCCGTGGGTTGAGATAAGAATGGTTTAATAGAACAGAAAAGAAGAAACTAATAATGATACCGATAACACTAATAAAATGACAACAGTAATAATAAAAGGATTGGAATGTACAAATGATGCGCAGTGCAATTGCTCACCACCCGCCGACCGACACCCAGCTAGTCCCCGAGCGGCGATTCCCCGCCCCCACTTCCCAGTTCCTATACTAAATGGGACGTCACATGGTGTGGAATACCCCGTTGGCCAGTTTGGGTCAGGTGCCCTGGCTGTGTCCTGTGCCAACTTCTTGTGCCACTCCAGCTTTCTCGCTGGCCGGGCATGAGAAGCTGAAAAATCCTTGACTTTAGTCTGAACACTACGTAGCAACAACTGAAAACATCAGGGTTATCAACATTCTTCGCATATGGAACTCAAAACATAGCACTGTACCAGCTACTAGGAAGACAGTTAACTCTATCCCAGCTGAAACCAGGACAACAGGACTCAAGTACCCCGGGGAAGCACCAGGCCCCAGACACCCTCCTGGCGTTGCCTGACGACCTGCAGGGTCTGCACAGGGAGAGGATGAGGCAAATGAGCCCAGCAAAATTGTCCTGAGAGCACTGTTACTGTTGCAATGGGGTCAGACACTCCCAGCAGAAGCCCACCTGCGTGCAACAATGAGCGACCACCAGCGAGAGGTGGGGGAAGCAAGAGAAAAGGATGCGGCGCGTCCTCCCACATGAGAGCCCTTGGGCGTGCGGACGAGAAGCACGAGCGTGCTGCCCATTTCCTGACAACTTTGCCACAAACAAGCCCACAGGAATGACCCAGGTGTACGTCACCTGCCTGCACGGGACCCCTCCAGCACTTGAGCTGAGTCTTCTGCCTGCACTGACGTCTGTCTGCCCCAGAAATCCTTGGGCCTCTCATGCCAGCACTTACAGAAGCCTTCATATGGGAAAGCACGTGGCATAAGCCAGGAAATGAAAAGGCAGCAGTGCAGGAAACCAGGACACAGCCCATACCATTAGCTGGGATGGTTTGCATTTGACATGAGCTTGTCAGAAAATTATTACTTCCACAAAGGGTGCCTCCGGGCCTGAGGCAGTGCAGGACTGCTATAAAAGGCAGCCCGACTCTCTGCTCTCTCATCCACTTCTCTCGCCTCCTTCTCCTTGGGAACCAGGTAAGTGCGGAGCCTTTTCTCGTCCTCCTTCAAGATCAGGTCTTTCCTCCATGTATGTCTCAGCTGCTATGGGCTGTCCTAGCCCAGGGCTGGGAGCTGCTTCTCATGGCAGAGGGAAGGGGAGAGAAGGTCTTCTGCAGAGAGAGGCTGGGACTTAGTTGAGGTGGCTCCTGGCCTTGGAGCTGGGCAGTGTATGCTGAGCCAGGAGGTGCCTTGGCTCCACTGTGGATGGGTGCAGTGCTGCTTCTCATGTGTCCCCGTGCTCTGCTTCCCCTCCCCCATCTCCCAGGTGCACTTCTTGCCCAGAGACATGTCCTGCTACGACCAGTGCCAGCCCTGCCGGCCCTGCGGCCCAACCCCGCTGGCCAACAGCTGCAACGAGCCCTGTGTCAGGCAGTGCCAGAACTCCACTGTCGTCATCGAGCCCTCCCCCGTGGTGGTGACCCTGCCCGGCCCCATCCTCAGCTCCTTCCCGCAGAACACCGTTGTGGGCTCCTCCACCTCCGCTGCTGTTGGCAGCATCCTCAGCAGTAACGGAGTCCCCATCAACTCCGGCTGCTGTGACCTCTCCTGCATCACCAGCCGCTACTGTGGCAGCAGATGTCAACCCTGCTAAAGCTGCTGGCAACGTCCTTGGGCAAGAACCTCAATAACATGATGCTGGCCAGAAGATAAGAGCTTTGGGCCATTGTTTCCCTCTTCCAGTCGCCACTCTGTCTCTTTCTTTTGCTGTCGGCATCTCCCAATGCCAGCCTAGCGGGGACCTGTTGGCCTGCGTCCCTCTGCAGGGCAGGCAGACGGACACCCTGCAGGAGCTCCACTGCATCTTAGTGGCTGCCCCTAGTGCTCCCTGTGAGCCACCTCCTTTTCTTCTTTAGACTCATTAAAGTTGTGCTGCATCCCAGCCCGGGCCTCCGAGTCCTCCTTCCTTCTGAGGCAACTCTTCCAGTCTGCTCAGGGAAAAAGGCGGAGGAAGGGGAGGGTGGGATTCCCTGCAGTGACTTTTGTCACTTGGCAACACGGTAAATTAATTTCATGGTTTCATCAATGAACTGATTGTAACTGCTTCCGAGGGATGCTCAGCTTAGTGGGTGCCTCACCTTAGCTTAGCTCCTTTGGGCAAAGACATTGGCAGCTCTCGCCAAGTGCTGTCTCCTCTTCCCCATCACACTTGATGAAATTTCTACCCAGGGTCTACCTTCCTACTAACAGGCACCTTGGGCATTTGAAGTAGGCAATTAAGAATGAGGCAATCAAGAAACCAATGCACCCAGGAATTACCACACAGACGATGAGTTGCAACAGGAGTCAGCCATTTCATGGCAATGGTCAGTTCCAGCAAGCCAGAAATGTCAGTCGGAAGGCTGCCAGGTCCTCCCTGCTCTGGTGTACTACCCGCACCTCAGCCCAGGCATGGTCCGACCTTCCTCTGGGGTAAATGGGTTCTGTCAGTCAGCCACAGGGGCTGGTTTTGTCCCTCTGACAGCAACAGAAATCACAGATTTAACCCACCACAGCTTTGTTCCTTCACTCTTGTCTGGGCAGCCGATTCCTTCTGGTCACGTACTGGGCCACGGTAAAGGAGAACAAGTCGCTGGTAACTGATCTCATTCCCCTGGGCTTCCCAGACCTCTCACGGTGGGCACATGGCCCCACGTGCCATTATCTTCTCCATGTACCTTCTAACTCTGGTGGAGAATGGCCTCCTCATTGTCACTGCGTGGACCAATCAGCACCTGCAGACCCTGATGCATTTCTTCTCCCTCATCAGGTTTCCTTTGTGGAGATCTGGTACACCATAACTGTTGTGTCAGAAATGATGAAGACTTTCCTTGTCACCAGGAAAATCATTTGTGTTGCCTGCTGGCTGGCACAGTCATTTTTCCCCTTCCTCCTGGCTATCACCGAGTTCATGATCCTCTCGGTGATGTCCTTTAATTGTGATGTCACCATACGCAAACTGCTCCAGTATACCACTCATGAAAAAGAAAATCTGCTTCCTGCAAGCCCTGGTAGCATGGACATGGGGTTTGTGGTCATCTTCACCCAGGTGGCTCTCCTGCTGAATGGCCATTCTGCAACAAGAAAGCCACCGCTGGGATCCAAGTCCCCTGATTCGGCCTCTGCTGATCCAGATCCAGCACCCGCCGCCGCCCCCTTGTACATGTTAAAGATGACCGAAGCGCTGGAGAACCTGTCCTGTGAGGAAAGACTGAAGGAGTTATGTCCTTTCTCCCTGGGGAACAGAAGGCTTGGGGGGAACCTCATCACGGTATTCCAGTGGCTACAAAGAGGACGGAGGCTCTCTCATCACAAGGAGTCACAAGGAGAAGACAAGGGCCAATGAGTACAAGTTACACTGGGAGAGGGTTCATCTTGACATAAGAAATACATTTTTTTACAGTAAGAACAATCATTCACTGGAACGACCTCCCCAGGGATGTGGTAGAGTTCCCACCCCTGGAATTTTTCAAGATGCGCTTGGACAGGGTTGTAGATGATCTCATCTAGGCTCCCGTTCCCATGAAACGTTGGACCAGATGATCTTTCAAGGTCCTTTCCAGCCTGGACTATTCTATGATTCTATGATCCTCTCAGTGATGTCTTTCAATCGTGATGTCACTGTATGCAAACGGCTCCACTGCACCACTGTCAAGACAAAGAAAATCCACATTCCAAAAGAGTTTATTGCAATTGAGACTAACATTTTTTTTGCAGAGAAAATGGGATGCTGCATGGCTCATGTCCTCTTCATTTCCTAGACTTGTTCACCTAGTGAGGCATACACTGCAGGCAGGGAATAGCAAAGAGGGACACGAACATTTGAACTTCTTCTCTGGAAGGCTTTTGTCACAATCAAGAGAAATGAGAACCCCCAAAGAGTGAGTCAGCAGGTCCACATTAGACTTCTGTCTAAGGCGGCAGATACCTATACCCAGAGGAGTGTACTGATTATCTAGGTCTTCTAGGTGAAAGCTCTGTTGTGTGTTGAAGGGCTCCATCCGGGGGTCCACTGCATGGGGCCAGGGCAGAGCAGGGCCTTGGACCCATGCTGGGGCTGTGCCTTCCTGGGCGTAGTACTAGTACTCTTCCTCCCCATGTAACTGCCCAGACTGGTCCTGTTCCCTGCAGAGCCTGGCATGGGGAGAGGTGTCCTACTGTGAGGGCACAGCCCTGCCCTTCGGTGTGTCCATGTGGTTCCCAGTGGTGTGCAGGGTCTGCTGGAGGACAGATCTCCAACGGCCAGGGACTGCAGGGCTAGCAAGACCCTGCCTGCAAGTGAGGAGCAGTGGTGGTGTGAGCAGAGCTCGGGCTGGCCCTGCCTCAGAGTAGCTGGGGAGCCAGGGAAGCTGAGTACGGGCAGGGTCATCCCTAGCGTTTGTGCTGTGCTTGGGTTGGTGCCTGTCCTGTACCGCTGAAGGTGCCCAGTGCCCAATGAGCTGGACAAAAATGCTGTCTCTGCCCTGAACTGTGGGCAGGAGGAGCATGAGGGGAACCTCACGTGGTCCATGGGGCGCTGTGTGCCTGAGACATTCTTTTGAGCCCAGCATTGTCTTCAGGAGTTCCTTTTCTGCACCCAGGAGACCACGGATACCCAAGGGACACCAGGATATAGAGCATTGGCTGGGGCTAAAAGGCCAGGGTCCAAAAAGAAAATTTCAAGTGTAATTGAAAAGCATACCTAAACGTTGGCATTAATAGCGAAGCCACAAATCCCTTGCACAAACTCAGGGAAGACGGGCACCTGAAACAAGCCATGAGAAGGCAGGGGGCCACTGGACTGCGGAGAGCGCAAGTAGCTGTGGGGCTGCTCTGTGCGCTGCTGCCATCTGCCCAGTCACCCGCTGCCTGTAAATGGTGGGGTGGTGGCCAGAAAGTGGATCTTTGGGCACTGGGTGCTCTCCTGGAGCCCCAGTGGCCCATGGGGCTGTTGGGTTCACAGGGAGTGGGGACTCCATTGTGCAGCCTCAGTGCGGCTGGTCCCGATCCTAACTTGTGAATTACCTCAGCCCTGCATGTCTGGAGAGCAGCTGGGCCCTGCCAGGTGCTGAAGGACTGTAAGAGGTACCTGTCTCATCTGCCTGTGCCCATGTGTGCTGGCCATGGACCTAGATCAAGTAATGGAGGGGAGGGGAAGGCGGAGATGAGGCTGTGGGCTGCCCGCAGGCATTCTTGTCTCCCCATCCCCACTCCTGCCATCCTTGGGAGCAATCCTCTCGCTGATGGCCATTGGCTGTGGAGTAGCTAGGGATGTCTTCGTCAGCTGCAAGGGAAAGGGCACAAAACAAAAGCCACTGCAGGGAATCCCACCCTCCCCTTCCTCCATCTTTTCCCTGAGCAGACTGGAAGAGTTGCCTCAGAAGGAAGGAGGACTCGGAGGCCCGGGCTGGGATGCAGCACAACTTTAATGAGTCTAAAGAAGAAAAGGAGGTGGCTCACAGGGAGCACCAGGGGCAGCCACTAAGATGCAGTGGAGCTCCTGCAGGGTGTCCGTCTGCCTGCCCTGCAGAGGGATGCAGGCCCCGCTAGGCTGGCATTGGGAGGCACCGACAGCAAAAGAAAGAGACAGAGAAGAGACTGGAAGAAGGAAACAATGCCCCGAAGCTCTTCTGGCGAGCACCACGTTATTGAGGTTCTTGCCCGAGGACGTTGCCAGCAGCTTTAGCAGGGTTGACATCTGCTGCCACAGTAGCGGCTGGTGATGCAGGAGAGGTCACAGCAGCCGGAGTTGATGGGGACTCCGTTACTGCTGAGGATGCTGCCAACAGCAGCGGAGGTGGAGGAGCCCACAACGGTGTTCTGTGGGAACGAGCTGAGGATGGGGCCAGGAAGAACCACCACCACAGGGGAGGGCTCGATGATGACAGTGGAGTTCTGGCACTGCCTGACACAGGGCTCGTTGCAGCTGTTGGCCAGCGGGGTTGGGCCGCAGGGCCGGCAGGGCTGGCACTGGTCGTAGCAGGACATGTCTCTGGGCAAGAAGTGCACCTGGGAGACGGGGGAGGGGAAGCAGAGCACGGGGACACATGAGAAGCAGCACTGCACCCATCCACAGTGGAGCCAAGGCACCTCCTGGATCAGCATACGCTGCCCAGCTCCAAGGCCAGGAGCCACCTCAACTAAGTCCCAGCCTCTCTCTGCAGAAGACCTTCTCTCCCCTTCCCTCTGCCATGAGAAGCAGCTCCCAGCCCTGGGCTAGGACAGCCCATAGCAGCTGAGACATACATGGAGGAAAGACCTGATCTTGAAGGAGGACGAGAAAAGGCTCCGCACTTACCTGGTTCCCAAGGAGAAGGAGGCGAGAGAAGTGGATGAGAGAGCAGAGAGTCGGGCTGCCTTTTATAGCAGTCCTGCACTGCCTCAGGCCCGGAGGCACCCTTTGTGGAAGTAATAATTTTCTGACAAGCTCATGTCAAATGCAAACCATCCCAGCTAATGGTATGGGCTGTGTCCTGGTTTCCTGCACTGCTGCCTTTTCATTTCCTGGCTTATGCCACATGCTTTCCCATATGAAGGCTTCTGTAAGTGCTGGCATGAGAGGCCCAAGGATTTCTGGGGCAGACAGACGTCAGTGCAGGCAGAAGACTCAGCTCAAGTGCTGGAGGGGTCCTGAGCTTGCAGGTGATGTACACCTGGGGGTCATTCCTGTGGGCTTGTTTGTGGCAAAGTTGTCAGGAAATGGGCAGCACGCTCATGCTTCTCGTCCGCACGCCCAAGGGCTCTCATGTGGGAGGACGTGCCGCATCCTTTTCTCTTGCTTCCCCCACCTCTCGCTGGTGGTCGCTCATTGTTGCACGCAGGTGGGCTTCTGCTGGGAGTGTCTGACCCCATTGCAACAGTAACAGTGCTCTCAGGACAATTTTGCTGGGCTCATTTGCCTCATCCCCTCCCTGTGCAGACCCTGCAGGTCGTCAGGCAACGCCAGGAGGGTGTCTGGGGCCTGGTGCTTCCCCGGGGTACTTGAGTCCTATCCTGCCAGTGTGGTCCTGAGCATCTCCTCAGCAGAGTCCCCAGTTGATGATGTGCTTTATGTGAGCGTACAGACTTTTGATGGTTCCAGGCAGGCATGCCTGAGCACACGTGCATCCTCCATCTTAGTCTGCCTTGCCTCCGATCCAGCTTAGAGGTAGTTTTAACTGAGGTCTACCCGCTCCCCTTCGTTGACCTTGCTCAGATCATTGCCAGATGTTGCTGCTGGGAGGCTTCAGCCACTGCCACCTCCTCTTCCCACGGGAGCAGCTTTCAAGCTTAAGTCCTAGTGCTCGGCCCCAACCTGAGTTACAGCTCCAGCTGTGACACATCTGTGCTTGTATCGGGCCATGGACCACACTGATCTCACTCTGGACCCTGACATGCTGGTGACTTCCCAGCTTCGCCTGAGACCTGCCTCGCCTCTGTGAACACACCTGGTGATTGCTGGACATTGCTGAACCCTGACGACTATCATGCTGACCTGGACTCACGGACTCACTGACTTGCTTTCCCAGCCTGACCCCAGACACATGTAAGACAAGAGCCTGAGCCAGAACACGAGCAGGACAACCTCAAAGTCTGCGCACACTTGCAGACCCATGATCTTATCGGGGTTTTGGAGAAAAGCTGGGATAGCTCTCATGTCTGGAGTGTGCAGTGGCTGCGCAAAACAGAAGGCAAAACTGCAACCCTGCACACCGTCAGAGCAGGTTTCTGTCCCCTCAGGGACCTGCCAGGCAGAATGCTTTGGGAAAGTGCCATGGGGTTTCAAAGAGGTGCAGGGAGCATGTGAAACACAGCAGTGAAGATCTGATGATAATAAAAATAAGGCAACCACCATAACTAGTTCCATGCACGCCGCTTGATAAAGGCATTCAGAAAGATTTACCAGGCACATTAGATGGCTGTGTTTTTGGAGCATGTCTTTCCAAATCGTAAAGCGTGACCAGCAATAGCGTTTTTCTTGAGGTTATTCACAGTTACTTCTGTCCCTTACTGAAGCCTGGAATGGTTCTCTTCTGTTGAAATTCCTATCCACCTAGTTGTGCTTCACTCTCTGCTGGACCCACTCTATCTATTGGGTTTATGTGGCAAGGGTTCAGTAGCTGGGGGCCAAGGTTGCAAGGGTGGCCTCTGTGGGAAGAGTCCAGCAGCTACACCCATGTCTGACAGAGTCAGATCCAATTGGCTCCAAAAGGGACTCACTGCTGCCCAATGCTGAGCCCAGTAGCAACGCCAGTGGTGCCTCCGTGAAAACCTATTTAAGGAAGGGCAAAACACTGCACAGGAAGCGAGGAATGGAGAAAAGGAAATTGTGAGAAACAATCCTGTAAACACCAAGGCCAGAGAGGAGGGAGGAGGAGGAGGTGCTCCAGGCAATGGTGCAGAGATTCCCAGGCAGCCCGAGGGAAAGACCATGGTGGAGCAGATACCCCCATGGAGGATGCCTCGCCAGACCAGGTGGATATCCTGGGCAGGAACTGTGGTCCGTGCAGAGCCCATGCTGAAGCAGGCTCCTGGCAGGAACTGTGGCCCCTGGAGGACCCACGCTGAAGCAGTCTTATCCAGAAGGACAGCAGCCCGTAGACACAATCCACGCTGCAGCCAGTCTTGAAATACTGCAGCCTATGGGAAGGACTCATGCTGGAGCAGAAGAAAACGTGAGGAGGAAACAGCAGCAGAAAGGAACAGTTGTGTACTGACCACAGTGCCCCGTTCTGCATCCCACTGTGGTGCTCAAGGGTGGAGGAAGTAGAAGAGCTGTGAATGAAGGAGGGAAGTTGAGGCTGTGAAAAAGAGGTGGGGATGGGATAAAGGCGTTTCAAGGGGTTTTCTTGCTGTTTCTCACCATCCTGCTGTACTTTTAATCGGCAATAAGGTAAATGAATCTTCCCCAAGTCAAGCCTGGTTTTGCCTGTGATGGTGATCGGTAAGTAATCCCTCTGCCTTTATCTCGACCTGTGACCTTTTTCACCTTACTTTCTCCTCCTGTCCTGTTGAGGAGGGAGAGTGAGAAAGCAGCTGGGTGGGTGTCTGGAAGCCAGCCAAGGTCTTTTTAGTTTCACACCAGTTATGGCAATTAGAGGTGCCATGACTCTTTGTCATTCACATGCTTTTTCTTCTCCTTGAATCTGTGCCATCAGGAGCAGTCTCTTTCTCCTGCTGTTGTTGCCCTCAGAGGACGCTGGGCAATGCTGTCAGCTGGCCTTTGTGCTTGTGTACCTGGGAACTAGGGACAGGTTTACAGCTTTTCTTTCCCCAACCGTCCATCCCTCATTGCCTCTCTTTTCCGGCCCATCCACTCTCAGTGTTTCACAGATAGGTCAGTGCAGAAGATCTCAGCTGTCTTTGTAGTCCCAAATTTCTGAGGTTCAAGCACCAAAGGCTGTTCCCCATGAGCTCTAGGCTTCAGGAGAGGAGGAAGCTAGGACGTGGGGCAGAGTACAGTTCTCATCTCTCAGCATCCAGGCAGGAGGCCCTTCTGTGCAAGGCGGGGCTCTGCGGGTAGGGCCCTCAGTTCTCCCTGGTGTTACGGATGCACGACTAACCAAATCCAACAGGTGTTAAAACTCAGATTTATTCTTCAGCAAAAGTTAGTTAGAAGTCCGATAACATTCTATAAAATCACAGGCTCAATGATATAAAGAGAATTAATACTACACGGCCGACTTAAGAATCCCCAAGATTTAAAGTGATGGCTCAAAACGCGCGTATCACTCACCTAAAAGCTGAGGGCTCTCTCCCTCGAGGAGTTACCTCGGGTGGTGCCCTGGCCCGAGGGGGAGTCCCCGACTGCAGACCCGCTGCTCCGAGGAGGACTGCCAACGTGTCCTCCTGCGGGACCCTGTTTATACCCCTGTCGAATCTGACCTGTGGTCATTTAATTCTATTGGCCAGGAGGGTCACCTTGGTGTACCTGGCGCATCTCAATTGGCCAGTTCAAATTTCAACCTGCAGCCTCCAGGGTTTCCTTCCCCTTCTCGCTTCCTGGAGAAGTTTTGTTTCCTGCTGGCAGGATGGGGGGGGGTGGGATGTACTGCCACACCTGGTCACCCCTATTTCCACTATGCACCCAGAGATCTGCAAATGAAGACGCTGTTTCTGTGAGGGTCTGGGCTTAGTGGCCTGAGGGAAAAGGAGAAGGTGGTGAGAGAGCTTCTGCCGCGGAACTGTTCTTTCCCCGCACCCCAGGATGGGATTGCCCTTGCCGTGAGCTGCAAAGAGGGAGCATGGGCTGTTCTGACCTGTGCTCTCTCTAGCGTATCATGGGAGGAACTGTCAGTCCCTCACCTGTGTCATCTTGCAGGCCCATGCAAAAGCCCTTTTTGTCCTGGAGCTGCTCCGTCGGATGGGAGTTGGGGATGTGCACTCTGCAAGACACCTCAGCCCTGCAAATCTGTGTAATGAACCCCTGGGGCTGCACGGGGCACTGTATGGGCGTGACGGAAGAACAGGCGACTTGCCCTAGCCGTCTTTGCCCTTGGATGCATGCCGTGGCCCTTCCTTCTGGAGGTGGGTGGGAAGGTGAGGAGGAGGAGGCTCTGGGCTCTCGCCAAGATGATTTCTCCTACCATCCCCTCCTTCCATCCTCACGGCCGTCTTCTGGCCGAGCCTTCTCCCCCAGCAGAGCTCCATCCAGAGCAAGAGGAGCTGCCTGGAGTGCTTGTGGGGCTGCTGACCTCCCAGGGCCTCCTGCAGCACTGGGGTCCTCCCATGAAGACAGCACAAGTTGGGATCACCACCTGTAGGGCATGCTCGGAGGCCAAGGGGAATATTTCTGGGCAGAGATGCAGCAAGGGAAGGGCTGATGGTCACTGCCTGTGGAGTAGCCAGAGATGTTGTCCTCAGCGCCAAGGGACAGGGACTGAAGGAGGCCAACAGGCAGTGTGTCCTGCCCTCCCAGTCCTCTAGGAGTGAGGAAGGGTCCGCCTGCTCACCCATTTGTTCCCTCCCAGCATAGCTCCTTTCTCCCTGGACAGCTTTAGAGAGCATTCAGAGAGGAAAGGACCACACAGAGCCAGAGCGTGGGATGCAGCAGAGTTTAATGAGTCTAAAGAGGGAAACAAGATGTCTCTGAGAGGAGGCCACAGTGAAAGGATCGCCACAGGCGGCCAAGTGCCAGCAACCCCCAGAGGGAAAGGGGCAGGCAGGTCCCCCCAAGCTGCCTTTGGTGGGCCTCAAGGCTGAGGGGAGCAGAAAACAAGAAAGGAAAAGGAGGGAAAGGAGAGAGTGGAGGAAGGGAATGAGAGGCATTGGCCATGTTTTCGGAGAGCCCAGGCTGGCCTTTTCCAAAGGGCTGACACCCTTTGCAAGAGGAGTGGGGCATGCTAAGGCCCTCTCCAAGCAATGGTCACGATCTCCGTTGTTTGGTCTAGCATCATCTTCTGGGTTCCCGGGGCTCTTTGTCTGGGCTGTCACCAGTGGCTTTAGCAGGGGGAGCACCTTCTGCTGCCACAGTAGCGGCTGGTGATGCAGGAGAGGTCACAGCAGCCGGAGTTGATGGGGACTCCGTTACTGCTGAGGATGCTGCCAACAGCAGCGGAGGTGGAGGAGCCCACAACGGTGTTCTGTGGGAACGAGCTGAGGATGGGGCCAGGAAGAACCACCACCACAGGGGAGGGCTCGATGATGACGGTGGAGTTCTGGCACTGCCTGACACAGGGCTCGTTGCAGCTGTTGGCCAGCGGGGTTGGGCCGCAGGGCCGGCAGGGCTGGCACTGGTCGTAGCAGGACATGTCTCTGGGCAAGAAGTGCACCTGGGAGACGGGGGAGGGGAAGCAGAGCACGGGGACACATGAGAAGCAGCACTGCACCCATCCACAGTGGAGCCAAGGCACCTCCTGGATCAGCATACGCTGCCCAGCTCCAAGGCCAGGAGCCACCTCAACTAAGTCCCAGCCTCTCTCTGCAGAAGACCTTCTCTCCCCTTCCCTCTGCCATGAGAAGCAGCTCCCAGCCCTGGGCTAGGACAGCCCATAGCAGCTGAGACATACATGGAGGAAAGACCTGATCTTGAAGGAGGACGAGAAAAGGCTCCGCACTTACCTGGTTCCCAAGGAGAAGGAGGCGAGAGAAGTGGATGAGAGAGCAGAGAGTCGGGCTGCCTTTTATAGCAGTCCTGCACTGCCTCAGGCCCGGAGGCACCCTTTGTGGAAGTAATAATTTTCTGACAAGCTCATGTCAAATGCAAACCATCCCAGCTAATGGTATGGGCTGTGTCCTGGTTTCCTGCACTGCTGCCTTTTCATTTCCTGGCTTATGCCACATGCTTTCCCATATGAAGGCTTCTGTAAGTGCTGGCATGAGAGGCCCAAGGATTTCTGGGGCAGACAGACGTCAGTGCAGGCAGAAGACTCAGCTCAAGTGCTGGAGGGGTCCTGAGCTTGCAGGTGATGTACACCTGGGGGTCATTCCTGTGGGCTTGTTTGTGGCAAAGTTGTCAGGAAATGGGCAGCACGCTCATGCTTCTCGTCCGCACGCCCAAGGGCTCTCATGTGGGAGGACGTGCCGCATCCTTTTCTCTTGCTTCCCCCACCTCTCGCTGGTGGTCGCTCATTGTTGCACGCAGGTGGGCTTCTGCTGGGAGTGTCTGACCCCATTGCAACAGTAACAGTGCTCTCAGGACAATTTTGCTGGGCTCATTTGCCTCATCTCCTCCCTGTGCAGACCCTGCAGGTCGTCAGGCAATGCCAGGAGGGTGTCTGGGGCCTGGTGCTTCCCCGGGGTACTTGAGTCCTATCCTGCCAGTGTGGTCCTGAGCATCTCCTCAGCAGAGTCCCCAGTTGATGATGTGCTTTATGTGAGCGTACAGACTTTTGATGGTTCCAGGCAGGCATGCCTGAGCACACGTGCATCCTCCATCTTAGTCTGCCTTGCCTCCGATCCAGCTTAGAGGTAGTTTTAACTGAGGTCTACCCGCTCCCCTTCGTTGACCTTGCTCAGATCATTGCCAGATGTTGCTGCTGGGAGGCTTCAGCCACTGCCACCTCCTATTCCCACGGGAGCAGCTTTCAAGCTTAAGTCCTAGTGCTCGGCCCCAACCTGAGTTACAGCTCCAGCTGTGACACATCTGTGCTTGTATCGGGCCATGGACCACACTGATCTCACTCTGGACCCTGACATGCTGGTGACTTCCCAGCTTCGCCTGAGACCTGCCTCGCCTCTGTGAACACACCTGGTGATTGCTGGACATTGCTGAACCCTGACGACTATCATGCTGACCTGGACTCACGGACTCACTGACTTGCCTTCCCAGCCTGACCCCAGACACATGTAAGACAAGAGCCTGAGCCAGAACACGAGCAGGACAACCTCAAAGTCTGCGCACACTTGCAGACCCATGATCTTATCGGGGTTTTGGAGAAAAGCTGGGATAGCTCTCATGTCTGGAGTGTGCAGTGGCTGCGCAAAACAGAAGGCAAAACTGCAACCCTGCACACCGTCAGAGCAGGTTTCTGTCCCCTCAGGGACCTGCCAGGCAGAATGCTTTGGGAAAGTGCCATGGGGTTTCAAAGAGGTGCAGGGAGCATGTGAAACACAGCAGTGAAGATCTGATGATAATAAAAATAAGGCAACCACCATAACTAGTTCCATGCACGCCGCTTGATAAAGGCATTCAGAAAGATTTACCAGGCACATTAGATGGCTGTGTTTTTGGAGCATGTCTTTCCAAATCGTAAAGCGTGACCAGCAATAGCGTTTTTCTTGAGGTTATTCACAGTTACTTCTGTCCCTTACTGAAGCCTGGAATGGTTCTCTTCTGTTGAAATTCCTATCCACCTAGTTGTGCTTCACTCTCTGCTGGACCCACTCTATCTATTGGGTTTATGTGGCAAGGGTTCAGTAGCTGGGGGCCAAGGTTGCAAGGGTGGCCTCTGTGGGAAGAGTCCAGCAGCTACACCCATGTCTGACAGAGTCAGATCCAATTGGCTCCAAAAGGGACTCACTGCTGCCCAATGCTGAGCCCAGTAGCAACGCCGGTGGTGCCTCCGTGAAAACCTATTTAAGGAAGGGCAAAACACTGCACAGGAAGCGAGGAATGGAGAAAAGGAAATTGTGAGAAACAATCCTGTAAACACCAAGGCCAGAGAGGAGGGAGGAGGAGGAGGTGCTCCAGGCAATGGTGCAGAGATTCCCAGGCAGCCCGAGGGAAAGACCATGGTGGAGCAGATACCCCCATGGAGGATGCCTCGCCAGACCAGGTGGATATCCTGGGCAGGAACTGTGGTCCGTGCAGAGCCCATGCTGAAGCAGGCTCCTGGCAGGAACTGTGGCCCCTGGAGGACCCACGCTGAAGCAGTCTTATCCAGAAGGACAGCAGCCCGTAGACACAATCCACGCTGCAGCCAGTCTTGAAATACTGCAGCCTATGGGAAGGACTCATGCTGGAGCAGAAGAAAACGTGAGGAGGAAACAGCAGCAGAAAGGAACAGTTGTGTACTGACCACAGTGCCCCGTTCTGCATCCCACTGTGGTGCTCAAGGGTGGAGGAAGTAGAAGAGCTGTGAATGAAGGAGGGAAGTTGAGGCTGTGAAAAAGAGGTGGGGATGGGATAAAGGCGTTTCAAGGGGTTTTCTTGCTGTTTCTCACCATCCTGCTGTACTTTTAATCGGCAATAAGGTAAATGAATCTTCCCCAAGTCAAGCCTGGTTTTGCCTGTGATGGTGATCGGTAAGTAATCCCTCTGCCTTTATCTCGACCTGTGACCTTTTTCACCTTACTTTCTCCTCCTGTCCTGTTGAGGAGGGAGAGTGAGAAAGCAGCTGGGTGGGTGTCTGGAAGCCAGCCAAGGTCTTTTTAGTTTCACACCAGTTATGGCAATTAGAGGTGCCATGACTCTTTGTCATTCACATGCTTTTTCTTCTCCTTGAATCTGTGCCATCAGGAGCAGTCTCTTTCTCCTGCTGTTGTTGCCCTCAGAGGACGCTGGGCAATGCTGTCAGCTGGCCTTTGTGCTTGTGTACCTGGGAACTAGGGACAGGTTTACAGCTTTTCTTTCCCCAACCGTCCATCCCTCATTGCCTCTCTTTTCCGGCCCATCCACTCTCAGTGTTTCACAGATAGGTCAGTGCAGAAGATCTCAGCTGTCTTTGTAGTCCCAAATTTCTGAGGTTCAAGCACCAAAGGCTGTTCCCCATGAGCTCTAGGCTTCAGGAGAGGAGGAAGCTAGGACGTGGGGCAGAGTACAGTTCTCATCTCTCAGCATCCAGGCAGGAGGCCCTTCTGTGCAAGGCGGGGCTCTGCGGGTAGGGCCCTCAGTTCTCCCTGGTGTTACGGATGCACGACTAACCAAATCCAACAGGTGTTAAAACTCAGATTTATTCTTCAGCAAAAGTTAGTTAGAAGTCCGATAACATTCTATAAAATCACAGGCTCAATGATATAAAGAGAATTAATACTACACGGCCGACTTAAGAATCCCCAAGATTTAAAGTGATGGCTCAAAACGCGCGTATCACTCACCTAAAAGCTGAGGGCTCTCTCCCTCGAGGAGTTACCTCGGGTGGTGCCCTGGCCCGAGGGGGAGTCCCCGACTGCAGACCCGCTGCTCCGAGGAGGACTGCCAACGTGTCCTCCTGCGGGACCCTGTTTATACCCCTGTCGAATCTGACCTGTGGTCATTTAATTCTATTGGCCAGGAGGGTCACCTTGGTGTACCTGGCGCATCTCAATTGGCCAGTTCAAATTTCAACCTGCAGCCTCCAGGGTTTCCTTCCCCTTCTCGCTTCCTGGAGAAGTTTTGTTTCCTGCTGGCAGGATGGGGGGGGGTGGGATGTACTGCCACACCTGGTCACCCCTATTTCCACTATGCACCCAGAGATCTGCAAATGAAGACGCTGTTTCTGTGAGGGTCTGGGCTTAGTGGCCTGAGGGAAAAGGAGAAGGTGGTGAGAGAGCTTCTGCCGCGGAACTGTTCTTTCCCCGCACCCCAGGATGGGATTGCCCTTGCCGTGAGCTGCAAAGAGGGAGCATGGGCTGTTCTGACCTGTGCTCTCTCTAGCGTATCATGGGAGGAACTGTCAGTCCCTCACCTGTGTCATCTTGCAGGCCCATGCAAAAGCCCTTTTTGTCCTGGAGCTGCTCCGTCGGATGGGAGTTGGGGATGTGCACTCTGCAAGACACCTCAGCCCTGCAAATCTGTGTAATGAACCCCTGGGGCTGCACGGGGCACTGTATGGGCGTGACGGAAGAACAGGCGACTTGCCCTAGCCGTCTTTGCCCTTGGATGCATGCCGTGGCCCTTCCTTCTGGAGGTGGGTGGGAAGGTGAGGAGGAGGAGGCTCTGGGCTCTCGCCAAGATGATTTCTCCTACCATCCCCTCCTTCCATCCTCACGGCCGTCTTCTGGCCGAGCCTTCTCCCCCAGCAGAGCTCCATCCAGAGCAAGAGGAGCTGCCTGGAGTGCTTGTGGGGCTGCTGACCTCCCAGGGCCTCCTGCAGCACTGGGGTCCTCCCATGAAGACAGCACAAGTTGGGATCACCACCTGTAGGGCATGCTCGGAGGCCAAGGGGAATATTTCTGGGCAGAGATGCAGCAAGGGAAGGGCTGATGGTCACTGCCTGTGGAGTAGCCAGAGATGTTGTCCTCAGCGCCAAGGGACAGGGACTGAAGGAGGCCAACAGGCAGTGTGTCCTGCCCTCCCAGTCCTCTAGGAGTGAGGAAGGGTCCGCCTGCTCACCCATTTGTTCCCTCCCAGCATAGCTCCTTTCTCCCTGGACAGCTTTAGAGAGCATTCAGAGAGGAAAGGACCACACAGAGCCAGAGCGTGGGATGCAGTAGAGTTTAATGAGTCTAAAGAGGGAAACAAGATGTCTCTGAGAGGAGGCCACAGTGAAAGGATCGCCACAGGCGGCCAAGTGCCAGCAACCCCCAGAGGGAAAGGGGCAGGCAGGTCCCCCCAAGCTGCCTTTGGTGGGCCTCAAGGCTGAGGGGAGCAGAAAACAAGAAAGGAAAAGGAGGGAAAGGAGAGAGTGGAGGAAGGGAATGAGAGGCATTGGCCATGTTTTCGGAGAGCCCAGGCTGGCCTTTTCCAAAGGGCTGACACCCTTTGCAAGAGGAGTGGGGCATGCTAAGGCCCTCTCCAAGCAATGGTCACGATCTCCGTTGTTTGGTCTAGCATCATCTTCTGGGTTCCCGGGGCTCTTTGTCTGGGCTGTCACCAGTGGCTTTAGCAGGGGGAGCACCTTCTGCTGCCACAGTAGCGGCTGGTGATGCAGGAGAGGTCACAGCAGCCGGAGTTGATGGGGACTCCGTTACTGCTGAGGATGCTGCCAACAGCAGCGGAGGTGGAGGAGCCCACAACGGTGTTCTGTGGGAACGAGCTGAGGATGGGGCCAGGAAGAACCACCACCACAGGGGAGGGCTCGATGATGACGGTGGAGTTCTGGCACTGCCTGACACAGGGCTCGTTGCAGCTGTTGGCCAGCGGGGTTGGGCCGCAGGGCCGGCAGGGCTGGCACTGGTCGTAGCAGGACATGTCTCTGGGCAAGAAGTGCACCTGGGAGACGGGGGAGGGGAAGCAGAGCACGGGGACACATGAGAAGCAGCACTGCACCCATCCACAGTGGAGCCAAGGCACCTCCTGGATCAGCATACGCTGCCCAGCTCCAAGGCCAGGAGCCACCTCAACTAAGTCCCAGCCTCTCTCTGCAGAAGACCTTCTCTCCCCTTCTCTCTGCCATGAGAAGCAGCTCCCAGCCCTGGGCTAGGACAGCCCATAGCAGCTGAGACATACATGGAGGAAAGACCTGATCTTGAAGGAGGACGAGAAAAGGCTCCGCACTTACCTGGTTCCCAAGGAGAAGGAGGCGAGAGAAGTGGATGAGAGAGCAGAGAGTCGGGCTGCCTTTTATAGCAGTCCTGCACTGCCTCAGGCCCGGAGGCACCCTTTGTGGAAGTAATAATTTTCTGACAAGCTCATGTCAAATGCAAACCATCCCAGCTAATGGTATGGGCTGTGTCCTGGTTTCCTGCACTGCTGCCTTTTCATTTCCTGGCTTATGCCACATGCTTTCCCATATGAAGGCTTCTGTAAGTGCTGGCATGAGAGGCCCAAGGATTTCTGGGGCAGACAGACGTCAGTGCAGGCAGAAGACTCAGCTCAAGTGCTGGAGGGGTCCTGAGCTTGCAGGTGATGTACACCTGGGGGTCATTCCTGTGGGCTTGTTTGTGGCAAAGTTGTCAGGAAATGGGCAGCACGCTCATGCTTCTCGTCCGCACGCCCAAGGGCTCTCATGTGGGAGGACGTGCCGCATCCTTTTCTCTTGCTTCCCCCACCTCTCGCTGGTGGTCGCTCATTGTTGCACGCAGGTGGGCTTCTGCTGGGAGTGTCTGACCCCATTGCAACAGTAACAGTGCTCTCAGGACAATTTTGCTGGGCTCATTTGCCTCATCTCCTCCCTGTGCAGACCCTGCAGGTCGTCAGGCAATGCCAGGAGGGTGTCTGGGGCCTGGTGCTTCCCCGGGGTACTTGAGTCCTATCCTGCCAGTGTGGTCCTGAGCATCTCCTCAGCAGAGTCCCCAGTTGATGATGTGCTTTATGTGAGCGTACAGACTTTTGATGGTTCCAGGCAGGCATGCCTGAGCACACGTGCATCCTCCATCTTAGTCTGCCTTGCCTCCGATCCAGCTTAGAGGTAGTTTTAACTGAGGTCTACCCGCTCCCCTTCGTTGACCTTGCTCAGATCATTGCCAGATGTTGCTGCTGGGAGGCTTCAGCCACTGCCACCTCCTCTTCCCACGGGAGCAGCTTTCAAGCTTAAGTCCTAGTGCTCGGCCCCAACCTGAGTTACAGCTCCAGCTGTGACACATCTGTGCTTGTATCGGGCCATGGACCACACTGATCTCACTCTGGACCCTGACATGCTGGTGACTTCCCAGCTTCGCCTGAGACCTGCCTCGCCTCTGTGAACACACCTGGTGATTGCTGGACATTGCTGAACCCTGACGACTATCATGCTGACCTGGACTCACGGACTCACTGACTTGCCTTCCCAGCCTGACCCCAGACACATGTAAGACAAGAGCCTGAGCCAGAACACGAGCAGGACAACCTCAAAGTCTGCGCACACTTGCAGACCCATGATCTTATCGGGGTTTTGGAGAAAAGCTGGGATAGCTCTCATGTCTGGAGTGTGCAGTGGCTGCGCAAAACAGAAGGCAAAACTGCAACCCTGCACACCGTCAGAGCAGGTTTCTGTCCCCTCAGGGACCTGCCAGGCAGAATGCTTTGGGAAAGTGCCATGGGGTTTCAAAGAGGTGCAGGGAGCATGTGAAACACAGCAGTGAAGATCTGATGATAATAAAAATAAGGCAACCACCATAACTAGTTCCATGCACGCCGCTTGATAAAGGCATTCAGAAAGATTTACCAGGCACATTAGATGGCTGTGTTTTTGGAGCATGTCTTTCCAAATCGTAAAGCGTGACCAGCAATAGCGTTTTTCTTGAGGTTATTCACAGTTACTTCTGTCCCTTACTGAAGCCTGGAATGGTTCTCTTCTGTTGAAATTCCTATCCACCTAGTTGTGCTTCACTCTCTGCTGGACCCACTCTATCTATTGGGTTTATGTGGCAAGGGTTCAGTAGCTGGGGGCCAAGGTTGCAAGGGTGGCCTCTGTGGGAAGAGTCCAGCAGCTACACCCATGTCTGACAGAGTCAGATCCAATTGGCTCCAAAAGGGACTCACTGCTGCCCAATGCTGAGCCCAGTAGCAACGCCGGTGGTGCCTCCGTGAAAACCTATTTAAGGAAGGGCAAAACACTGCACAGGAAGCGAGGAATGGAGAAAAGGAAATTGTGAGAAACAATCCTGTAAACACCAAGGCCAGAGAGGAGGGAGGAGGAGGAGGTGCTCCAGGCAATGGTGCAGAGATTCCCAGGCAGCCCGAGGGAAAGACCATGGTGGAGCAGATACCCCCATGGAGGATGCCTCGCCAGACCAGGTGGATATCCTGGGCAGGAACTGTGGTCCGTGCAGAGCCCATGCTGAAGCAGGCTCCTGGCAGGAACTGTGGCCCCTGGAGGACCCACGCTGAAGCAGTCTTATCCAGAAGGACAGCAGCCCGTAGACACAATCCACGCTGCAGCCAGTCTTGAAATACTGCAGCCTATGGGAAGGACTCATGCTGGAGCAGAAGAAAACGTGAGGAGGAAACAGCAGCAGAAAGGAACAGTTGTGTACTGACCACAGTGCCCCGTTCTGCATCCCACTGTGGTGCTCAAGGGTGGAGGAAGTAGAAGAGCTGTGAATGAAGGAGGGAAGTTGAGGCTGTGAAAAAGAGGTGGGGATGGGATAAAGGCGTTTCAAGGGGTTTTCTTGCTGTTTCTCACCATCCTGCTGTACTTTTAATCGGCAATAAGGTAAATGAATCTTCCCCAAGTCAAGCCTGGTTTTGCCTGTGATGGTGATCGGTAAGTAATCCCTCTGCCTTTATCTCGACCTGTGACCTTTTTCACCTTACTTTCTCCTCCTGTCCTGTTGAGGAGGGAGAGTGAGAAAGCAGCTGGGTGGGTGTCTGGAAGCCAGCCAAGGTCTTTTTAGTTTCACACCAGTTATGGCAATTAGAGGTGCCATGACTCTTTGTCATTCACATGCTTTTTCTTCTCCTTGAATCTGTGCCATCAGGAGCAGTCTCTTTCTCCCGCTGTTGTTGCCCTCAGAGGACGCTGGGCAATGCTGTCAGCTGGCCTTTGTGCTTGTGTACCTGGGAACTAGGGACAGGTTTACAGCTTTTCTTTCCCCAACCGTCCATCCCTCATTGCCTCTCTTTTCCGGCCCATCCACTCTCAGTGTTTCACAGATAGGTCAGTGCAGAAGATCTCAGCTGTCTTTGTAGTCCCAAATTTCTGAGGTTCAAGCACCAAAGGCTGTTCCCCATGAGCTCTAGGCTTCAGGAGAGGAGGAAGCTAGGACGTGGGGCAGAGTACAGTTCTCATCTCTCAGCATCCAGGCAGGAGGCCCTTCTGTGCAAGGCGGGGCTCTGCGGGTAGGGCCCTCAGTTCTCCCTGGTGTTACGGATGCACGACTAACCAAATCCAACAGGTGTTAAAACTCAGATTTATTCTTCAGCAAAAGTTAGTTAGAAGTCCGATAACATTCTATAAAATCACAGGCTCAATGATATAAAGAGAATTAATACTACACGGCCGACTTAAGAATCCCCAAGATTTAAAGTGATGGCTCAAAACGCGCGTATCACTCACCTAAAAGCTGAGGGCTCTCTCCCTCGAGGAGTTACCTCGGGTGGTGCCCTGGCCCGAGGGGGAGTCCCCGACTGCAGACCCGCTGCTCCGAGGAGGACTGCCAACGTGTCCTCCTGCGGGACCCTGTTTATACCCCTGTCGAATCTGACCTGTGGTCATTTAATTCTATTGGCCAGGAGGGTCACCTTGGTGTACCTGGCGCATCTCAATTGGCCAGTTCAAATTTCAACCTGCAGCCTCCAGGGTTTCCTTCCCCTTCTCGCTTCCTGGAGAAGTTTTGTTTCCTGCTGGCAGGATGGGGGGGGGTGGGATGTACTGCCACACCTGGTCACCCCTATTTCCACTATGCACCCAGAGATCTGCAAATGAAGACGCTGTTTCTGTGAGGGTCTGGGCTTAGTGGCCTGAGGGAAAAGGAGAAGGTGGTGAGAGAGCTTCTGCCGCGGAACTGTTCTTTCCCCGCACCCCAGGATGGGATTGCCCTTGCCGTGAGCTGCAAAGAGGGAGCATGGGCTGTTCTGACCTGTGCTCTCTCTAGCGTATCATGGGAGGAACTGTCAGTCCCTCACCTGTGTCATCTTGCAGGCCCATGCAAAAGCCCTTTTTGTCCTGGAGCTGCTCCGTCGGATGGGAGTTGGGGATGTGCACTCTGCAAGACACCTCAGCCCTGCAAATCTGTGTAATGAACCCCTGGGGCTGCACGGGGCACTGTATGGGCGTGACGGAAGAACAGGCGACTTGCCCTAGCCGTCTTTGCCCTTGGATGCATGCCGTGGCCCTTCCTTCTGGAGGTGGGTGGGAAGGTGAGGAGGAGGAGGCTCTGGGCTCTCGCCAAGATGATTTCTCCTACCATCCCCTCCTTCCATCCTCACGGCCGTCTTCTGGCCGAGCCTTCTCCCCCAGCAGAGCTCCATCCAGAGCAAGAGGAGCTGCCTGGAGTGCTTGTGGGGCTGCTGACCTCCCAGGGCCTCCTGCAGCACTGGGGTCCTCCCATGAAGACAGCACAAGTTGGGATCACCACCTGTAGGGCATGCTCGGAGGCCAAGGGGAATATTTCTGGGCAGAGATGCAGCAAGGGAAGGGCTGATGGTCACTGCCTGTGGAGTAGCCAGAGATGTTGTCCTCAGCGCCAAGGGACAGGGACTGAAGGAGGCCAACAGGCAGTGTGTCCTGCCCTCCCAGTCCTCTAGGAGTGAGGAAGGGTCCGCCTGCTCACCCATTTGTTCCCTCCCAGCATAGCTCCTTTCTCCCTGGACAGCTTTAGAGAGCATTCAGAGAGGAAAGGACCACACAGAGCCAGAGCGTGGGATGCAGCAGAGTTTAATGAGTCTAAAGAGGGAAACAAGATGTCTCTGAGAGGAGGCCACAGTGAAAGGATCGCCACAGGCGGCCAAGTGCCAGCAACCCCCAGAGGGAAAGGGGCAGGCAGGTCCCCCCAAGCTGCCTTTGGTGGGCCTCAAGGCTGAGGGGAGCAGAAAACAAGAAAGGAAAAGGAGGGAAAGGAGAGAGTGGAGGAAGGGAATGAGAGGCATTGGCCATGTTTTCGGAGAGCCCAGGCTGGCCTTTTCCAAAGGGCTGACACCCTTTGCAAGAGGAGTGGGGCATGCTAAGGCCCTCTCCAAGCAATGGTCACGATCTCCGTTGTTTGGTCTAGCATCATCTTCTGGGTTCCCGGGGCTCTTTGTCTGGGCTGTCACCAGTGGCTTTAGCAGGGGGAGCACCTTCTGCTGCCACAGTAGCGGCTGGTGATGCAGGAGAGGTCACAGCAGCCGGAGTTGATGGGGACTCCGTTACTGCTGAGGATGCTGCCAACAGCAGCAGAGGTGGAGGAGCCCACGGCAGTGTTCTGCGGGAAGGAGCTGAGGATGGGGCCAGGAAGAATCACCACCACGGGAGAGGGCTCGATGACAACAGTGGAAGGCTGGCACTGCCTGACACAGGGCTCGTTGCAGCTGTTGGCCAGCGGGGTTGGGCCGCAGGGCTGGCAGGGCTGGCAGGGCTGGCACTTGTCGGAGCAGGACATGTCTCGGGGCTGGTGGTTCACCTGGGAGAGAGGCCAGGGAGGAAGCAGAGCACAGGGACACCTGAGGAACAGCCTGCAACCCCACCAAAAGGAAGCCAAGGCACCTGCTGGGTGGGGAGGTAGAGGCTGTGCAGGGGGGAACAAGGGCTTCTTTGCCTGAGCTCAGCCGAGTCCTTCGCATAGCAGGAAGGCCCAGCAATGCTCCTGCCTAGCCTGTAGTCAAAAAGCTACCTCAGCCCAGCCTCAGACTCTCTCCGTGACAGACCATCTCTCCTTTGCCCTCTCCACCGACCACGATCTCAGAGCCCTGACAATAAGACCAAGGAGCCGGTAGCAGTTGAGTTGTTCTTGAAGGCTCGATCTTTCTCTAGAGGAGGAGGAGGAGGAGGAGGAGGAGGGGAAAAGGGGGTTCCAACTCACCTGGTTCCTAAGGAGAAGGAGGTGACAGAAGTGGTTGAGAGAGCGACCAGTTGGGCTGGCTTTTATACTGGCCTCACACTGCCTCAGGGCCCAAAGGCAGTTCTGCATAAGCAACAATTTTCCTGCATGCTCCTAATGAACGGAAACATCCCAGGTAATGACATGGGATGTGCTGCTGTTTGCCTCTACGCTGCCTTTGTATTTCCCGGTTTATGTCATGCCCATTCCATCACGGAAGCTTCTTTTGAGTGCTGGGATGAGAAGTCCCAGGACTTCCAGGTCAAGGATGCATCACAGTGTGCAGGAGACAGGGACTAAGTGCCAGAAGAGTCCAGTGGAGGCAGGTGATGTCAGTCTGGGGCACTCTGGTGGGTTTTTTATGGTCCTGCTGACAGGGAGGGCCCTAGCTGCTCCCAGCCCTCCAATCCTTGGCTCGTCACCCAAGGGCTCCTGTCAGTACGTGCCCTGTGCTCTTTCCTTCCCACCCGGCTCAGTCCAACAGTCAGTGGCTGTTGTCTTCCCAGGCAGGCGTGCTGCACTTCAGGTTTTCAACTCTCTTTCACCTTAAGCTGCCCTCAGGAGGAAGTTGCCAACCTCTTTGGCCTCCTCCTCTCTCTGGACAGTCCCTGAGACGCCTCTAGCTATGCTGCCTGTGCATCTGTCCTGCTCAGAGTGCCCCGTCCCCGCGCTGGCAGGGAGGTCCCCAACAGCGCCTCAGTCACATCCCTTCCTATTGCCTCTGCCCCCATGTGCTTATCAGCAGCAACGTGCGTGGGAGTGTGATTGTGTACCAGTCTGTGGGATTACCTGCATGCACATCTATGCTTGTGCGTACACCCAGCTGTATGCCTCTGGCGAGACCGTGTTTCTGTGTGCATGTGTATTTTTTTGCACAGGTGTGAGTACTTGCATGCAACTACATGTGTCTGTGTCCTTCTGCACGTATGCCTGACTCTGTGCATCTGTGTATATCGTTGTGTATGCTTGTTGGATATGTGTGAATGCATGCAAGTGTGTACATAGTTGTGCCTGACCTCACGCCCAGGCCTAACCATTCCAAGGCCTGTAGTGACATCCCTCCACAACAGTGCCAGGCACTGACACAGTCTCAGCCCCTCGTTGTCTGAGGGGTCACAGACAGGGTCACAGCACTCGGGTCTCACTGAGGAGAACCCTGGCCAACTCTTTCCATGCTGCCGCCAGGCAGCCCTGGGGGGCTGTGCTGCTTCCCAGCGTCCTCACTCCTGACTCATGTAAAAGCTTTGAGGTTACAGGATTCTGTTGGTCTGTAGCGACGGGGGAGCCCTCTGCCCCAAATGGCCCTTGCCCAGAGACAGGAGCTATGGGAAAAGGAATGAGAGCCTGGGGAGCCTGGGAGGAGGAAGTTGGTAAACACCAGGCCTTGGGCCAAGGGCTCCAGAAAACAGCACCAACACTGGAAAGGGCTGAGGATCCACACCACCAGCAGCCCTAGAGGAATCCAGCAGTGGCATAAGCTCCCCCTTCAAGCCTCAAATGTGACACAGTCTGGAAACAGTGGTTCCCAACCATTTGACCTTAGCTGAGCTGCCGGAGACCTAGCTTGAGGGCCCCATGGCCGGGGGAAGGAGAAAGGAAATCCAGCATCACCTAGGATGATTCCATACACTAGGAGCATGCAGGAAAATTGTTGCTTATGCAACAAATGGGTGAGCAGGTCAGAACAGCCCGTGCTCCCTCTTTGCAGCTCACGGCAAGGGCAATCCCATCCTGGGGTGCGGGGAAAGAACAGTTCCGTGGCAGAAGCTCTCTCACCACCTTCTCCTTTTCCCTCAGGCCACTAAGCCCAGACCCTCACACCTCTGGTAAGGGACAGAAGTAACTGTGGATAACCTCAAGAAAAACGCTATTGCTGGTCACGCTTTACGATTTGGAAAGACATGCTCCAAAAACACAGCCATCTAATGTGCCTGGTAAATCTTTCTGAATGCCTTTATCAAGCGGCGTGCATGGAACTAGTTATGGTGGTTGCCTTATTTTTATTATCATCAGATCTTCACTGCTGTGTTTCACATGCTCCCTGCACCTCTTTGAAACCCCATGGCACTTTCCCAAAGCATTCTGCCTGGCAGGTCCCTGAGGGGACAGAAACCTGCTCTGACGGCGTGCAGGGTGGGGGAGAAAATCGAGAAAAGGAGTAAAACTTGTAGGTTGAGATAAGAATGGTTTAAGAGAACAGAAAAGAAGAAACTAATAATGATACCGATAACACTAATAAAATGACAACAGTAATAATAAAAGGATTGGAACGTACAAATGATGCGCAGTGCAATTGCTCACCACCCGCCGACCGACACCCAGGTAGTCCCCGAGCGGCGATTCCCCGCCCCCACTTCCCAGTTCCTATACTAAATGGGACGTCACATGGTGTGGAATACCCCATTGGCCAGTTTGGGTCAGGTGCCCTGGCCCCTCCAGCTTTCTCACTGGCCGGGCATGAGAAGCTGAAAAATCCTTGACTTTAGTCTGAACACTACGTAGCAACAACTGAAAACATCAGGGTTATCAACATTCTTCGCATACGGAACTCAAAACATAGCACTGTACCAGCTACTAGGAAGACAGTTAACTCTATCCCAGCTGAAACCAGGACAACAGGACTCAAGTACCCCGGGGAAGCACCAGGCCCCAGACACCCTCCTGGCGTTGCCTGACGACCTGCAGGGTCTGCACAGGGAGGGGATGAGGCAAATGAGCCCAGCAAAATTGTCCTGAGAGCACTGTTACTGTTGCAATGGGGTCAGACACTCCCAGCAGAAGCCCACCTGCGTGCAACAATGAGCGACCACCAGCGAGAGGTGGGGGAAGCAAGAGAAAAGGATGCGGCACGTCCTCCCACATGAGAGCCCTTGGGCGTGCGGACGAGAAGCACGAGCGTGCTGCCCATTTCCTGACAACTTTGCCACAAACAAGCCCACAGGAATGACCCAGGTGTACATCACCTGCCTGCACGGGACCCCTCCAGCACTTGAGCTGAGTCTTCTGCCTGCACTGACGTCTGTCTGCCTGCACTGACGTCTGTCTGCCCCAGAAATCCTTGGGCCTCTCATGCCAGCACTTACAGAAGCCTTCATATGGGAAAGCACGTGGCATAAGCCAGGAAATGAAAAGGCAGCAGTGCAGGAAACCAGGACACAGCCCATACCATCAGCTGGGATGGTTTGCATGTGACATGAGCTTGTCAGAAAATTATTACTTCCACAAAGGGTGCCTCTGGGCCTGAGGCAGTGCAGGACTGCTATAAAAGGCAGCCCGACTCTCTGCTCTCTCATCCACTTCTCTCGCCTCCTTCTCCTTGGGAACCAGGTGAGTGCGGAGCCTTTTCTCGTCCTCCTTCAAGATCAGGTCTTTCCTCCATGTATGTCTCAGCTGCTATGGGCTGTCCTAGCCCAGGGCTGGGAGCTGCTTCTCATGGCAGAGGGAAGGGGAGAGAAGGTCTTCTGCAGAGGGAGGCTGGGACTTAGTTGAGGTGGCTCCTGGCCTTGGAGCTGGGCAGCGTATGCTGATCCAGGAGGTGCCTTGGCTCCACTGTGGATGGGTGCAGTGCTGCTTCTCATGTGTCCCCGTGCTCTGCTTCCCCTCCCCCGTCTCCCAGGTGCACTTCTTGCCCAGAGACATGTCCTGCTACGACCAGTGCCAGCCCTGCCGGCCCTGCGGCCCAACCCCGCTGGCCAACAGCTGCAACGAGCCCTGTGTCAGGCAGTGCCAGAACTCCACTGTCGTCATCGAGCCCTCCCCCGTGGTGGTGACCCTGCCCGGCCCCATCCTCAGCTCCTTCCCGCAGAACACCGTTGTGGGCTCCTCCACCTCCGCTGCTGTTGGCAGCATCCTCAGCAGTAACGGAGTCCCCATCAACTCCGGCTGCTGTGACCTCTCCTGCATCACCAGCCGCTACTGTGGCAGCAGATGTCAACCCTGCTAAAGCTGCTGGCAACGTCCTCGGGCAAGAACCTCAATAACGTGGTGCTCGCCAGAAGAGCTTCGGGGCATTGTTTCCTTCTTCCAGTCTCTTCTCTGTCTCTTTCTTTTGCTGTCGGTGCCTCCCAATGCCAGCCTAGCGGGGCCTGCATCCCTCTGCAGGGCAGGCAGACGGACACCCTGCAGGAGCTCCACTGCATCTTAGTGGCTGCCCCTGGTGCTCCCTGTGAGCCACCTCCTTTTCTTCTTTAGACTCATTAAAGTTGTGCTGCATCCCAGCCCGGGCCTCCGAGTCCTCCTTCCTTCTGAGGCAACTCTTCCAGTCTGCTCAGGGAAAAGATGGAGGAAGGGGGGGTGGGATTCCCTGCAGTGGCTTTTGTTTTGTGCCCTTTCCCTTGCAGCTGACGAAGACATCCCTAGCTACTCCACAGCCAATGGCCATCAGCGAGAGGATTGCTCCCAAGGATGGCAGGAGTGGGGATGGGGAGACAAGAATGCCTGCGGGCAGCCCACAGCCTCATCTCCGCCTTCCCCTCCCCTCCATTACTTGATCTAGGTCCATGGCCAGCACACATGGGCACAGGCAGATGAGACAGGTACCTCTTACAGTCCTTCAGCACCTGGCAGGGCCCAGCTGCTCTCCAGACATGCAGGGCTGAGGTAATTCACAAGTTAGGATCGGGACCAGCCGCACTGAGGCTGCACAATGGAGTCCCCACTCCCTGTGAACCCAACAGCCCCATGGGCCACTGGGGCTCCAGGAGAGCACCCAGTGCCCAAAGATCCACTTTCTGGCCACCACCCCACCATTTACAGGCAGCGGGTGACTGGGCAGATGGCAGCAGCGCACAGAGCAGCCCCACAGCTACTTGCGCTCTCCGCAGTCCAGTGGCCCCCTGCCTTCTCATGGCTTGTTTCAGGTGCCCGTCTTCCCTGAGTTTGTGCAAGGGATTTGTGGCTTCGCTATTAATGCCAACGTTTAGGTATGCTTTTCAATTACACTTGAAATTTTCTTTTTGGACCCTGGCCTTTTAGCCCCAGCCAATGCTCTATATCCTGGTGTCCCTTGGGTATCCGTGGTCTCCTGGGTGCAGAAAAGGAACTCCTGAAGACAATGCTGGGCTCAAAAGAATGTCTCAGGCACACAGCGCCCCATGGACCACGTGAGGTTCCCCTCATGCTCCTCCTGCCCACAGTTCAGGGCAGAGACAGCATTTTTGTCCAGCTCATTGGGCACTGGGCACCTTCGGCGGTACAGGACAGGCACCAACCCAAGCACAGCACAACGCTAGGGATGACCCTGCCCGTACTCAGCTTCCCTGGCTCCCCAGCTGCTCTGAGGCAGGGCCAGCCCGAGCTCTGCTCACACCACCACTGCTCCTCACTTGCAGGCAGGGTCTTGCTAGCCCTGCAGTCCCTGGCCGTTGGAGATCTGTCCTCCAGCATGAGGAGATTGAAGTAGACAGACGCCTGTAATCTTGAGAGCAGACAGCAGATGACCCTTCATTGTTAAAACACACACATACTTATAGTCACATATTCTGCAAAGTCACTGTACACGCGCACAAGCATAAAATATGATTCGTTATATCAACACTGTACACGCGCATAAACTTAAGATATAATTGGTTGTACTAACACTGTACACGCGCATAAACATAGGACACAATTGGTTATACTAAAACATGCGAAACTTGTCTCAGTCTAATTTGTCAAGATAAACTGCCGAATTGAGGTTCTTTGTGCCAAGTTCCCTTTATCGTGGAATGTGCACCTGTGTTCTTCTAATTGGCATCTTTCTTTTTTTGTCTTCCTGTTTATTCTTTTCAGGGTCTTCTAAAGGCATCTGGAATGCTCTTGCGACCGTTAGCTAAATATGTGTCCACAATTCCCCCTTTTTTGTTTTTCGACAAGTAACAACATGCTGTATTGCCCGTTGCAAAAACCTATGAACACAGCTAATTAAACACGGCAAAAGCAACATTATACCTAATAAAATACATAAGAATAAAAGACTGTTCAGGTAATGCCAATGACACACAAAAAGAGGTTTGATTAATAGCTTTAGTCAGTGTCACCCAAACATTCTTACTGTCCCACGGTGTTAAATGATGTGGATCAATCACCGGTGCCACTGTCATGCTGCTTACTACAGTCAGCGTGTTCCATATCAATCTCAGCATAAGGTTTCGTCCATTTAGTTGGAATCCACTTCGGCCCATTTTCTGTAATGACACAAGCATAACCTCGGCCCCACGTTATTACTTTAAAAGGTCCCTCCCATTGCTGACGCTCAATATTTTTAACCCAGACTTTCCACCCACTATCAATATTTTGAATCCCACTATTCATTGTTTGAAAATGCCGAACTACAGGGGGGGACAACTGACTCTCCACGCAGGGTCAAAAAATTCATCACATATATTGCTTTCATGAGTCTATTTGAAGGAGGTTCCCCTAATTCCCTCGTTTTTTTGTTTTTCCAAAAAATCTTTTAATACTTTATGAGTACGTTCGATTATAGCTTGACCTGTGGGAGAATGAGGAATGCCAGTAATATGAGTAACTCCCCACTGCTGAAAAAATTCCTGAGTCCGTTGTGCTATAAAACATGGTCCGTTATCTGTTTTTATCTGGGCCGGGACACCCATTACTGCAAATGCTTGTCGTAAGTGTGTTTGCAGATGTCGACCTGTTTTGCCCGCAAGTGCTGTGGCCCATATCATCAAGGAATATGTATCAACAGAAACATGAACATAACACAATTTTCCAAAAGCTGGTACATGAGTCACATCAGTCTGCCACAACTGCAAGGATTGCAGACCCCTAGGATTTACAGCGCCATCTCCGTGCCCAGATAATTTCTGGCACTCAGCACAGGATTGAATGATGGCTTTGGCATCTGCTATAGAAATTTGAAACTGTTTGGCTAATACTTTCGCTGGTTGGTGGAAAAAACTATGAGCTCCACGTGCCTGTAGAAATTTATTGGGGGATGGCCCAGTCCATACAGGATTAGCTAGCAAATCAGCTCGTTTATTCCCTTCTGTGATCCATCCAGGCAAACTGGTGTGACTTCGGACATGCATTATATAATAACACTTTGTCCATTGGTTTAACAGAAATAGCAACATCTTAAATTTTTCAAACAATGTGATGTTATCAATTTCTTTCAAATAAGCCTGTCTCAAGCGTTTTACTACACCTACCACATATAAAGAATCAGCAATAATATTGACCTCAACATGCTGCCACTTTTTAAATACTTCTATTACAGCTTGAAGTTCCACCACTTGGGGGGAGCCTTCACATGTGACAATGTGATTTTTCCATACCTGACCTTCTTTCCAAACTACTACTGCCTTTCCTGTTTTTCCACTGCCATCCGTAAATACTGTAGGACCATCAGTAGGTAACTCTGCACACAATTCTTTTTCTTCTAGTTGTATATTTTGTAGCAAGGTAAACATTTTGTGTGCAGGAAGATGAATATCTATCTTTCCTTCGAAATCTGCAAAAGCAATTTGTAAAGTTAGACTATTCTGTAGACACCATTGTAAATATCCTTGAGTTAAAGGAACGACAATCGTGTGCGGTTCTCGTCCACAAATCTCAATAATCCAACGTCTCCCCTTTATAATTAATGCTGAAATCATTTCAATTCGAGAAATTATGGTTTTTCGGGCCTGGTGAGCTAAAAAGATCCATTCTATTATTAACAAGTCTTTGTGACTTCCCTCCCATTGATATATGATCCCGAGGGGTTGTTTTTCTTGGTTTAAAATGCTAAGATTAATGTCAAGATTTTCTTTAATTCTAAAAGCCTGACTCTGGGATATTATATCTGCTACCTGTTGTAATGCTTGTTTACCTTGAGGGGTCAATTGTCGAGGTGCCATTAAGGTAGTGTCGCCTCGTAACATTTCAAATAAAGGGGTCAGAAGCTCATCATCTATTCCCAACAGTGTTCGAACCCAATGGATTGTCCCCAGTAATTTTTGCACATCATTCAATGTTTCAATCTTGTCTGTAATTTCCAGTTTTTGTGGAACTATAGTTTTTTCTAAAATCTTCCAGCCTAAATATTTCCATGGTTGCATTTTTTGTACCTTTTCTGGTGCTATTTTTAAACCAAAATCAGACAATTGTGTAGTCAATTCTTTGAGCTTTTCGGATAACTCTCTTTTCCCTGCTATCAAGATATCATCCATATAGTGATAAATAATCAAGTCTGGATTTTGTTGTCTAAACCCTTTTAGAGCTTGGGATACATAGGATTGGCATATGGTTGGAGAATTTTTCATTCCTTGTGGCAGAACTACCCAATGATAACATTCCATGGGTTCCTGTTTGTTTATGGTGGGGATACAAAAGGCAAATTTTTCCACATCTTTCGGGTCTAAATATATTGTAAAGAAACAATCCTTTAAATCAATAATCAAAATGTTCCATCCTTGTGGAATCATAGTAGGCGTGGGTAACCCTAATTGAAGGGCTCCCATATTTTCCATTACTTCATTTATTTTTCTTAAATCATGAAATAGTCTCCATTTCCCAGATTTTTTTGGAATGACAAAAATTGGTGTATTCCAAGGGCTCGTGGTATTCACCAAGTGCCCTTGTTCCAATTGCTCCTGTACTAACTGTTTCAAGATGGCGACCTTAGATTCAGTCAGCGGCCATTGATCTACCCAAATCGGTTCCTCTGTTTTCCATTTCAGTTTTAGGCATGGTCGCCCGTCAATGGCCGCGCCACAAAATTGTCTCCTGTACTAAGCACACATCCCATTTGACTTAATGCATCCCTGCCTATCAGGTTCATAGGGATATTGGTTACATAAGGTTTGATATAAGAAACTGAATTTTGACAAATCAATTGAATCATATATTTGCTTTGTCGAGTTTTTGATAATCCTCCCACACCGAACAGTTTCAAATCCATCTCAGAAAGCTCCCAAGTAACAGGCCAGTCCTCCCACAACAGAACCGTTACATCTGCTCCAGTGTCCACTAATGCTTGTAATTTTATTTTTTCTAGCCTGTTCTTTGCATTTTGTAACTCTGCTGATATACTAGGTTTTGTTTTATTGATCTCCATTGACCACATAATTTGAGCTTCTAATCCCGTAGATCCAAACCCTGCATTGCCACACTGTTGATTAACCTTACATGGTACATTTGCTTTAAAAGGGACTAGCTGTGCAATTCTGCTTCCTTCCTGTATTGATACTGGTGGAGACAGCGTCCAAATCATAGCATAAATACGGCCTGTGTAGTCCACATCAATCACCCCGGGAAGCACAAAAATTCCTTGTAATGTTATACTAGACCGTCCCAACAACAGGGCACTAAGCCCATTACCTAATGGTCCTTGTGCGTTTACTGGCACACGGTGTACCTGAGAGTTCCATAGTAGAATGGTTTCTATTGTTGAGACATCCACTCCGGCACTTCCAGCTGTTCGGGCTGGCAATTCTGCCAGACATCCTTCTTGGCGTCATTCTGGGGTCCTTTCGGAGCTTTCCAGCACCGCTCCTCACACTCTTCTTGTAGTTTCCCGGCGATGGGGTACCTCGAGGTGGCAGAGCTACACCTTCATTTGTGAAACGAGATCTACATTGGTTAGCATAATGTCTCCCTTTATGACAACGAGGGCATATATTAGGCCCAGCTTCCACTTTGTTTTGCCCTTCTTTACACTGAAATTGCAAATGTCCCGGTTGTCCACATTTATAGCATTTCTTAACAATTTTTGTACCCATTCGCATGGCTACAGCAAAAGCATTGGCCATTAATGTAGTTTTATGCTCCAAAGACCCAACTTTGTTACAGGCCTCTATCATATCTACTAGCGTCACTCTTCCTGGCATCGATTGTAGTATTTTTTTACAGTCTGCATTTGCATTTTCCACGGCCAATTTTATTATCAATGCTTCTTTGGCATCAGCATTATCTATTTGCTTTTCAATAGCATCTCGCAGACGACCAATAAAGGACATATAAGGTTCCGTATTACCCTGCCTTATACTTGTAAATGATTGTTCTGGCTTTCCAGCTTCAGGCAAGGTTACCATTGCCTTCAGAGCTAAGGAAGCTGATTCTTGTAATGCTTCCACCGGTAGCCTCACTTGCCTGTTAACATCTGCAAAGTCACCAGTCCCCATCATTTGTGCAGAAGTGATCATATACCGCGGATCTCCTTCTGGGCGGTCCAAATTTCTTAGTGCTGCTAAATCACATAATTCTGCCCATTTCACCTTCCATAATAGACGCTGAGTCGGGGTTAAAATCATTGTAGCCAATTGTGTACAATCAAAGCCCGTTAAAATTTGACCAGAAAATATATTCTCCAATAACGCCTGACTAAACGGAGCAGACAGTCCATTAGCCATTACTGTTTTCCGTACTTCTTTTATTAAATCCCAATTGAAAGGTTGCCACACGTTTGGGGCATTCTGCCTGACTGTAACTGGAAAAGCCACAGGATTTAGACCTTCGGTTAACATTTTATCATTTATGTCCTTCCATCGCTTGTTTGTAGCTTCTCCTGGGGATGTATCTGTCTCATAAGGAGGTGCAGAGGGGATAGGTCTCTGCTCGAGAGGCAGGTTACTTAAAGGTTGATCGTTGCCTCCATTAATGACATCTCCCTCGGTGTTTAATTCCTCATCACTGTCCGAATTATTTACCACCTCACCACACACACTTCTCTTTTTTTCCGGGGTATATTCAATTGAAATTTTTACAGCAGCAGCCACCTCCTTTTCTGCCTTAAGGGCTTTCAACGTTTCCAGCACCAATCTCCACGTAGCAGAGATTTTCTGAGCCTTCACGTCCCCACGCGGTACAAAGTCCCAAATTACTTTTCCCATTTCTTCCCAATTTTTAACTTCAAAGACTTCTACATTCGAAGTGGGGGCACCATGGTCCTTAAGCCACTTCAGCATCATACGTAAAGTATTTGAATCATACTTAATCCCTCTCACGGAGAGGATATGCAAAAGCATTTGTACAATTGCCCCTTCTTCCACAGACATCTGGGCACCCATTTTAATCCTCCTAGCCGCTCACCTGACTTCCAAACAAGCAGGGTGATTGATCCCCCGGGAGAAGGTTGTCCGCTCAGTCCAGCTGGCTACACGATCGTTCGGCTAGAGTCTCCTCCGGACGCACTTCCAGCAATTCCAGCGTTTTCTCGGCCCGCAATCATGTCGGGGTCACCATTTGAGGAGACTGAAGTAGACGGATGCCTGTAATCTTGAAAGCAGACAGCAGACGACCCTTTATTGTTAAAACACACACATACTTATAGTCACATATTCTGCAAAGTCACTGTACACGCGCACAAGCATAAAATATGATTCGTTATATCAACACTGTACACGCGCATAAACATGATATAATTGGTTATACTAACACTGTACACGCGCATAAACATAGGACACAATTGGTTATACTAACTAAAACATGCGAAACTTGTCTCAGTCTAATTTGTCAAGATAAACTGCCGAATTGAGGTTCTTTGTGCCAAGTTCCCTTTATCGTGGAATGTGCACCTGTGTTCTTCTAATTGGCATCTTTCTTTTTTTGTCTTCTTTTTTATTCTTTTCAAGGTCTTCTAAAGGCATCTGGAATGCTCTTGCAACCGTTAGCTAAATATGTGTCCACACAGCAGACCCTGCACACCACTGGGAACCACATGGACACACCGAAGGGCAGGGCTGTGCCCTCACAGTAGGACACCTCTCCCCATGCCAGGCTCTGCAGGGAACAGGACCAGTCTGGGCAGTTACATGGGGAGGAAGAGTACTAGTACTACGTCCAGGAAGGCACAGCCCCAGCATGTGTCCAAGGCCCTGCTCTGCCCTGGCCCCAGGCAGTGGACCCCTGGATGGAGCCCTTCAACACACAACAGAGCTTTCACCTAGAAGACCTAGATAATCAGTACGCTCCTCTGGGTGTAGGTATCTGGGCGTGCTGGTTGACAGCCGGCTGAATATGAGCCAGCAGTGTGCCCAGGTGGCCAAGAAGGCCAACGGCATCCTAGCCTGTATCAGGAACAGTGTGGCCAGCAGGAACAGGGAGGTGGTTGTTCCCCTGTACTCGGCACTGGTGAGGCCGCACCTCGAGTCCTGTGTTCAGTTTTGGGCCCCTCACTACAGGAAAGACATTGAGCTGCTTGAGCGTGTCCAGAGAAGGGCAACCAAGTTGGTGAGGGGCCTTGAGCACAAGTCTTATGAGGAGCGGCTGAGGGATCTGGGGTTGTTCAGTCTAGAAAAGAGGAGGCTGAGGGGAGACCTTATCGCTCTCTACAACTACCTGAAAGGGGGTTGTAGTGAGGTGGGTGTTGGTCTCTTCTGTCAGGTGTCTGGAGATAGGACAAGAGGAAATGGCCTCAAGTTGAGGCAAGGGAGATTTAGGTTAGATATTAGGAAAAATTTTTTTACTGAGAGGGTTGTCAAACATTGGAATGGGCTGCCCAGGGAAGTGGTTGATTCACCATCCCTGGAGGTATTCAAAAAGCGAGTGGACAGGGTACTCCAGGGCATGGTTTAGGGGGCATGGTTAATGGTTGGACTTGATGATCTTGAAGGTCTTTTCCAACCAAAATGATTCTATGATTCTATTCTATGATCTGCCGCCTTAGACAGAAGTCTAATGTGGACCTGCTGACTCACTCTTTGGGGGTTCTCATTTCTCTTGATCGTGACAAAAGCCTTCCAGAGAAGAAGTTCAAATGTTCATGTCCCTCTTTGCTATTCCCTGCCTGCAGTGTATGCCTCACTAGGTGAACAAGTCTAGGAAATGAAGAGGACATGAGCCATGCAGCATCCCATTTTCTCTGCAAAAAAAATGTTAGTCTCAATTGCAATAAACTCTTTTGGAATGCGGATTTTCTTTGTCTTGACAGTGGTGCAGTGGAGCCGTTTGCATACAGTGACATCACGATTGAAAGACATCACTGAGAGGATCATAGAATCATAGAATAGTCCAGGCTGGAAAGGACCTTGAAAGATCATCTGGTCCAACGTTTCATGGGAACGGGAGCCTAGATGAGATCATCTACAACCCTGTCCAAGCGCATCTTGAAAAATTCCAGGGGTGGGAACTCTACCACATCCCTGGGGAGGTCGTTCCGGTGAATGATTGTTCTTACTGTAAAAAAATATATTTCTTATGTCAAGATGAACCCTCTCCCAGTGCAACTTGTACTCGTTGGCCCTTGTCTTCTCCTTGTGACTCCTTGTGATGAGAGAGCCTCCGTCCTCTTTGTAGCCACTGGAATACCGTGATGAGGTTCCCCCCAAGCCTTCTGTTCCCCAGGGAGAAAGGACATAACTCCTTCAGTCTTTCCTCACAGGACAGGTTCTCCAGCGCTTCGGTCACCTTCAACATGTACAAGGGGGCGGCGGCGGGTGCTGGTACTGGATCAGCAGAGGCCGAGTCAGGGGACTTGGATCCCAGCGGTGGCTTTCTTGTTGCAGAATGGGATTCAGCAGGAGAGCCACCTGGGTGAAGATGACCACAAACCCCATGTCCATGCTACCAGGGCTTGCAGGAAGCAGATTTTCTTTTTCATGAGTGGTATACTGGAGCAGTTTGCGTATGGTGACATCACAATTAAAGGACATCACCGAGAGGATCATGAACTCGGTGATAGCCAGGAGGAAGGGGAAAATGACTGTGCCTTCCAGCAGGCAACACAAATGATTTTCCTGGTGACAAGGAAAGTCTTCATCATTTCTGACACAACAGTTATGGTGTACCAGATCTCCACAAAGGAAACCTGATGCAGAAGAAGAAATGCATCAGGGTCTGCAGGTGCTGATTGGTCCACGCGGTGACAATGAGGAGGCCATTCTCCACCAGAGTTAGAAGGTACATGGAGAAGATAATGGCACGTGGGGCCATGTGCCCACCGTGAGAGGTCTGGGAAGCCCAGGGGAATGAGATCAGTTACCAGCGACTTGTTCTCCTTTACCGTGGCCCAGTACGTGACCAGAAGGAATCGGCTGCCCAGACAAGAGTGAAGGAACAAAGCTGTGGTGGGTTAAATCTGTGATTTCTGTTGCTGTCAGAGGGACAAAACCAGCCCCTGTGGCTGACTGACAGAACCCATTTACCCCAGAGGAAGGTCTGACCATGCCTGGGCTGAGGTGCGGGTAGTACACCAGAGCAGGGAGGACCTGGCAGCCTTCCGACTGACATTTCTGGCTTGCTGGAACTGACCATTGCCATGAAATGGCTGACTCCCGTTGCAACTCATCGTCTGTGTGGTAATTCCTGGGTGCATTGGTTTCTTGATTGCCTCATTCATAATTGCCTACTTGAAATGCCCAAGGTGCCTGTTAGTAGGAAGGTAGACCCTGGGTAGAAATTTCATCAAGTGTGATGGGGAAGAGGAGACAGCACTTGGCGAGAGCTGCCAACGTCTTTGCCCAAAGGAGCTAAGCTGAGGTGAGGCACCCACTAAGCTGAGCATCCCTCGGAAGCAGTTACAATCAGTTCATTGATGAAACCATGAAATTAATTTACCGTGTTGCCAAGTGACAAAAGTCACTGCAGGGAATCCCACCCTCCCCTTCCTCCGCCTTTTTCCCTGAGCAGACTGGAAGAGTTGCCTCAGAAGGAAGGAGGACTCGGAGGCCCGGGCTGGGATGCAGCACAACTTTAATGAGTCTAAAGAAGAAAAGGAGGTGGCTCACAGGGAGCACCAGGGGCAGCCACTAAGATGCAGTGGAGCTCCTGCAGGGTGTCCATCTGCCTGCCCTGCAGAGGGACGCAGGCCAACAGGCCCCACTAGGCTGGCATTGGGGGATGCCGACAGCAAAAGAAAGAGACAGAGTGGAGACTGGAAGATGGAAACAGTGGCCCAAAGCTCTTATCTTCTGGCGAGCACCACGTTATTGAGGTTCTTGCCCGAGGACGTTGCCAGCAGCTTTAGCAGGGTTGACATCTGCTGCCACAGTAGCGGCTGGTGATGCAGGAGAGGTCACAGCAGCCGGAGTTGATGGGGACTCCGTTACTGCTGAGGATGCTGCCAACAGCAGCGGAGGTGGAGGAGCCCACAACGGTGTTCTGCGGGAAGGAGCTGAGGATGGGGCCGGGCAGGGTCACCACCACGGGGGAGGGCTCGATGACGACAGTGGAGTTCTGGCACTGCCTGACACAGGGCTCGTTGCAGCTGTTGGCCAGCGGGGTTGGGCCGCAGGGCCGGCAGGGCTGGCACTGGTCGTAGCAGGACATGTCTCTGGGCAAGAAGTGCACCTGGGAGACGGGGGAGGGGAAGCAGAGCACGGGGACACATGAGAAGCAGCACTGCACCCATCCACAGTGGAGCCAAGGCACCTCCTGGATCAGCATACGCTGCCCAGCTCCAAGGCCAGGAGCCACCTCAACTAAGTCCCAGCCTCCCTCTGCAGAAGACCTTCTCTCCCCTTCCCTCTGCCATGAGAAGCAGCTCCCAGCCCTGGGCTAGGACAGCCCATAGCAGCTGAGACATACATGGAGGAAAGACCTGATCTTGAAGGAGGACGAGAAAAGGCTCCGCACTCACCTGGTTCCCAAGGAGAAGGAGGCGAGAGAAGTGGATGAGAGAGCAGAGAGTCGGGCTGCCTTTTATAGCAGTCCTGCACTGCCTCAGGCCCAGAGGCACCCTTTGTGGAAGTAATAATTTTCTGACAAGCTCATGTCACATGCAAACCATCCCAGCTGATGGTATGGGCTGTGTCCTGGTTTCCTGCACTGCTGCCTTTTCATTTCCTGGCTTATGCCACGTGCTTTCCCATATGAAGGCTTCTGTAAGTGCTGGCATGAGAGGCCCAAGGATTTCTGGGGCAGACAGACGTCAGTGCAGGCAGACAGACGTCAGTGCAGGCAGAAGACTCAGCTCAAGTGCTGGAGGGGTCCCGTGCAGGCAGGTGATGTACACCTGGGTCATTCCTGTGGGCTTGTTTGTGGCAAAGTTGTCAGGAAATGGGCAGCACGCTCGTGCTTCTCGTCCGCACGCCCAAGGGCTCTCATGTGGGAGGACGTGCCGCATCCTTTTCTCTTGCTTCCCCCACCTCTCGCTGGTGGTCGCTCATTGTTGCACGCAGGTGGGCTTCTGCTGGGAGTGTCTGACCCCATTGCAACAGTAACAGTGCTCTCAGGACAATTTTGCTGGGCTCATTTGCCTCATCCCCTCCCTGTGCAGACCCTGCAGGTCGTCAGGCAACGCCAGGAGGGTGTCTGGGGCCTGGTGCTTCCCCGGGGTACTTGAGTCCTGTTGTCCTGGTTTCAGCTGGGATAGAGTTAACTGTCTTCCTAGTAGCTGGTACAGTGCTATGTTTTGAGTTCCGTATGCGAAGAATGTTGATAACCCTGATGTTTTCAGTTGTTGCTACGTAGTGTTCAGACTAAAGTCAAGGATTTTTCAGCTTCTCATGCCCGGCCAGTGAGAAAGCTGGAGGGGCCAGGGCACCTGACCCAAACTGGCCAATGGGGTATTCCACACCATGTGACGTCCCATTTAGTATAGGAACTGGGAAGTGGGGGCGGGGAATCGCCGCTCGGGGACTACCTGGGTGTCGGTCGGCGGGTGGTGAGCAATTGCACTGCGCATCATTTGTACGTTCCAATCCTTTTATTATTACTGTTGTCATTTTATTAGTGTTATCGGTATCATTATTAGTTTCTTCTTTTCTGTTCTCTTAAACCATTCTTATCTCAACCTACAAGTTTTACTCCTTTTCTCGATTTTCTCCCCCACCCTGCACGCCGTCAGAGCAGGTTTCTGTCCCCTCAGGGACCTGCCAGGCAGAATGCTTTGGGAAAGTGCCATGGGGTTTCAAAGAGGTGCAGGGAGCATGTGAAACACAGCAGTGAAGATCTGATGATAATAAAAATAAGGCAACCACCATAACTAGTTCCATGCACGCCGCTTAATAAAGGCATTCAGAAAGATTTACCAGGCACATTAGATGGCTGTGTTTTTGGAGCATGTCTTTCCAAATCGTAAAGCGTGACCAGCAATAGCGTTTTTCTTGAGGTTATCCACAGTTACTTCTGTCCCTTACCAGAGGTGTGAGGGTCTGGGCTTAGTGGCCTGAGGGAAAAGGAGAAGGTGGTGAGAGAGCTTCTGCCACGGAACTGTTCTTTCCCCGCACCCCAGGATGGGATTGCCCTTGCCGTGAGCTGCAAAGAGGGAGCACGGGCTGTTCTGACCTGCTCACCCATTTGTTGCATAAGCAACAATTTTCCTGCATGCTCCTAGTGTATGGAATCATCCTAGGTGATGCTGGATTTCCTTTCTCCTTCCCCCGGCCATGGGGCCCTCAAGCTAGGTCTCCGGCAGCTCAGCTAAGGTCAAATGGTTGGGAACCACTGTTTCCAGACTGTGTCACATTTGAGGCTTGAAGGGGGAGCTTATGCCACTGCTGGATTCCTCTAGGGCTGCTGGTGGTGTGGATCCTCAGCCCTTTCCAGTGTTGGTGCTGTTTTCTGGAGCCCTTGGCCCAAGGCCTGGTGTTTACCAACTTCCTCCTCCCAGGCTCCCCAGGCTCTCATTCCTTTTCCCATAGCTCCTGTCTCTGGGCAAGGGCCATTTGGGGCAGAGGGCTCCCCCGTCGCTACAGACCAACAGAATCCTGTAACCTCAAAGCTTTTACATGAGTCAGGAGTGAGGACGCTGGGAAGCAGCACAGCCCCCCAGGGCTGCCTGGCGGCAGCATGGAAAGAGTTGGCCAGGGTTCTCCTCAGTGAGACCCGAGTGCTGTGACCCTGTCTGTGACCCCTCAGACAACGAGGGGCTGAGACTGTGTCAGTGCCTGGCACTGTTGTGGAGGGATGTCACTACAGGCCTTGGAATGGTTAGGCCTGGGCGTGAGGTCAGGCACAACTATGTACACACTTGCATGCATTCACACATATCCAACAAGCATACACAACGATATACACAGATGCACAGAGTCAGGCATACGTGCAGAAGGACACAGACACATGTAGTTGCATGCAAGTACTCACACCTGTGCAAAAAAATACACATGCACACAGAAACACGGTCTCGCCAGAGGCATACAGCTGGGTGTACGCACAAGCATAGATGTGCATGCAGGTAATCCCACAGACTGGTACACAATCACACTCCCACGCACGTTGCTGCTGATAAGCACATGGGGGCAGAGGCAATAGGAAGGGATGTGACTGAGGCGCTGTTGGGGACCTCCCTGCCAGCGCGGGGACGGGGCACTCTGAGCAGGACAGATGCACAGGCAGCATAGCTAGAGGCGTCTCAGGGACTGTCCAGAGAGAGGAGGAGGCCAAAGAGGTTGGCAACTTCCTCCTGAGGGCAGCTTAAGGTGAAAGAGAGTTGAAAACCTGAAGTGCAGCACGCCTGCCTGGGAAGACAACAGCCACTGACTGTTGGACTGAGCCGGGTGGGAAGGAAAGAGCACAGGGCACGTACTGACAGGAGCCCTTGGGTGACGAGCCAAGGATTGGAGGGCTGGGAGCAGCTAGGGCCCTCCCTGTCAGCAGGACCATAAAAAACCCACCAGAGTGCCCCAGACTGACATCACCTGCCTCCACTGGACTCTTCTGGCACTTAGTCCCTGTCTCCTGCACACTGTGATGCATCCTTGACCTGGAAGTCCTGGGACTTCTCATCCCAGCACTCAAAAGAAGCTTCCGTGATGGAATGGGCATGACATAAACCGGGAAATACAAAGGCAGCGTAGAGGCAAACAGCAGCACATCCCATGTCATTACCTGGGATGTTTCCGTTCATTAGGAGCATGCAGGAAAATTGTTGCTTATGCAGAACTGCCTTTGGGCCCTGAGGCAGTGTGAGGCCAGTATAAAAGCCAGCCCAACTGGTCGCTCTCTCAACCACTTCTGTCACCTCCTTCTCCTTAGGAACCAGGTGAGTTGGAACCCCCTTTTCCCCTCCTCCTCCTCCTCCTCCTCCTCCTCTAGAGAAAGATCGAGCCTTCAAGAACAACTCAACTGCTACCGGCTCCTTGGTCTTATTGTCAGGGCTCTGAGATCGTGGTCGGTGGAGAGGGCAAAGGAGAGATGGTCTGTCACGGAGAGAGTCTGAGGCTGGGCTGAGGTAGCTTTTTGACTACAGGCTAGGCAGGAGCATTGCTGGGCCTTCCTGCTATGCGAAGGACTCGGCTGAGCTCAGGCAAAGAAGCCCTTGTTCCCCCCTGCACAGCCTCTACCTCCCCACCCAGCAGGTGCCTTGGCTTCCTTTTGGTGGGGTTGCAGGCTGTTCCTCAGGTGTCCCTGTGCTCTGCTTCCTCCCTGGCCTCTCTCCCAGGTGAACCACCAGCCCCGAGACATGTCCTGCTCCGACAAGTGCCAGCCCTGCCAGCCCTGCCAGCCCTGCGGCCCAACCCCGCTGGCCAACAGCTGCAACGAGCCCTGTGTCAGGCAGTGCCAGCCTTCCACTGTTGTCATCGAGCCCTCTCCCGTGGTGGTGATTCTTCCTGGCCCCATCCTCAGCTCCTTCCCGCAGAACACTGCCGTGGGCTCCTCCACCTCTGCTGCTGTTGGCAGCATCCTCAGCAGTAACGGAGTCCCCATCAACTCCGGCTGCTGTGACCTCTCCTGCATCACCAGCCGCTACTGTGGCAGCAGAAGGTGCTCCCCCTGCTAAAGCCACTGGTGACAGCCCAGACAAAGAGCCCCGGGAACCCAGAAGATGATGCTAGACCAAACAACGGAGATCGTGACCATTGCTTGGAGAGGGCCTTAGCATGCCCCACTCCTCTTGCAAAGGGTGTCAGCCCTTTGGAAAAGGCCAGCCTGGGCTCTCCGAAAACATGGCCAATGCCTCTCATTCCCTTCCTCCACTCTCTCCTTTCCCTCCTTTTCCTTTCTTGTTTTCTGCTCCCCTCAGCCTTGAGGCCCACCAAAGGCAGCTTGGGGGGACCTGCCTGCCCCTTTCCCTCTGGGGGTTGCTGGCACTTGGCCGCCTGTGGCGATCCTTTCACTGTGGCCTCCTCTCAGAGACATCTTGTTTCCCTCTTTAGACTCATTAAACTCTGCTGCATCCCACGCTCTGGCTCTGTGTGGTCCTTTCCTCTCTGAATGCTCTCTAAAGCTGTCCAGGGAGAAAGGAGCTATGCTGGGAGGGAACAAATGGGTGAGCAGGCGGACCCTTCCTCACTCCTAGAGGACTGGGAGGGCAGGACACACTGCCTGTTGGCCTCCTTCAGTCCCTGTCCCTTGGCGCTGAGGACAACATCTCTGGCTACTCCACAGGCAGTGACCATCAGCCCTTCCCTTGCTGCATCTCTGCCCAGAAATATTCCCCTTGGCCTCCGAGCATGCCCTACAGGTGGTGATCCCAACTTGTGCTGTCTTCATGGGAGGACCCCAGTGCTGCAGGAGGCCCTGGGAGGTCAGCAGCCCCACAAGCACTCCAGGCAGCTCCTCTTGCTCTGGATGGAGCTCTGCTGGGGGAGAAGGCTCGGCCAGAAGACGGCCGTGAGGATGGAAGGAGGGGATGGTAGGAGAAATCATCTTGGCGAGAGCCCAGAGCCTCCTCCTCCTCACCTTCCCACCCACCTCCAGAAGGAAGGGCCACGGCATGCATCCAAGGGCAAAGACGGCTAGGGCAAGTCGCCTGTTCTTCCGTCACGCCCATACAGTGCCCCGTGCAGCCCCAGGGGTTCATTACACAGATTTGCAGGGCTGAGGTGTCTTGCAGAGTGCACATCCCCAACTCCCATCCGACGGAGCAGCTCCAGGACAAAAAGGGCTTTTGCATGGGCCTGCAAGATGACACAGGTGAGGGACTGACAGTTCCTCCCATGATACGCTAGAGAGAGCACAGGTCAAAACAGCCCATGCTCCCTCTTTGCAGCTCACGGCAAGGGCAATCCCATCCTGGGGTGCGGGGAAAGAACAGTTCCGCGGCAGAAGCTCTCTCACCACCTTCTCCTTTTCCCTCAGGCCACTAAGCCCAGACCCTCACAGAAACAGCATCTTCATTTGCAGACCTCTGGGTGCATAGTGGAAATAGGGGTGCCCAGGGAGAACTGAGGGCCCTACCCGCAGAGCCCCGCCTTGCACAGAAGGGCCTCCTGCCTGGATGCTGAGAGACGAGAACTGTACTGTGCCCCACGTCCTAGCTTCCTCCTCTCCTGAAGCCTAGAGCTCATGGGGAACAGCCTTTGGTGCTTGAACCTCAGAAATTTGGGACTACAAAGACAGCTGAGATCTTCTGCACTGACCTATCTGTGAAACACTGAGAGTGGATGGGCCGGAAAAGAGAGGCAATGAGTGATGGACGGTTGGGGAAAGAAAAGCTGTAAACCTGTCCCTAGTTCCCAGGTACACAAGCACAAAGGCCAGCTGACAGCATTGCCCAGCGTCCTCTGAGGGCAACAACAGCAGGAGAAAGAGACTGCTCCTGATGGCACAGATTCAAGGAGAAGAAAAAGCATGTGAATGACAAAGAGTCATGGCACCTCTAATTGCCATAACTGGTGTGAAACTAAAAAGACCTTGGCTGGCTTCCAGACACCCACCCAGCTGCTTTCTCACTCTCCCTCCTCAACAGGACAGGAGGAGAAAGTAAGGTGAAAAAGGTCACAGGTCGAGATAAAGGCAGAGGGATTACTTACCGATCACCATCACAGGCAAAACCAGGCTTGACTTGGGGAAGATTCATTTACCTTATTGCCGATTAAAAGTACAGCAGGATGGTGAGAAACAGCAAGAAAACCCCTTGAAACGCCTTTATCCCATCCCCACCTCTTTTTCACAGCCTCAACTTCCCTCCTTCATTCACAGCTCTTCTACTTCCTCCACCCTTGAGCACCACAGTGGGATGCAGAACGGGGCACTGTGGTCAGTACACAACTGTTCCTTTCTGCTGCTGTTTCCTCCTCACGTTTTCTTCTGCTCCAGCATGAGTCCTTCCCATAGGCTGCAGTATTTCAAGACTGGCTGCAGCGTGGATTGTGTCTACGGGCTGCTGTCCTTCTGGATAAGACTGCTTCAGCGTGGGTCCTCCAGGGGCCACAGTTCCTGCCAGGAGCCTGCTTCAGCATGGGCTCTGCACGGACCACAGTTCCTGCCCAGGATATCCACCTGGTCTGGCGAGGCATCCTCCATGGGGGTATCTGCTCCACCATGGTCTTTCCCTCGGGCTGCCTGGGAATCTCTGCACCATTGCCTGGAGCACCTCCTCCTCCTCCCTCCTCTCTGGCCTTGGTGTTTACAGGATTGTTTCTCACAATTTCCTTTTCTCCATTCCTCGCTTCCTGTGCAGTGTTTTGCCCTTCCTTAAATAGGTTTTCACGGAGGCACCACCGGCGTTGCTACTGGGCTCAGCATTGGGCAGCAGTGAGTCCCTTTTGGAGCCAATTGGATCTGACTCTGTCAGACATGGGTGTAGCTGCTGGACTCTTCCCACAGAGGCCACCCTTGCAACCTTGGCCCCCAGCTACTGAACCCTTGCCACATAAACCCAATAGATAGAGTGGGTCCAGCAGAGAGTGAAGCACAACTAGGTGGATAGGAATTTCAACAGAAGAGAACCATTCCAGGCTTCAGTAAGGGACAGAAGTAACTGTGAATAACCTCAAGAAAAACGCTATTGCTGGTCACGCTTTACGATTTGGAAAGACATGCTCCAAAAACACAGCCATCTAATGTGCCTGGTAAATCTTTCTGAATGCCTTTATCAAGCGGCGTGCATGGAACTAGTTATGGTGGTTGCCTTATTTTTATTATCATCAGATCTTCACTGCTGTGTTTCACATGCTCCCTGCACCTCTTTGAAACCCCATGGCACTTTCCCAAAGCATTCTGCCTGGCAGGTCCCTGAGGGGACAGAAACCTGCTCTGACGGCGTGCAGGGTTGCAGTTTTGCCTTCTGTTTTGCGCAGCCACTGCACACTCCAGACATGAGAGCTATCCCAGCTTTTCTCCAAAACCCCGATAAGATCATGGGTCTGCAAGTGTGCGCAGACTTTGAGGTTGTCCTGCTCGTGTTCTGGCTCAGGCTCTTGTCTTACATGTGTCTGGGGTCAGGCTGGGAAGGCAAGTCAGTGAGTCCGTGAGTCCAGGTCAGCATGATAGTCGTCAGGGTTCAGCAATGTCCAGCAATCACCAGGTGTGTTCACAGAGGCGAGGCAGGTCTCAGGCGAAGCTGGGAAGTCACCAGCATGTCAGGGTCCAGAGTGAGATCAGTGTGGTCCATGGCCCGATACAAGCACAGATGTGTCACAGCTGGAGCTGTAACTCAGGTTGGGGCCGAGCACTAGGACTTAAGCTTGAAAGCTGCTCCCGTGGGAAGAGGAGGTGGCAGTGGCTGAAGCCTCCCAGCAGCAACATCTGGCAATGATCTGAGCAAGGTCAACGAAGGGGAGCGGGTAGACCTCAGTTAAAACTACCTCTAAGCTGGATCAGAGGCAAGGCAGACTAAGATGGAGGATGCACGTGTGCTCAGGCATGCCTGCCTGGAACCATCAAAAGTCTGTACGCTCACATAAAGCACATCATCAACTGGGGACTCTGCTGAGGAGATGCTCAGGACCACACTGGCAGGACAGGTGTCGTGGTTTAACCCCAGCCAACAACTAGGCACCACGCAGCCGCTCACCCACTCCCCCCCACCCAGTGGGATGGGGGAGAAAATCGGGAGAAGGAGTAAAACTTGTAGGTTGAGATAAGAATGGTTTAAGAGAACAGAAAAGAAGAAACTAATAATGATACCAATAACACTAATAAAATGACAACAGTAATAATAAAAGGATTGGAATGTACAAATGATGCGCAGTGCAATTGCTCACCACCCGCCGACCGACACCCAGCTAGTCCCCGAGCGGCGATTCCCCGCCCCCACTTCCCAGTTCCTATACTAAATGGGACGTCACATGGTGTGGAATACCCCGTTGGCCAGTTTGGGTCAGGTGCCCTGGCTGTGTCCTGTGCCAACTTCTTGTGCCACTCCAGCTTTCTCGCTGGCCGGGCATGAGAAGCTGAAAAATCCTTGACTTTAGTCTGAACACTACGTAGCAACAACTGAAAACATCAGTGTTATCAACATTCTTCGCATACGGAACTCAAAACATAGCACTGTACCAGCTACTAGGAAGACAGTTAACTCTATCCCAGCTGAAACCAGGACAACAGGACTCAAGTACCCCGGGGAAGCACCAGGCCCCAGACACCCTCCTGGCGTTGCCTGACGACCTGCAGGGTCTGCACAGGGAGAGGATGAGGCAAATGAGCCCAGCAAAATTGTCCTGAGAGCACTGTTACTGTTGCAGTGGGGTCAGACACTCCCAGCAGAAGCCCACCTGCGTGCAACAATGAGCGACCACCAGCGAGAGGTGGGGGAAGCAAGAGAAAAGGATGCGGCACGTCCTCCCACATGAGAGACCTTGGGCGTGCGGGCGAGAAGCACGACCGTGCTGCCCGTTTCCTGACAACTTTGCCACAAACAAGCCTACAGGAATGACCCAGGTGTACATCACCTGCCTGCACAGGACCCCTCCAGCACTTGAGCTGAGTCTTCTGCCCGCACTGACGTCTGTCTGCCTGCACTGACGTCTGTCTGCCCCAGAAATCCTTGGGCCTCTCATGCCAGCACTTACAGAAGCCTTCATATGGGAAAGCACATGGCATAAGCCAGGAAATGAAAAGGCAGCAGTGCAGGAAACCAGGACACAGCCCATACCATCAGCTGGGATGGTTTGCATGTGACATGAGCTTGTCAGAAAATTATTACTTCCACAAAGGGTGCCTCTGGGCCTGAGGCAGTGCAGGACTGCTATAAAAGGCAGCCCGACTCTCTGCTCTCTCATCCACTTCTCTCGCCTCCTTCTCCTTGGGAACCAGGTGAGTGCGGAGCCTTTTCTCGTCCTCCTTCAAGATCAGGTCTTTCCTCAATGTATGTCTCAGCTGCTATGGGCTGTCCTAGCCCAGGGCTGGGAGCTGCTTGTCATAGCAGAGGGAAGGGGAGAGAAGGTCTTCTGCAGAGGGAGGCTGGGACTTAGTTGAGGTGGCTCCTGGCCTTGGAGCTGGGCAGCGTATGCTGATCCAGGAGGTGCCTTGGCTCCACTGTGGATGGGTGCAGTGCTGCTTCTCATGTGTCCCCGTGCTCTGCTTCCCCTCCCCCGTCTCCCAGGTGCACTTCTTGCCCAGAGACATGTCCTGCTACGACCAGTGCCAGCCCTGCCGGCCCTGCGGCCCAACCCCGCTGGCCAACAGCTGCAACGAGCCCTGTGTCAGGCAGTGCCAGAACTCCACTGTTGTCATCGAGCCCTCCCCCGTGGTGGTGACCCTGCCCGGCCCCATCCTCAGCTCCTTCCCGCAGAACACCGTTGTGGGCTCCTCCACCTCCGCTGCTGTTGGCAGCATCCTCAGCAGTAACGGAGTCCCCATCAACTCCGGCTGCTGTGACCTCTCCTGCATCACCAGCCGCTACTGTGGCAGCAGATGTCAACCCTGCTAAAGCTGCTGGCAACGTCCTCGGGCAAGAACCTCAATAACGTGGTGCTCGCCAGAAGAGCTTCGGGGCATTGTTTCCTTCTTCCAGTCTCTTCTCTGTCTCTTTCTTTTGCTGTCGGTGCCTCCCAATGCCAGCCTAGCGGGGCCTGCATCCCTCTGCAGGGCAGGCAGACGGACACCCTGCAGGAGCTCCACTGCATCTTAGTGGCTGCCCCTGGTGCTCCCTGTGAGCCACCTCCTTTTCTTCTTTAGACTCATTAAAGTTGTGCTGCATCCCAGCCCGGGCCTCCGAGTCCTCCTTCCTTCTGAGGCAACTCTTCCAGTCTGCTCAGGGAAAAGATGGAGGAAGGGGGGGTGGGATTCCCTGCAGTGGCTTTTGTTTTGTGCCCTTTCCCTTGCAGCTGACGAAGACATCCCTAGCTACTCCACAGCCAATGGCCATCAGCGAGAGGATTGCTCCCAAGGATGGCAGGAGTGGGGATGGGGAGACAAGAATGCCTGCGGGCAGCCCACAGCCTCATCTCCGCCTTCCCCTCCCCTCCATTACTTGATCTAGGTCCATGGCCAGCACACATGGGCACAGGCAGATGAGACAGGTACCTCTTACAGTCCTTCAGCACCTGGCAGGGCCCAGCTGCTCTCCAGACATGCAGGGCTGAGGTAATTCACAAGTTAGGATCGGGACCAGCCGCACTGAGGCTGCACAATGGAGTCCCCACTCCCTGTGAACCCAACAGCCCCATGGGCCACTGGGGCTCCAGGAGAGCACCCAGTGCCCAAAGATCCACTTTCTGGCCACCACCCCACCATTTACAGGCAGCGGGTGACTGGGCAGATGGCAGCAGCGCACAGAGCAGCCCCACAGCTACTTGCGCTCTCCGCAGTCCAGTGGCCCCCTGCCTTCTCATGGCTTGTTTCAGGTGCCCGTCTTCCCTGAGTTTGTGCAAGGGATTTGTGGCTTCGCTATTAATGCCAACGTTTAGGTATGCTTTTCAATTACACTTGAAATTTTCTTTTTGGACCCTGGCCTTTTAGCCCCAGCCAATGCTCTATATCCTGGTGTCCCTTGGGTATCCGTGGTCTCCTGGGTGCAGAAAAGGAACTCCTGAAGACAATGCTGGGCTCAAAAGAATGTCTCAGGCACACAGCGCCCCATGGACCACGTGAGGTTCCCCTCATGCTCCTCCTGCCCACAGTTCAGGGCAGAGACAGCATTTTTGTCCAGCTCATTGGGCACTGGGCACCTTCGGCGGTACAGGACAGGCACCAACCCAAGCACAGCACAAACGCTAGGGATGACCCTGCCCGTACTCAGCTTCCCTGGCTCCCCAGCTGCTCTGAGGCAGGGCCAGCCCGAGCTCTGCTCACACCACCACTGCTCCTCACTTGCAGGCAGGGTCTTGCTAGCCCTGCAGTCCCTGGCCGTTGGAGATCTGTCCTCCAGCATGAGGAGATTGAAGTAGACAGACGCCTGTAATCTTGAGAGCAGACAGCAGATGACCCTTTATTGTTAAAACACACACATACTTATAGTCACATATTCTGCAAAGTCACTGTACACGCGCACAAGCATAAAATATGATTCGTTATATCAACACTGTACACGCGCATAAACTTAAGATATAATTGGTTGTACTAACACTGTACACGCGCATAAACATAGGACACAATTGGTTATACTAAAACATGCGAAACTTGTCTCAGTCTAATTTGTCAAGATAAACTGCCGAATTGAGGTTCTTTGTGCCAAGTTCCCTTTATCGTGGAATGTGCACCTGTGTTCTTCTAATTGGCATCTTTCTTTTTTTGTCTTCCTGTTTATTCTTTTCAGGGTCTTCTAAAGGCATCTGGAATGCTCTTGCGACCGTTAGCTAAATATGTGTCCACAATTCCCCCTTTTTTGTTTTTCGACAAGTAACAACATGCTGTATTGCCCGTTGCAAAAACCTATGAACACAGCTAATTAAACACGGCAAAAGCAACATTATACCTAATAAAATACATAAGAATAAAAGACTGTTCAGGTAATGCCAATGACACACAAAAAGAGGTTTGATTAATAGCTTTAGTCAGTGTCACCCAAACATTCTTACTGTCCCACGGTGTTAAATGATGTGGATCAATCACCGGTGCCACTGTCATGCTGCTTACTACAGTCAGCGTGTTCCATATCAATCTCAGCATAAGGTTTCGTCCATTTAGTTGGAATCCACTTCGGCCCATTTTCTGTAATGACACAAGCATAACCTCGGCCCCACGTTATTACTTTAAAAGGTCCCTCCCATTGCTGACGCTCAATATTTTTAACCCAGACTTTCCACCCACTATCAATATTTTGAATCCCACTATTCATTGTTTGAAAATGCCGAACTACAGGGGGGGACAACTGACTCTCCACGCAGGGTCAAAAAATTCATCACATATATTGCTTTCATGAGTCTATTTGAAGGAGGTTCCCCTAATTCCCTCGTTTTTTTGTTTTTCCAAAAAATCTTTTAATACTTTATGAGTACGTTCGATTATAGCTTGACCTGTGGGAGAATGAGGAATGCCAGTAATATGAGTAACTCCCCACTGCTGAAAAAATTCCTGAGTCCGTTGTGCTATAAAACATGGTCCGTTATCTGTTTTTATCTGGGCCGGGACACCCATTACTGCAAATGCTTGTCGTAAGTGTGTTTGCAGATGTCGACCTGTTTTGCCCGCAAGTGCTGTGGCCCATATCATCAAGGAATATGTATCAACAGAAACATGAACATAACACAATTTTCCAAAAGCTGGTACATGAGTCACATCAGTCTGCCACAACTGCAAGGATTGCAGACCCCTAGGATTTACAGCGCCATCTCCGTGCCCAGATAATTTCTGGCACTCAGCACAGGATTGAATGATGGCTTTGGCATCTGCTATAGAAATTTGAAACTGTTTGGCTAATACTTTCGCTGGTTGGTGGAAAAAACTATGAGCTCCACGTGCCTGTAGAAATTTATTGGGGGATGGCCCAGTCCATACAGGATTAGCTAGCAAATCAGCTCGTTTATTCCCTTCTGTGATCCATCCAGGCAAACTGGTGTGACTTCGGACATGCATTATATAATAACACTTTGTCCGTTGGTTTAACAGAAATAGCAACATCTTAAATTTTTCAAACAATGTGATGTTATCAATTTCTTTCAAATAAGCCCGTCTCAAGCGTTTTACTACACCTACCACATATAAAGAATCAGCAATAATATTGACCTCAACATGCTGCCACTTTTTAAATACTTCTATTACAGCTTGAAGTTCCACCACTTGGGGGGAGCCTTCACATGTGACAATGTGATTTTTCCATACCTGACCTTCTTTCCAAACTACTACTGCCTTTCCTGTTTTTCCACTGCCATCCGTAAATACTGTAGGACCATCAGTAGGTAACTCTGCACACAATTCTTTTTCTTCTAGTTGTATATTTTGTAGCAAGGTAAACATTTTGTGTGCAGGAAGATGAATATCTATCTTTCCTTCGAAATCTGCAAAAGCAATTTGTAAAGTTAGACTATTCTGTAGACACCATTGTAAATATCCTTGAGTTAAAGGAACGACAATCGTGTGCGGTTCTCGTCCACAAATCTCAATAATCCAACGTCTCCCCTTTATAATTAATGCTGAAATCATTTCAATTCGAGAAATTATGGTTTTTCGGGCCTGGTGAGCTAAAAAGATCCATTCTATTATTAACAAGTCTTTGTGACTTCCCTCCCATTGATATATGATCCCGAGGGGTTGTTTTTCTTGGTTTAAAATGCTAAGATTAATGTCAAGATTTTCTTTAATTCTAAAAGCCTGACTCTGGGATATTATATCTGCTACCTGTTGTAATGCTTGTTTACCTTGAGGGGTCAATTGTCGAGGTGCCATTAAGGTAGTGTCGCCTCGTAACATTTCAAATAAAGGGGTCAGAAGCTCATCATCTATTCCCAACAGTGTTCGAACCCAATGGATTGTCCCCAGTAATTTTTGCACATCATTCAATGTTTCAATCTTGTCTGTAATTTCCAGTTTTTGTGGAACTATAGTTTTTTCTAAAATCTTCCAGCCTAAATATTTCCATGGTTGCATTTTTTGTACCTTTTCTGGTGCTATTTTTAAACCAAAATCAGACAATTGTGTAGTCAATTCTTTGAGCTTTTCGGATAACTCTCTTTTCCCTGCTATCAAGATATCATCCATATAGTGATAAATAATCAAGTCTGGATTTTGTTGTCTAAACCCTTTTAGAGCTTGGGATACATAGGATTGGCATATGGTTGGAGAATTTTTCATTCCTTGTGGCAGAACTACCCAATGATAACATTCCATGGGTTCCTGTTTGTTTATGGTGGGGATACAAAAGGCAAATTTTTCCACATCTTTCGGGTCTAAATATATTGTAAAGAAACAATCCTTTAAATCAATAATCAAAATGTTCCATCCTTGTGGAATCATAGTAGGCGTGGGTAACCCTAATTGAAGGGCTCCCATATTTTCCATTACTTCATTTATTTTTCTTAAATCATGAAATAGTCTCCATTTCCCAGATTTTTTTGGAATGACAAAAATTGGTGTATTCCAAGGGCTCGTGGTATTCACCAAGTGCCCTTGTTCCAATTGCTCCTGTACTAACTGTTTCAAGATGGCGACCTTAGATTCAGTCAGCGGCCATTGATCTACCCAAATCGGTTCCTCTGTTTTCCATTTCAGTTTTAGGCATGGTCGCCCGTCAATGGCCGCGCCACAAAATTGTCTCCTGTACTAAGCACACATCCCATTTGACTTAATGCATCCCTGCCTATCAGGTTCATAGGGATATTGGTTACATAAGGTTTGATATAAGAAACTGAATTTTGACAAATCAATTGAATCATATATTTGCTTTGTCGAGTTTTTGATAATCCTCCCACACCGAACAGTTTCAAATCCATCTCAGAAAGCTCCCAAGTAACAGGCCAGTCCTCCCACAACAGAACCGTTACATCTGCTCCAGTGTCCACTAATGCTTGTAATTTTATTTTTTCTAGCCTGTTCTTTGCATTTTGTAACTCTGCTGATATACTAGGTTTTGTTTTATTGATCTCCATTGACCACATAATTTGAGCTTCTAATCCCGTAGATCCAAACCCTGCATTGCCACACTGTTGATTAACCTTACATGGTACATTTGCTTTAAAAGGGACTAGCTGTGCAATTCTGCTTCCTTCCTGTATTGATACTGGTGGAGACAGCGTCCAAATCATAGCATAAATACGGCCTGTGTAGTCCACATCAATCACCCCGGGAAGCACAAAAATTCCTTGTAATGTTATACTAGACCGTCCCAACAACAGGGCACTAAGCCCATTACCTAATGGTCCTTGTGCGTTTACTGGCACACGGTGTACCTGAGAGTTCCATAGTAGAATGGTTTCTATTGTTGAGACATCCACTCCGGCACTTCCAGCTGTTCGGGCTGGCAATTCTGCCAGACATCCTTCTTGGCGTCATTCTGGGGTCCTTTCGGAGCTTTCCAGCACCGCTCCTCACACTCTTCTTGTAGTTTCCCGGCGATGGGGTACCTCGAGGTGGCAGAGCTACACCTTCATTTGTGAAACGAGATCTACATTGGTTAGCATAATGTCTCCCTTTATGACAACGAGGGCATATATTAGGCCCAGCTTCCACTTTGTTTTGCCCTTCTTTACACTGAAATTGCAAATGTCCCGGTTGTCCACATTTATAGCATTTCTTAACAATTTTTGTACCCATTCGCATGGCTACAGCAAAAGCATTGGCCATTAATGTAGTTTTATGCTCCAAAGACCCAACTTTGTTACAGGCCTCTATCATATCTACTAGCGTCACTCTTCCTGGCATCGATTGTAGTATTTTTTTACAGTCTGCATTTGCATTTTCCACGGCCAATTTTATTATCAATGCTTCTTTGGCATCAGCATTATCTATTTGCTTTTCAATAGCATCTCGCAGACGACCAATAAAGGACATATAAGGTTCCGTATTACCCTGCCTTATACTTGTAAATGATTGTTCTGGCTTTCCAGCTTCAGGCAAGGTTACCATTGCCTTCAGAGCTAAGGAAGCTGATTCTTGTAATGCTTCCACCGGTAGCCTCACTTGCCTGTTAACATCTGCAAAGTCACCAGTCCCCATCATTTGTGCAGAAGTGATCATATACCGCGGATCTCCTTCTGGGCGGTCCAAATTTCTTAGTGCTGCTAAATCACATAATTCTGCCCATTTCACCTTCCATAATAGACGCTGAGTCGGGGTTAAAATCATTGTAGCCAATTGTGTACAATCAAAGCCCGTTAAAATTTGACCAGAAAATATATTCTCCAATAACGCCTGACTAAACGGAGCAGACAGTCCATTAGCCATTACTGTTTTCCGTACTTCTTTTATTAAATCCCAATTGAAAGGTTGCCACACGTTTGGGGCATTCTGCCTGACTGTAACTGGAAAAGCCACAGGATTTAGACCTTCGGTTAACATTTTATCATTTATGTCCTTCCATCGCTTGTTTGTAGCTTCTCCTGGGGATGTATCTGTCTCATAAGGAGGTGCAGAGGGGATAGGTCTCTGCTCGAGAGGCAGGTTACTTAAAGGTTGATCGTTGCCTCCATTAATGACATCTCCCTCGGTGTTTAATTCCTCATCACTGTCCGAATTATTTACCACCTCACCACACACACTTCTCTTTTTTTCCGGGGTATATTCAATTGAAATTTTTACAGCAGCAGCCACCTCCTTTTCTGCCTTAAGGGCTTTCAACGTTTCCAGCACCAATCTCCACGTAGCAGAGATTTTCTGAGCCTTCACGTCCCCACGCGGTACAAAGTCCCAAATTACTTTTCCCATTTCTTCCCAATTTTTAACTTCAAAGACTTCTACATTCGAAGTGGGGGCACCATGGTCCTTAAGCCACTTCAGCATCATACGTAAAGTATTTGAATCATACTTAATCCCTCTCACGGAGAGGATATGCAAAAGCATTTGTACAATTGCCCCTTCTTCCACAGACATCTGGGCACCCATTTTAATCCTCCTAGCCGCTCACCTGACTTCCAAACAAGCAGGGTGATTGATCCCCCGGGAGAAGGTTGTCCGCTCAGTCCAGCTGGCTACACGATCGTTCGGCTAGAGTCTCCTCCGGACGCACTTCCAGCAATTCCAGCGTTTTCTCGGCCCGCAATCATGTCGGGGTCACCATTTGAGGAGACTGAAGTAGACGGATGCCTGTAATCTTGAAAGCAGACAGCAGACGACCCTTTATTGTTAAAACACACACATACTTATAGTCACATATTCTGCAAAGTCACTGTACACGCGCACAAGCATAAAATATGATTCGTTATATCAACACTGTACACGCGCATAAACATGATATAATTGGTTATACTAACACTGTACACGCGCATAAACATAGGACACAATTGGTTATACTAACTAAAACATGCGAAACTTGTCTCAGTCTAATTTGTCAAGATAAACTGCCGAATTGAGGTTCTTTGTGCCAAGTTCCCTTTATCGTGGAATGTGCACCTGTGTTCTTCTAATTGGCATCTTTCTTTTTTTGTCTTCTTTTTTATTCTTTTCAAGGTCTTCTAAAGGCATCTGGAATGCTCTTGCAACCGTTAGCTAAATATGTGTCCACACAGCAGACCCTGCACACCACTGGGAACCACATGGACACACCGAAGGGCAGGGCTGTGCCCTCACAGTAGGACACCTCTCCCCATGCCAGGCTCTGCAGGGAACAGGACCAGTCTGGGCAGTTACATGGGGAGGAAGAGTACTAGTACTACGTCCAGGAAGGCACAGCCCCAGCATGTGTCCAAGGCCCTGCTCTGCCCTGGCCCCAGGCAGTGGACCCCTGGATGGAGCCCTTCAACACACAACAGAGCTTTCACCTAGAAGACCTAGATAATCAGTACGCTCCTCTGGGTGTAGGTATCTGGGCGTGCTGGTTGACAGCCGGCTGAATATGAGCCAGCAGTGTGCCCAGGTGGCCAAGAAGGCCAACGGCATCCTAGCCTGTATCAGGAACAGTGTGGCCAGCAGGAACAGGGAGGTGGTTGTTCCCCTGTACTCGGCACTGGTGAGGCCGCACCTCGAGTCCTGTGTTCAGTTTTGGGCCCCTCACTACAGGAAAGACATTGAGCTGCTTGAGCGTGTCCAGAGAAGGGCAACCAAGTTGGTGAGGGGCCTTGAGCACAAGTCTTATGAGGAGCGGCTGAGGGATCTGGGGTTGTTCAGTCTAGAAAAGAGGAGGCTGAGGGGAGACCTTATCGCTCTCTACAACTACCTGAAAGGGGGTTGTAGTGAGGTGGGTGTTGGTCTCTTCTGTCAGGTGTCTGGAGATAGGACAAGAGGAAATGGCCTCAAGTTGAGGCAAGGGAGATTTAGGTTAGATATTAGGAAAAATTTTTTTACTGAGAGGGTTGTCAAACATTGGAATGGGCTGCCCAGGGAAGTGGTTGATTCACCATCCCTGGAGGTATTCAAAAAGCGAGTGGACAGGGTACTCCAGGGCATGGTTTAGGGGGCATGGTTAATGGTTGGACTTGATGATCTTGAAGGTCTTTTCCAACCAAAATGATTCTATGATTCTATTCTATGATCTGCCGCCTTAGACAGAAGTCTAATGTGGACCTGCTGACTCACTCTTTGGGGGTTCTCATTTCTCTTGATCGTGACAAAAGCCTTCCAGAGAAGAAGTTCAAATGTTCATGTCCCTCTTTGCTATTCCCTGCCTGCAGTGTATGCCTCACTAGGTGAACAAGTCTAGGAAATGAAGAGGACATGAGCCATGCAGCATCCCATTTTCTCTGCAAAAAAAATGTTAGTCTCAATTGCAATAAACTCTTTTGGAATGCGGATTTTCTTTGTCTTGACAGTGGTGCAGTGGAGCCGTTTGCATACAGTGACATCACGATTGAAAGACATCACTGAGAGGATCATAGAATCATAGAATAGTCCAGGCTGGAAAGGACCTTGAAAGATCATCTGGTCCAACGTTTCATGGGAACGGGAGCCTAGATGAGATCATCTACAACCCTGTCCAAGCGCATCTTGAAAAATTCCAGGGGTGGGAACTCTACCACATCCCTGGGGAGGTCGTTCCGGTGAATGATTGTTCTTACTGTAAAAAAATATATTTCTTATGTCAAGATGAACCCTCTCCCAGTGCAACTTGTACTCGTTGGCCCTTGTCTTCTCCTTGTGACTCCTTGTGATGAGAGAGCCTCCGTCCTCTTTGTAGCCACTGGAATACCGTGATGAGGTTCCCCCCAAGCCTTCTGTTCCCCAGGGAGAAAGGACATAACTCCTTCAGTCTTTCCTCACAGGACAGGTTCTCCAGCGCTTCGGTCACCTTCAACATGTACAAGGGGGCGGCGGCGGGTGCTGGTACTGGATCAGCAGAGGCCGAGTCAGGGGACTTGGATCCCAGCGGTGGCTTTCTTGTTGCAGAATGGGATTCAGCAGGAGAGCCACCTGGGTGAAGATGACCACAAACCCCATGTCCATGCTACCAGGGCTTGCAGGAAGCAGATTTTCTTTTTCATGAGTGGTATACTGGAGCAGTTTGCGTATGGTGACATCACAATTAAAGGACATCACCGAGAGGATCATGAACTCGGTGATAGCCAGGAGGAAGGGGAAAATGACTGTGCCTTCCAGCAGGCAACACAAATGATTTTCCTGGTGACAAGGAAAGTCTTCATCATTTCTGACACAACAGTTATGGTGTACCAGATCTCCACAAAGGAAACCTGATGCAGAAGAAGAAATGCATCAGGGTCTGCAGGTGCTGATTGGTCCACGCGGTGACAATGAGGAGGCCATTCTCCACCAGAGTTAGAAGGTACATGGAGAAGATAATGGCACGTGGGGCCATGTGCCCACCGTGAGAGGTCTGGGAAGCCCAGGGGAATGAGATCAGTTACCAGCGACTTGTTCTCCTTTACCGTGGCCCAGTACGTGACCAGAAGGAATCGGCTGCCCAGACAAGAGTGAAGGAACAAAGCTGTGGTGGGTTAAATCTGTGATTTCTGTTGCTGTCAGAGGGACAAAACCAGCCCCTGTGGCTGACTGACAGAACCCATTTACCCCAGAGGAAGGTCTGACCATGCCTGGGCTGAGGTGCGGGTAGTACACCAGAGCAGGGAGGACCTGGCAGCCTTCCGACTGACATTTCTGGCTTGCTGGAACTGACCATTGCCATGAAATGGCTGACTCCCGTTGCAACTCATCGTCTGTGTGGTAATTCCTGGGTGCATTGGTTTCTTGATTGCCTCATTCATAATTGCCTACTTGAAATGCCCAAGGTGCCTGTTAGTAGGAAGGTAGACCCTGGGTAGAAATTTCATCAAGTGTGATGGGGAAGAGGAGACAGCACTTGGCGAGAGCTGCCAACGTCTTTGCCCAAAGGAGCTAAGCTGAGGTGAGGCACCCACTAAGCTGAGCATCCCTCGGAAGCAGTTACAATCAGTTCATTGATGAAACCATGAAATTAATTTACCGTGTTGCCAAGTGACAAAAGTCACTGCAGGGAATCCCACCCTCCCCTTCCTCCGCCTTTTTCCCTGAGCAGACTGGAAGAGTTGCCTCAGAAGGAAGGAGGACTCGGAGGCCCGGGCTGGGATGCAGCACAACTTTAATGAGTCTAAAGAAGAAAAGGAGGTGGCTCACAGGGAGCACCAGGGGCAGCCACTAAGATGCAGTGGAGCTCCTGCAGGGTGTCCATCTGCCTGCCCTGCAGAGGGACGCAGGCCAACAGGCCCCACTAGGCTGGCATTGGGGGATGCCGACAGCAAAAGAAAGAGACAGAGTGGAGACTGGAAGATGGAAACAGTGGCCCAAAGCTCTTATCTTCTGGCGAGCACCACGTTATTGAGGTTCTTGCCCGAGGACGTTGCCAGCAGCTTTAGCAGGGTTGACATCTGCTGCCACAGTAGCGGCTGGTGATGCAGGAGAGGTCACAGCAGCCGGAGTTGATGGGGACTCCGTTACTGCTGAGGATGCTGCCAACAGCAGCGGAGGTGGAGGAGCCCACAACGGTGTTCTGCGGGAAGGAGCTGAGGATGGGGCCGGGCAGGGTCACCACCACAGCAGGGGGCTCAATGACGACAGTGGAGTTCTGGCACTGCCTGACACAGGGCTCGTTGCAGCTGTTGGCCAGCGGGGTTGGGCCGCAGGGCCGGCAGGGCTGGCACTGGTCGTAGCAGGACATGTCTCTGGGCAAGAAGTGCACCTGGGAGACGGGGGAGGGGAAGCAGAGCACGGGGACACATGAGAAGCAGCACTGCACCCATCCACAGTGGAGCCAAGGCACCTCCTGGATCAGCATACGCTGCCCAGCTCCAAGGCCAGGAGCCACCTCAACTAAGTCCCAGCCTCCCTCTGCAGAAGACCTTCTCTCCCCTTCCCTCTGCCATGAGAAGCAGCTCCCAGCCCTGGGCTAGGACAGCCCATAGCAGCTGAGACATACATGGAGGAAAGACCTGATCTTGAAGGAGGACGAGAAAAGGCTCCGCACTCACCTGGTTCCCAAGGAGAAGGAGGCGAGAGAAGTGGATGAGAGAGCAGAGAGTCGGGCTGCCTTTTATAGCAGTCCTGCACTGCCTCAGGCCCAGAGGCACCCTTTGTGGAAGTAATAATTTTCTGACAAGCTCATGTCACATGCAAACCATCCCAGCTGATGGTATGGGCTGTGTCCTGGTTTCCTGCACTGCTGCCTTTTCATTTCCTGGCTTATGCCATGTGCTTTCCCATATGAAGGCTTCTGTAAGTGCTGGCATGAGAGGCCCAAGGATTTCTGGGGCAGACAGACGTCAGTGCAGGCAGACAGACGTCAGTGCAGGCAGAAGACTCAGCTCAAGTGCTGGAGGGGTCCCGTGCAGGCAGGTGATGTACACCTGGGTCATTCCTGTGGGCTTGTTTGTGGCAAAGTTGTCAGGAAATGGGCAGCACGCTCGTGCTTCTCGTCCGCACGCCCAAGGGCTCTCATGTGGGAGGACGTGCCGCATCCTTTTCTCTTGCTTCCCCCACCTCTCGCTGGTGGTCGCTCATTGTTGCACGCAGGTGGGCTTCTGCTGGGAGTGTCTGACCCCATTGCAACAGTAACAGTGCTCTCAGGACAATTTTGCTGGGCTCATTTGCCTCATCCCCTCCCTGTGCAGACCCTGCAGGTCGTCAGGCAACGCCAGGAGGGTGTCTGGGGCCTGGTGCTTCCCCGGGGTACTTGAGTCCTGTTGTCCTGGTTTCAGCTGGGATAGAGTTAACTGTCTTCCTAGTAGCTGGTACAGTGCTATGTTTTGAGTTCCGTATGCGAAGAATGTTGATAACCCTGATGTTTTCAGTTGTTGCTACGTAGTGTTCAGACTAAAGTCAAGGATTTTTCAGCTTCTCATGCCCGGCCAGTGAGAAAGCTGGAGGGGCCAGGGCACCTGACCCAAACTGGCCAATGGGGTATTCCACACCATGTGACGTCCCATTTAGTATAGGAACTGGGAAGTGGGGGCGGGGAATCGCCGCTCGGGGACTACCTGGGTGTCGGTCGGCGGGTGGTGAGCAATTGCACTGCGCATCATTTGTACGTTCCAATCCTTTTATTATTACTGTTGTCATTTTATTAGTGTTATCGGTATCATTATTAGTTTCTTCTTTTCTGTTCTCTTAAACCATTCTTATCTCAACCTACAAGTTTTCCTTCTTTTCCCGATTTTCTCCCCCATTCCACTGGGTGGGGGGGAGTGAGTGAGCGGCTGCGTGGTGCCTAGTTGTTGGCTGGGGTTAAACCATGACACCTGTCCTGCCAGTGTGGTCCTGAGCATCTCCTCAGCAGAGTCCCCAGTTGATGATGTGCTTTATGTGAGCATACAGACTTTTGATGGTTCCAGGCAGGCATGCCTGAGCACACGTGCATCCTCCATCTTAGTCTGCCTTGCCTCCGATCCAGCTTAGAGGTAGTTTTAACTGAGGTCTACCCGCTCCCCTTCGTTGACCTTGCTCAGATCATTGCCAGATGTTGCTGCTGGGAGGCTTCAGCCACTGCCACCTCCTCTTCCCACGGGAGCAGCTTTCAAGCTTAAGTCCTAGTGCTCGGCCCCAACCTGAGTTACAGCTCCAGCTGTGACACATCTGTGCTTGTATCGGGCCATGGACCACACTGATCTCACTCTGGACCCTGACATGCTGGTGACTTCCCAGCTTCACCTGAGACCTGCCTCGCCTCTGTGAACACACCTGGTGATTGCTGGACATTGCTGAACCCTGACGACTATCATGCTGACCTGGACTCACTGACTCACTGACTTGCCTTCCCAGCCTGACCCCAGACACATGTAAGACAAGAGCCTGAGCCAGAACACGAGCAGGACAAGCTCAAAGTCTGCGCACACTTGCAGACCCATGATCTTATCGGGGTTTTGGAGAAAAGCTGGGATAGCTCTCATGTCTGGAGTGTACAGTGGCTGCGCAAAACAGAAGGCAAAACTGCAACCCTGCACACCGTCAGAGCAGGTTTCTGTCCCCTCAGGGACCTGCCAGGCAGAATGCTTTGGGAAAGTGCCATGGGGTTTCAAAGAGGTGCAGGGAGCATGTGAAACACAGCAGTGAAGATCTGATGATAATAAAAATAAGGCAACCACCATAACTAGTTCCATGCACGCCGCTTAATAAAGGCATTCAGAAAGATTTACCAGGCACATTAGATGGCTGTGTTTTTGGAGCATGTCTTTCCAAATCGTAAAGCGTGACCAGCAATAGCGTTTTTCTTGAGGTTATTCACAGTTACTTCTGTCCCTTACTGAAGCCTGGAATGGTTCTCTTCTGTTGAAATTCCTATCCACCTAGTTGTGCTTCACTCTCTGCTGGACCCACTCTATCTATTGGGTTTATGTGGCAAGGGTTCAGTAGCTGGGGGCCAAGGTTGCAAGGGTGGCCTCTGTGGGAAGAGTCCAGCAGCTACACCCATGTCTGACAGAGTCAGATCCAATTGGCTCCAAAAGGGACTCACTGCTGCCCAATGCTGAGCCCAGTAGCAACGCCGGTGGTGCCTCTGTGAAAACGTATTTAAGGAAGGGCAAAACACTGCACAGGAAGCGAGGAATGGAGAAAAGGAAATTGTGAGAAACAATCCTGTAAACACCAAGGCCAGAGAGGAGGGAGGAGGAGGAGGTGCTCCAGGCAATGGTGCAGAGATTCCCAGGCAGCCCGAGGGAAAGACCATGGTGGAGCAGATACCCCCATGGAGGATGCCTCGCCAGACCAGGTGGATATCCTGGGCAGGAACTGTGGTCCGTGCAGAGCCCATGCTGAAGCAGGCTCCTGGCAGGAACTGTGGCCCCTGGAGGACCCACGCTGAAGCAGTCTTATCCAGAAGGACAGCAGCCCGTAGACACAATCCACGCTGCAGCCAGTCTTGAAATACTGCAGCCTATGGGAAGGACTCATGCTGGAGCAGAAGAAAACGTGAGGAGGAAACAGCAGCAGAAAGGAACAGTTGTGTACTGACCACAGTGCCCCGTTCTGCATCCCACTGTGGTGCTCAAGGGTGGAGGAAGTAGAAGAGCTGTGAATGAAGGAGGGAAGTTGAGGCTGTGAAAAAGAGGTGGGGATGGGATAAAGGCGTTTCAAGGGGTTTTCTTGCTGTTTCTCACCATCCTGCTGTACTTTTAATCGGCAATAAGGTAAATGAATCTTCCCCAAGTCAAGCCTGGTTTTGCCTGTGATGGTGATCGGTAAGTAATCCCTCTGTCTTTATCTCGACCTGTGACCTTTTTCACCTTACTTTCTCCTCCTGTCCTGTTGAGGAGGGAGAGTGAGAAAGCAGCTGGGTGGGTGTCTGGAAGCCAGCCAAGGTCTTTTTAGTTTCACACCAGTTATGGCAATTAGAGGTGCCATGACTCTTTGTCATTCACATGCTTTTTCTTCTCCTTGAATCTGTGCCATCAGGAGCAGTCTCTTTCTCCCGCTGTTGTTGCCCTCAGAGGACGCTGGGCAATGCTGTCAGCTGGCCTTTGTGCTTGTGTACCTGGGAACTAGGGACAGGTTTACAGCTTTTCTTTCCCCAACCGTCCATCCCTCATTGCCTCTCTTTTCCGGCCCATCCACTCTCAGTGTTTCACAGATAGGTCAGTGCAGAAGATCTCAGCTGTCTTTGTAGTCCCAAATTTCCGAGGTTCAAGCACCAAAGGCTGTTCCCCATGAGCTCTAGGCTTCAGGAGAGGAGGAAGCTAGGACGTGGGGCACAGTGCAGTTCTCGTCTCTCAGCATCCAGGCAGGAGGCCCTTCTGTGCAAGGCGGGGCTCTGCGGGTAGGGCCCTCAGTTCTCCCTGGGCACCCCTATTTCCACTATGCACCCAGAGATCTGCAAATGAAGATGCTGTTTCTGTGAGGGTCTGGGCTTAGTGGCCTGAGGGAAAAGGAGAAGGTGGTGAGAGATCTTCTGCCGCGGAACTGTTCTTTCCCCGCACCCCAGGATGGGATTGCCCTTGCCGTGAGCTGCAAAGAGGGAGCATGGGCTGTTCTGACCTGTGCTCTCTCTAGCGTATCATGGGAGGAACTGTCAGTCCCTCTCCTGTGTCATCTTGCAGGCTGTAGTGGGTTGACCCTGGCTGGATGCCAGGTGCCCACCAAAGCCGCTCTATCACTCCCCCTTCTTAACTGGACAGGGGGAAGAAAATATAACCAAAGGCTCGTGGGTCAAGATAAGGACAGTTTAATAAACTGAAAGCCAAGGTCGCGCGCGAAAGCAAAGAAAAACAAATGATATTATTCTCTACTTCCCATCAGCAGGCGATGTCTAGCCACTTCCTGGGAAGCAGGGCTTCAGTACGCGTAGTGGTTGCTCCTGAAGACAAAAAATGCCCCCCTTCCGTCTCCCTTTACTTAGCTTTTATATCTGAGCTGACGTCATATGGTATGGAATATCTGTTTGGTTAGTTTAGGTCAGCTGTCCTGGTTATGTCCCCTCCCGAGATCTCGCCCTGCCCCAGCCTGCCGTTGAGGGGGGGTGGCAAAAATGTTGGAGAGACAGCCTTGATGCTGTGCCAGCACTGCTCAGCAGTAGCCAAAACACTGGTGTGTTATCAACACCTTTCTAGCTACTGATGCAGAGCACAGTGCTATGAGGGCTGCTATGGGGAGTATTAACTCCATCTCAGCCAGACCCAATACACAGGCCCATGCAAAAGCCCTTTTTGTCCTGGAGCTGCTCCGTCGGATGGGAGTTGGGGATGTGCACTCTGCAAGACACCTCAGCCCTGCAAATCTGTGTAATGAACCCCTGGGGCTGCACGGGGCACTGTATGGGCGTGACGGAAGAACAGGCGACTTGCCCTAGCCGTCTTTGCCCTTGGATGCATGCCGTGGCCCTTCCTTCTGGAGGTGGGTGGGAAGGTGAGGAGGAGGAGGCTCTGGGCTCTCGCCAAGATGATTTCTCCTACCATCCCCTCCTTCCATCCTCACGGCCGTCTTCTGGCCGAGCCTTCTCCCCCAGCAGAGCTCCATCCAGAGCAAGAGGAGCTGCCTGGAGTGCTTGTGGGGCTGCTGACCTCCCAGGGCCTCCTGCAGCACTGGGGTCCTCCCATGAAGACAGCACAAGTTGGGATCACCACCTGTAGGGCATGCTCGGAGGCCAAGGGGAATATTTCTGGGCAGAGATGCAGCAAGGGAAGGGCTGATGGTCACTGCCTGTGGAGTAGCCAGAGATGTTGTCCTCAGCGCCAAGGGACAGGGACTGAAGGAGGCCAACAGGCAGTGTGTCCTGCCCTCCCAGTCCTCTAGGAGTGAGGAAGGGTCCGCCTGCTCACCCATTTGTTCCCTCCCAGCATAGCTCCTTTCTCCCTGGACAGCTTTAGAGAGCATTCAGAGAGGAAAGGACCACACAGAGCCAGAGCGTGGGATGCAGCAGAGTTTAATGAGTCTAAAGAGGGAAACAAGATGTCTCTGAGAGGAGGCCACAGTGAAAGGATCGCCACAGGCGGCCAAGTGCCAGCAACCCCCAGAGGGAAAGGGGCAGGCAGGTCCCCCCAAGCTGCCTTTGGTGGGCCTCAAGGCTGAGGGGAGCAGAAAACAAGAAAGGAAAAGGAGGGAAAGGAGAGAGTGGAGGAAGGGAATGAGAGGCATTGGCCATGTTTTCGGAGAGCCCAGGCTGGCCTTTTCCAAAGGGCTGACACCCTTTGCAAGAGGAGTGGGGCATGCTAAGGCCCTCTCCAAGCAATGGTCACGATCTCCGTTGTTTGGTCTAGCATCATCTTCTGGGTTCCCGGGGCTCTTTGTCTGGGCTGTCACCAGTGGCTTTAGCAGGGGGAGCACCTTCTGCTGCCACAGTAGCGGCTGGTGATGCAGGAGAGGTCACAGCAGCCGGAGTTGATGGGGACTCCGTTACTGCTGAGGATGCTGCCAACAGCAGCAGAGGTGGAGGAGCCCACGGCAGTGTTCTGCGGGAAGGAGCTGAGGATGGGGCCAGGAAGAATCACCACCACGGGAGAGGGCTCGATGACAACGGTGGAAGGCTGGCACTGCCTGACACAGGGCTCATTGCAGCTGTTGGCCAGCGGGGTTGGGCCGCAGGGCTGGCAGGGCTGGCAGGGCTGGCACTTGTCGGAGCAGGACATGTCTCGGGGCTGGTGGTTCACCTGGGAGAGAGGCCAGGGAGGAGGCAGAGCACAGGGACACCTGAGGAACAGCCTGCAACCCCACCAAAAGGAAGCCAAGGCACCTGCTGGGTGGGGAGGTAGAGGCTGTGCAGGGGGGAACAAGGGCTTCTTTGCCTGAGCTCAGCCGAGTCCTTCGCATAGCAGGAAGGCCCAGCAATGCTCCTGCCTAGCCTGTAGTCAAAAAGCTACCTCAGCCCAGCCTCAGACTCTCTCCGTGACAGACCATCTCTCCTTTGCCCTCTCCACCGACCACGATCTCAGAGCCCTGACAATAAGACCAAGGAGCCGGTAGCAGTTGAGTTGTTCTTGAAGGCTCGATCTTTCTCTAGAGGAGGAGGAGGAGGAGGAGGAGGAGGGGAAAAGGGGGTTCCAACTCACCTGGTTCCTAAGGAGAAGGAGGTGACAGAAGTGGTTGAGAGAGCGACCAGTTGGGCTGGCTTTTATACTGGCCTCACACTGCCTCAGGGCCCAAAGGCAGTTCTGCATAAGCAACAATTTTCCTGCATGCTCCTAATGAACGGAAACATCCCAGGTAATGACATGGGATGTGCTGCTGTTTGCCTCTACGCTGCCTTTGTATTTCCCGGTTTATGTCATGCCCATTCCATCACGGAAGCTTCTTTTGAGTGCTGGGATGAGAAGTCCCAGGACTTCCAGGTCAAGGATGCATCACAGTGTGCAGGAGACAGGGACTAAGTGCCAGAAGAGTCCAGTGGAGGCAGGTGATGTCAGTCTGGGGCACTCTGGTGGGTTTGGGTTTTTTTTTTTTATGATCCTGCTGACAGGAAGAGCTCCAGCTACTCCTAGTCCTGCAAACTTACTTGGTCTGCTGAGAGCTGACATTTTTTTCATGTAAGATACAATGGCCGTAAAAGGACCACTAAGACCCCCCACTTTTTTTCAGTGTCTGCAAGTTCCTTTTGATGTGTTGCTCCTACATAGATGTTTAGAGGAAGAAATAAAAATATACCATATAGACCTCCTTATCTAGAATTATTGAATAAAACTAAGTGAGGTTGTATGGTGCCCCCACCTTACCTCCCTCCACAGAAGACAATGCCTTTCTTCCTTGACAACTCAAGACAACACCACCAAAAAAGGGTTACATGAAGGCAGAGGCTTTGATGTGGAAAGCTTTAATGACTCTGAAGTGGGAAATGAGTTCCCTTATAGAGGAGGCTGCTGGTGAAATCACTGGCAGGTACTGAAAGTTTGTGCCCATCACCCACGGTGGAGATCCCACAGGGCATCCATCTGCCTGTCCCATAGAGGGAGATAGGTCAGCCAGTCCCCCTGGCTGGCCTTGAGAGTCTTTCAGCCCAGAAGAATGGGAGACAAGAAAGGGATGGGAGACAGTGGAAGGCAAGGAAGTTAGATTTGGTCATGTTTTCAGACAGCCCCAGCTGTACCTCCTTTTGCAGGGCAGCAGTGGATGCACAGCCTCTCTGAAATCAATAGTCAGGAGCTCTGTTCTCAGTTCAGCATCAGCTTCTGGATTTTTGGTGTCCTTGTCTTGGTTGTCACCTGTGCCTTTAGCAGGGGAGACATGTTCTGCTGCAGTAGCGGCTGCTAATGCAGGAGAGGTCACAGCATTCAGAGTTTACTGGCACTCCATCACAGCTGAGGATTCTACCAATGGCAGCAGAGGTAGAGGAGCCCACAACGGTGTTCTGCGGGAAGGAGCTGAGGATGGGGCCGGGCAGGGTCACCACCACGGGGGAGGGCTCGATGACGACAGTGGAGTTCTGGCACTGCCTGACACAGGGCTCGTTGCAGCTGTTGGCCAGTGGGGTCGGGCCACAGGGCTGGCAGGGCAGGCACTGGTTGTAGCAGGACATGTCTCGAGGATGGAGGCACACCTGGGAGAGAGGGTAGAGAGGAAGCGGAGCACAGGGACAGGTGAGGAGCAGTCTGCCATGAGTCCATCAGCCCACTCTGAGCGTTTCAAAGGCACCTGCTGAGCCAGGAGGTAGAAACTGGACAGTAGGGCAAAACAGTTTCTTAGCCTCATCCAGACAAGGTACTGCAAAGTGTCACCAGGCCCAGCGAGGCTGCTGCCTATTTCTTCAATTAACATTTCCCTCAGCCACATCCTAGACACTGTCTGAGTCAGACCTTTGCCCTTCTTCGACCCCTTATGACAAGCAGCGCTATGACCTAGCATAGGATGGAGGGGCACACATCTGCATGACCAGAAAAAGGACATGAGGAAAGGACTTCAGACTCAACTGGTTTGCAAGGAGAAGGAGGCAAGAGAAGTGGATGAGACAACAAGGAGTTGGGATGGCTTTCAGGGTGGTCCTGCACTGCCCCAGGCCCAGAAGTAGCTTCTACAGAAGTGGCAATTTTCTAAGGTGCTCATGATGAACGGAAAACGTTCCAGCTAATGAGATGGGCTGGGTGATTGTTTTCCCCAACACTACCTGTTCATTTCCTGGCTTATGCCATACCCCTTCCCTCATGGAGGCTTATTCTGAGAGCTGGGATTGAGAGGCCCCAGGATTTCTGGGCCAGGAATGTGTCAGTGACAGCAGAAGCCTCAGCTCAAGTGCTGGATGGGTGCAATACAGGCAAATGATGTTGGCCTGGGCACGCTGGTGGGGTTGCCTATGGCTGCATTGACAAGAAGGGCCCAGCTTCTCCCAGTCCTGCAATCCTTGGCTGATCACCGAAGTACTTTCCTTGCATGAGGATATGCTGTGTTTTTCTCTTTCCATGGAGCACATCTGGCAGTGGTACTGGCTGTTCCAGAGGTTTGGAGGTAGACAATATCTAGAAGGATACAGAATTAATAGTTTACATCGGGCCTTACTCACTACATGAAACTTGTTGAAACTTGAAACTTGACAGGCAGAAAGAAGATGTCATTTTGTGGCCTGAACATAGTAAGAAAAACCCTGTGAAACACCAAACGGCAAAGCTGTTTTTAAATTCTCTATGGGGAAGATTTGGACAGCAGATCCAACCTACTCAACTTCAACATTGTAAAACAACCAGATGAGTTGTATGGTTACCTCTTTTTTCCAGCTTTTGATATGTCCTCTTGTGCTTTTATTGATGAGGATATGGCCACTGTCTTATGAAACCATGCCAAAGGGTACATGACCCTGGAGTACAATACTAACATTTCCATCGCTTGCTTCACAACAGCATATGCACACCTAGAGTTTTAAAATCTCTCAGGTGCCCTGCGAGACCATTGTCTTTATCTTGACACAGCCTCTGTGGTATCTGTAAGTCATCCAGAGGACTGGGAGCCTCCTGTTCCATGAGTCGATGGGCAAGTGTCTGCCAGATGAGCACATCATAGAGTTTGTGTCATCAGGTCCTAAATCCTATAGCTTCTCACAGTCTAGAGAAAAGTGTAATTTAGAGGTTAAAGGCATCACTCTAAATGCAACAAACAAAGGAATGATCAATTCTGAGGCACTGAGGGATCTTGTGTTAGATTACAGTGTAAATCTAGACAGTGACAATCCTAAAATGATCATGGTAGAGCAGCACTGCATCACCAGGAACAATCAGAACTGGACAATAGAAACCAAGACCCTTTTGGAAGATGTAGAAAGTGATCTATGACAAAACAGTACTGACTGAAAATTTAAAAGTCTCCTTTATGGCTTTTGATCATGGGCGTGCACTGGAAGCACCCCTTTTCTGCTATCCTGGAAGGGTAAAACAACTTTGGAAAAATTATTTTGTAAAGGTTTTTGGAGAATCACAGAATGGTTGCTGTTAGAAGGGACCACTAGATGTGACCTTGTCCAACCACCCTTCTGAAGCAGCGTCACTTAGAGTAGGTTGCCCAGAACTGTGTCCTGATGGGTCTTGAATATCTCCAATGAGGGAGACTCCACAACCTCTCTGGGCAACCTATTCAAGTGCTCAGTCACCCTCACAGTAAAAAAGTGTTTCCTGATGCTTCAGACACAGCCTCCTGTGTTTCAGCATGTGCTCATTGCCTGTGGTCCTGTCACTGGGCACCACTGAGAAGAGTCTTCTTTGCACCTTCCCTGTCTTCTTTGCACCTTCCCTTCTTTATTTACATATATATAGTGTATTTGGTTGACTTGACAAGGTTTTGGTAGTGGAAGGTGTTCCAGGGGTGGTTTCTGTGAGAAAATGCCAGAAGCTGCCCCTATGTCGGATGGAGCCAGTTCCAGCCGGCTCCAGGACAGACACAATGCTGGCCAAAGCTGAGCCAATCAGTGACATTGGCAGCACTTCTCTGGTAACATCTTTAAGAAGAGGTAAAAAACTGCTGTGCAACACCAGCGGGGAGACAGAAATGAGAATATATGAGAGAAAACAACTATGCAGACACTATGGTCAGTGAAGTAGGGGGAAGTGGCATGGCAGCTCCAGGCACTGGAGCGGAGATTCCCCTGCAGCCCATGGTGAAGACCATGGTGACACCGGTTGTCCACCTGCAGCCGATGGAGCACCACAGTGGAGCAGATATCAACCCTGCAGCCATGGAGGACCCCATGATGGAGCAGGTGGATGTACCCTGAAAGAAGCTGTGACCCTGTGGAGAGCTGGAACAGGTTCCTGGCAGGAACTGTGGTCCCATGGAGAGAAGCCCACGTGGGAGCAGGTTTTTCTGGTAGGACCTGTGGCCCTACAGGGGACTCACGCTGGAGCAGTCTGTTCCTGAACAACTGCACCCTTTGGGAAGGACCCATGCTGGAGCAGTTTGCGAAGAACTGCAAACTGTGGGAGGGACCCACGTTGGAGAATTTTGTGAAGGACTGTCTCCCATGAGACATGCTGAGTGATTTCCCTGTCCTTATCTCGACCCATGAAGCTTTCATCATATTTTCTCCCCCTGTCCAATTGAGGAGGGGAAGTGATAGAGCATCTTGGTGGGCACCTGGCAGCCAGCCAAGGTCAAGCCACCATGCATTGATAAGATCCCCCCTGAATCTTCACTTCTGTAGGGTAACTAGTTGCAGTTGTCTCAGTCTTACCTCAGAGGAGAGATGCTCCAGTCCCTTAATTATCTTTGCGACCCTTCATGAGATGCTTTCCACTACGTCCATATCTCTCTTGTACTAAGGAGCCCAGAACTTGAACCAATATTCCAGGTGTTGCCTCACCAGTGCTGAACAGAGTGAAAGGATCACCTCCCTCTACCTGTTGGTAACACTCCTTTTAATGTAGCCCTGGTCACCGTTAGCCACCTTAGAGGACAGGGCACATTTCTGCCTCGTGATCAACTTGGTGTCCACCAGGAAGACCCAGGTCATTTTCTGCAAAGCTGCTTTCCAGATGAGCAGCCCCCAGCAAAGAGGCATGACCCCGTCCTCTGTCCTGGTGCTGTGGTTCTGGCAGTGTGTGCAGTCTGTGTGGGGGAAAAGCCCCCACACCACAGGGTTCCAGGGTCTGCAGATGTAGGAATACCCTGGCCTGTGTGGGGAGTAGCGGTGCTGCACAGAGCACAAGGGCGACTTCAGCCTCAGGGCCCTGGGATGCTGAAGGAGCTCGGTGCCTGGGGGAAGACACCGCAACCTGTGCCCTGTGCCATTCAGGGGCAGCTCACAGATGCTGCTGAGCACAAAATCAGGTCCCACTGTCACTGCCATATCTCAGCAGAGCTGGGCTTATCTGCTCTCACACAGCGCCTTTCCGGAGCAGAGTTGGGTTGTGGCACTTGTGGAGCTGTAGAGTTCCTGGGCCTGAAGAAAGCTGCTCTGACTTGGGGAAGACAAGGCACCATTCACTGTCTTGGGCCTGCCTTCACCCAAGGGGGTGGTTGGGTCACAGGGACAGGGGACTCCAGTGTGTGACCTGCTGTAGCTGATACCAATACTAACTTGTGAACACCTCAGCCCTACACAGGTAGGCAAGAGGTGGGCCATGCCAGATGCTGTGCTGAAGGGTGATAGGGCTGCACGGGGAAGCTGTCCCCATACCTGGACCTGGAGCAGTGCACCCAGTTTGGGGATCCCAAGTCCCAGAAGGATATTGATCAACAGATGTGAATCCTGTGGAGGCCTCAAAGATGGTCAGGTAGCCATATTCGTGATGTGCAAGAAGTGGATGTGACAGCTGGGCCTGCTCATCTTGGAGAACAGAAGGCTAAGGGAAGACACACTTGCTGCCTACTACCACTTCACTGGAGGATACAGAGAAGATTGAGGTAGACTCTGGAGATAAACTATGATTAGAATAGGGCCAATGGATGCAAGTGTAATAATGGGTAATTCTGATTAGATACCAGGGAAAAAAACTGTTTCCATGAGGATAGTCAAGTGCTGGAGTACCTTGCGCAGAGAGGTTATGGGATCCCTGTCATTGGAAGTGTTCCGAACTTGCCTGGACTCAGCCCTGCATAACCTGATCTATTGAGACCCTCTCTGAACACAGGGTTGGACTAGGTGACTGCTGGAGGCCCCTTCTCCAGTCTGTTATCCCTCAGACGACCTCTGGCAGGAACAGCTCAGCAGTCATGGGGCCACCTGCACAGTCACCGCATCTCATCCTCGGTGGGATGCCTATGACAGATCACTGTTTCAATACAATTCCCGGGTTGATCCTTGATGTCATGAGATCACTCATGACATCAAAAGTGAGTGGAGGGAATTGCACACCCAACCCCATAGGCTCATCCAAAAAGATGCATACGTGAACCTCCTCATGGGTGCACACACATGCACGCCTGTGTGCACACAGAGGTGTGCACACTCACAGGCATGCACACACACAGTCCCAAACACATGGTTCCAACTACACGTGTGAGTTTGCATGCACCCAAAGAGCAACTTATATGTGTGCACACATAGAGATGTGTGTACACGTTCCCAAAGGAGTCCATGTGCAGACACATGCACAGCTACCCCATCATACCAATGTGTATGCACAGATACTCAAACACACATGCTTACACATGCATGCTCCTGCACACATATATTTGCATAGATATGTGTACACTTCTGTACACAAATAATACATAAAAGCATACATACACACACACCTATGTACACACACATATATGCGGATCAATGCCACACATGTCCATACCCACCTGCATGAAGGCATGTGCATGTGCTAAAACACATACACACTCATGAACAGGCATGCCTAAACACACACAATATTTGTACACAGTCATGCTTGCATATGCATTCCCCCAGGCACACATGTACGTGTGAATGCACACATGAGTATAGCCAGAGGAACATGTGTGGGAGAACGAAGGAAACTGCATAAGGCACTGAAACTGCGTAAGGCACAACCGTTATTCTCTGTTTGCTAGCACAAGACACCACTGTTGTTCTTTGTTATAAGTTTGCTGAAGTAAGCACAAAAAGTAGAACAAGGTCGGGCGTACGTGACTGACAACAGGAGGGTGACGTGACTGAAGACAGGGTGCAAGACAGCATGCAGGTGGAGGAAACTATTCGCGTGATCAGAAGACTTTATCCAATTAGACTATTGTTTAAGAGCATGAACGGCACATGTTAACCAATCAACAAATGGCTTATGCATGAGTAGATACTAGAAACATATATAACCGAGTGTTGCGCAGTTAATAAACGGAGAAACCGTTTGATCCACAGTATCTGTGTTGGTCCGTTTTCTCCCCAGGGCGAGTCCCTGGCAATGCGTCGTTTTCCCTAGATTGTCGCAGCGGAGAAAGTGCGGCAAACATGTATGTGAGCATGAACATGCACACACAGCACTGACAACCAGGATGCCCAATGCCAGCTCTCAGCCTCTTGGGATGATTCTAGGCAAGTCCTTCAGACCCTACAGTTAAGGCAACAGATCAGGCGCTGGCCAGCCCCATCAGCTTTAGTGAGCTCAAGGGTTTGGCAGTGGTTCAGTCAGCTATTTTCCCACTGTGTTGTGGTTTAACCCCAGCCAGCAACTAAGCACCACAAAGCTGCTCACTCACCCCTCCCCACCCAGCGGGATGGGGGAAAGAATCAGAAGGAAAAAGGTAAAACTCGTGTGTTGAGATAAGAACAGTTTAATAGAACAGAAAGGAAGAAATTAACTAACTGGGTTAGTTCCCGAGCAGCGATCCCCCCAGGCAAACTCCCCCCAGTTTATATACTGGGCATGATGTCACATGGTATGGAATGCCCCATTCGCCAGTTTGGGTCACCTGTCCTGGCTGTGTCCCCTCCCAGCTTCCTGTGCCACTCCAGCTTTCTCACTGACTGGGCATGAGAAGCTGAAAAATCCTTGACTTTAGACTAAACATTACGTGGCAAAAACTGAAAACATCAGTGTGTTATCAACATTCTTCTCATACTGAACCCAAAACATAGCACTATACCAGCTACTAGGAAGACAATTAACTCTATCCCAGCTGAAAACAGGACAGAAGGGCAACTGTACCCTGAGCCAAGTTAGTCACAGTGTTGCTAGCAGGTCCAGGAAGGTGACCCTGCCCCTCTGGGCCTTGTGAGACCACAGCTGGAGTACTGCATCCAAGCTGGGGCTCCCTGGTCCAAGAAGGATATTGACATACTGAAGCGAGCCCAACAAAGGCCACCAAGTCAATTAGGGGGCTGACAAACATGACATGCAATGAGAGGCTGAGAGAACTGGGCCTCCTCCTCTTGGAGAAGAGATGTCTCAGGGGAGACCTTCTTGCTTTCTACAACTCCTTGTTCAGAGGAGACAGAGAAGAGCGGCGCCAGCACATGGCACATCCCCAGGCTGGAGCTGGTGGCAGTGGGTGGCAACAGCAGAGAGGAGATGTGGGGGCTGGAGCAGAGAGCCCAGGCTGGCAATGGGCAGTGAGTTTTGGGCAGCAGAGCGTGGGAAGTGCAGGGCTGGTGGAGCTGGCCGCAGTGCTACTGGGTGTGCAGGACAGGCATCAGGTGTGGGTGCCCAGGGCTGTGCTCATACTTCAAGGCATTGCTCCCGCTCCCTGCCTGTCTGCCATCTCACTGCCCTCTTTCCCAACTCTGAGTCCTTGCTCGGTATTCTTGCATTGTCTCCATCAACTCTAGTAGTATGATTTTTTTTGCATATACAGCTGCCTTTCAATATACCCGCTATTTCCCTTGTGCACTCAGCAGTTATTGCCCTGAATTTAGTCCTTTGTCCTTCACTGTAACACCCACTCTCCCTGCCAGTTTTCCTCTCTCCATCCATCCATCCTTTGACCCATATCTCCATGCATCTACTATTTCTAACCCTTACTCCTACTCTCTGAGAGCCCTCTCTCATCCTTCCCTCTGCTTTCTTCATATCTGCAGGCACAAGTTTTCTTTCTTGCACATTTCCATTATTCCATACATCCATGAGTCCCCCTTTGCATTCAGCATTCATTCTTGTTCTTAATTCAGCCCTCTGTCCTACACTGTAATACTCCCAACTCTTCCGTCTACTCTTCCTCTCTCCATCCATCCAGGCATCCATGCATCTGACATTCATGCCAACTCTATGTACCTATTTCAGATTCCCTCCCAGCCTTTTCACCTTGCTCTACAACCAAACACCAGGATCACTTTCTATCCCTGTCTCTATGGGCACATGTCCCCATCCATTCTGGTCCAGCTCTGTCTCACTGCCACTGTTCCTGACCATTTCTCTGGGAAAAGAGCCATAAGAACTGGGCAATCTCTGGTGATTTTGGGCCTTTCCTTCTCCTTTCTCAGCAGTGGTTGCTGGTGGAGCCCAGGTGCTAAAGGAACCATTGGCAGAGGCTGCCCAGGGCACAGGCATCAACATCACCTGCTCACACCCCAACATACAGTCTTAACAAGTTCATCCACTGGTACTGTCTGCTCCCTGGCTGAGGCCCTGCATAGTTCGTGAGAGGTCTGAAAGGTTCCAAAGTGCTGCTGGACCCACTTGAGTGGCTGTTGGTGGTGGCAGACCACTGGTCCGACTCCCTGTCACTCACCTGGCCCTGTCATGGGGAAGTGGTGGTGTATTCCTGTGCTCCAGGATACAGCAGGAGAGGAGCATAAACGGCTACAGGCAGGGCTGGATGTGCGTGGTGGAGGAAAGGAGACAACCCCTCCCAACTTCTTGTGCACGTCCAGCCTGCTCCCTGGTGGGGCACTGTGAGAGGCAGAAAAGGCCTTGACTGTGTAAGCGCTGCTTAGCAGTAACAAAAACATCTCTGTATTATCAACACTGTTTTCAGCACAAATCCAAACATAGCTCTATCCCAGCTGCTATGACAAAAATTAACTCTATCCCAGAAAAAAACAGTACAGAGGCATTTTGAATTAACTCAGGAATGAACAGAGGGAGGTGGGAGCATAAGAAGTGAGGCTCAGCCCATCCTAAGATGGCTGTGAGTGAGATCAGCTCACTGGGGAATTGTTGGCTTCTCACTACCTGTGATGCCCAGGTGCACTTCACTTTTTCTGGAAAGCCCACCCCAGAGCTTGCCTCACTTCTTTGTTCCTGAGTGTGTAAATGAAGGGGTTCAACAAAGGAGTTACAACAGTGTTAAAGGTATTCACGAGTTTGTTCAGATCCAGGGAGTTCTGGGCTGACGGTTTGACATACAGGAACATGGTAGAGCCATACCAGATTGTGACAACACTGAGATGGGCAGAGCAAGTGGAAAAGGCCTTTTTTCGGCCATGGACTGACTGGATCCTCAGGATGGAAGAGATGATGTATATGTAGGAGACCAGAGTGACCACACAGGAGGCCACCACAACAATTATGGAGACAAGGAAGGTTGCCAGCTCCACGGGCCATGTGTCACTGCAGGAGAGGGCAAGGCAGGAATCTATATCGCAGAGGAAATGATTGATGACATCTGGCCCACAGAACGTCAGCCTGGATGTCAGAAAGGCCAGCAACGAGACGGCCAGAAAGCCTCCCAGCCAGGAGCTGAGTGCTAGCCGAGCAGGGAGGACACTGTTCATGAGGGAGCTGTATCTCAAGGGGTAGCATATGGCTAAGTAGCGGTCATAGGCCATGACAGACAGGAGAAAACATTCAGTGGAGCCTAGGGAGAGAAGAAAAAACAACTGGAGGATGCAGACTCTGAAGGAGATGGTCTGGCTAGTCCCCAGCATGACTCCTATGGCTTTGGGAACAACGCCCGTAGTGTACCAGATCTCTAGAAAGGAGAGATTACAGAGGAAGAAGTACATTGGGGTCCGTAGGTTGCTGTTCATCCACACCAGAGCTATGATGCATGCATTGCCTATTACTGTCAGGGAGTACGTCAGTGCAAATACCACCACAAGGGAGACCCGAGAATGCCACGTGCCTGGGAAGCCAAGAAGGATGAATTCTTCCACACCTGTCCCATTTGCCATGTCCTCCCAAGTGTGGAGGTTCATCTGCAAAGACAGGAATGTTTCTGTGAGCTTGCATGTCTGTGCTGGTCCTTCAGATGCTACTTCAGATACTACTAGATGCACTAGTAGTGAAACAAAACCACCATCCCTGCAAAAGTAGTTGGTGCAGAGCATGGGAAAATGGCATCTACCCTAAGTTAAAATTGTCAGGGAAATCCCTTGCTGCAGAAACACATTTGAACAACTAGAACTGACCCTGAAGGTCAGGCCTACACCATCAAATGAACATGGAGAATTATTTATCATATCAAGCGCAGGCATCTCCTTTAGAACATGGTGAATGCAATTGCTTCCCTGAGATGAAAATCCCATTTATGAAACTGGATGGCAGGCTGAGGGTCTCCAGCTATGTGAAAGGCTGTTGTAGAGGAAGGGAATAGCATTACCTGCACTCTTCAAGGCAGGCAATACTGAGTTGTGATTTCAGCCAATGAGACTGAGGGATGAGAAAACTGTCATGACAATGTGGTACTGGAAGAGTTTCTCACCTCTTCTAGGTCAGTTTATCACAAGAAATTTGGACTGAGATGGCAGTGACACAGGGCAGCAGGCTAGTATGACAGTCATTACTCAAGGACTCATGGTCTTGTATATTTGCTTTCTTCCAAGTCTCAGCACAGGAAGCTTTTCAAATACCTCCATTTCCTCCACTGACGTCTGCTTCTCAGCATAGCTACTAGGGGTAGGATTCACCTCTCTAATTTTGCCATCTCAGAGTCAGGGGAAGGACTTCTGCTGACGAAGCTGAAAGATCTACAGCGAAATACTCCTATCTCACCTCCTCAGCTTACCCCCTTCTTTCTCCGTGGACAGAGAAAAGGCACGAGGGAGACATGGCTCATCTTGTCTTATATGCATGGCTAAAAGCCCTTTAGAAGTGCCAGGTTGTCTCTGAGGACTAAGGCAGGAGTCTAGCAAGCAGCTTAGATGAATGTTGGACATCTCAACTTGGGCAGACATATCCATGCCTCAGTGGTTGAAGGCAAAATCCTCTTAGTTGAATCCCCACCAAGGCAGTTCTGCTGAGAAACCAGCTGAACTGCTGGATATAATCTATGCCCTCCCTGCAGACAAGGGAGGATTCTTGATCAGTTCTCTAGGGCAGAAATGATCTCATTCTCAGGTGAATGTCTAAGACAGATGGAGCTGAACCACCACCTGAAGGATCCCTTTCTCTCCTTTCTTCCTCCTTAGCAATACATACCAGAAATCTCATGTGGCTGAAGGGCAGAGGAAACCCCCTAAACCCAGCTCTCCTTAAACATGCAAAGCATTGGAAGTTTATGCTAGAGGTCTTGGGCAGGCTTCACTCACCAGCTCAGCTGATGGAAATGATTCAAAAGACATCTCTACATGCACCATCCTGCAGTTGAAGCCATGAAGCCATGGTCTCCTTCGCTGAGGGAGAACATTGGAAAGAGGTTGATTTATTGGAGGAGCTCTGGATGCAGCGATGTCAGAAGTGTGGATGAACAGCTCTCCCCTTGCCAATGCACTTCAAGCTGTACACAATTGCCTGACGTTATTTCCTCTCCATTTACCTAGCAGGTATTGACAGCTTGGGCTCCCAAATTTCTTTCCCCCTCACAGCCACCACTGTACTTCCACAAAGGGGAGCCTTGTGTGCACACACACAGTGTAAAGTCTCTCCAATTTAGCTCCATATAGTGAGAGCATACATCAGAGAGTCACCAGCATCATTAGCTTAAGAACATCCCCACACCCACCTCATTAACACACTGAAGCTCAAACTGGCCACACCTAGGAGACAGGTTTCTGTTTTCCCTCTATGTGCCACAGGGAGTTTGATCTCTGGGGGATCTCATGGGCTTGTCAGAGGTGGATAATGCTCTCTCTTCACACAGGCCAATTAAAGAACAGCAATGCAATTCTCTAAAGTTGCTGTCAGGCTGGGTGTTTGCCTCCTGCCTGCAGCTGTGGTATGTGAACCTTGTCAGGAACTCAGTGCTCCCTTGTGTAGCCATTTGCTGACGCACAGGAGGTGTCTGAACTAGGTATGCCCAAGAGACTGGAAGTGTCAAGTATTTGGTGCTGGATAGTAATGTGGTCTTGAAACCTCCAGGGTGGGACATAACTAAAGGCAACTATGGACGCATGAATACAGAGGGAGTAAGGTAAGGGATTCACCTACCTCATTTCAGAGCCTCTAACTGCAGCTAAGGCCTAAGTCTTCAGTCTTCATTGAAGTAAAGATCTAAGTAAGATCTAAGCACAAAGTCAAGAGGTGAGTAGGGGAAAATTGATCTCCCCTGCCTCCAGAGCAGGTGTCTCCAGGTAAGCTTCTCATCTTTGCTCCATTCATTATCAGTGGAGAGAAATAGGCACTGTCAAGTGTCAGTTTAGCCCTTTCAAAAGATGCTCTCTCATACAGATCAGGCAATCCATGCCTTACAAGCACTAATTTTTCTTCTGTTGACACTCAAGATAAACTAGACAGCTGGTTTAGACAACACACACACACACAAGTCTCTACCTCTAGGCATCTAGAGTTAGTTGAGAAGACCCACACCCAGAGAGATGCTGCCTACACTGTCCAGGGCCACCACACAGGTGTTGGACTTGACAGAGTCATCTTCTGCAAGTCCTGTGTCCAAGGAATCAATGTGGTTGAGAGAAAACTGATCTGCACTTGTTGTGAGGGGGAGATGCAGCTAATGAGAGTAATGTGCACAGCTTGAGCCCATTCGCTGACCATGAAGCCCTCACCCTGCTATCTATCTGCCCTAGAGTACCATGGACATGGCTATGGGGTTTAGCCATGGGATGGAGGTGCTTGTAGGCTCTGGAAGGACAGCTGAGGGGTTCACTTCCGATCGCATGATGAAGCAAGCCATGCGCACATGACTAGGCATGCAGGCCTTGCTGTGAGCTTATGCTAGCTGGGCAGTTCAGAGGCCACGACTGGTCAATTGCACAATCTGTGTTTCCAGAAAGATGGTTCATGCCATTTACTGTGCACATCTGCTTTCAGATGGGGTAAGTCCCTTGTGTAAGCTGATGTCTCTTCACTGACTGTGGGAAGAACCTGCAGAGTCTATTAGGGCAAGTCCAGAGGAGGGCCACGAAAATGATCAGAGGGTTGTAGCACCTCTCCTATGAAGAAAGGCTGAGAGAGTTGGGATTGTTTAGCCTGGAGAAGAGAAGGCCCTGGGAAGACCTTATGTCGTGGTTTAACCCCAGACAGCAATTAAGCACCACGCAGCCCCTCACTCACTCCCTCCCCCACCCCAGTGGGATGGGGGAGAAAATCGGGAAAAGAAGTAAAACTCATGGGTTGAGATAAGAACAGTTTAATAGAACAGAAAAGAAGAAACTAATAATGATAACACTACTAAAATGACAGCAGTAATAATAAAAGGATTGGAATATACAAATGATGCACAGTGCAATTGCTCACCACCCACCGATCAACGCCCTGTTAGTCCCAGAGTGGTGATCCACCCACACCCACTCTACCCAGTTTATATGCTAGATGTGACATCACATGGTATGGAATACCCCACTGGCCAGTTTGGGTCAGCTGTCCTGGCTGTGTCCCCTCCCAACTTCTTGTGCCCCCCCCCCCCCAGCTTTCTCTCTGGCTGGGCATGAAAAGCTGAAAAATCCTTGACTTTAGTCTAAACACTACTTAGCTATAACTGAAAACATCACTGCTATCAACATTCTTCTCATACCGAACTCAAAACATAGCACTGTACCAGCTACTAGGAAGACAATTAACTCTATCCCAGCTGAAACCAGGACAGTATCCAGCCCTTATTCTATACTATTTGACATCATGCTCAGTTCCCATACCTTCAGTTACATCCCATTCAATCATCATCACCTTTTCTGTCCCTTTGAGACATATAAACAATGATACATCTATATATATATGTATAAACACACACAGATATCATTCCTTTAGTTTATGGGTCGTGTTCATAAAATGTTCGTTAAGTTCATTTAGTTCCCAAATCTGGGCTCCATCTGTCATACCAGTCTTTCTGGGCAGAAGGGGTGGTGCAAAGTCCTTCCAGTCGGCAGAGCAGAATTGGGCTTCAGTGCGGTATGGCGAGCAGGTGACATTGGACACAGCAGGAGGACGCTGTGCACCGTTGGATTGTTGCATGCTGGAGTCAGTTCTGGTTCCATTAGTACTGCACTTTGCTCAGTTTTATCACAGTTCATTCTTGCTTGATCCAAGTGATTCTTACTGTAGTACTATGGATATAGCACATAACAATTATAGTAACGATAACATACAGTAGCAGGGTTATATAGAAACTAATATAATACAGTTTAATTCTGACTATTCTCACCTAAAATCAAATCCCCTTGAGGCACACATTGGACTTCCCCATCTTTTTGCATCATCCACCAAGTGCACCCAGGTCCTTGAGCAAAAGCAATCCCACGAATGGGTTTACCTTTGCCTGAGGCAGGAGTAACCCAGACTATCTTCCCTAACGTATTTTTTATGTGCACTACAGGGACTTTGTCCCCTTCTACAGTATGTAAAAGTTCTGACTGGGCAGGGCCACCCCGATTGGCAGATCCTCTGGTGTTGACTAACCAGGTGTCTTTTGCTAAATGTGTATCCCAATGTTTGAAGGTTCCACCCCCCCATTGCTCTCAATGTAGTCTTTAACAGTCCATTGTATTGTTCAATTTTCCTGGAGGCGGGTGCATGATAGGGGATGTGATATACCGACTCAATGCCATGCTCTTTGGCCCAGGTGTCTATGAGGTTGTTTTGGAAGTGAGTCCTGTTGTCTGATTCAGTTCTTTCTGGGGTGCCATGTCACCACAAGACCTGCTTTTCAAGGCCCAGGATAGTGTTCCGGGCGGTGGCATGGGGCATGGGATATGTTTGCAGCCACCCGGTGGTTGCTTCTACCATTGTAAGCACATGGTGCTTGCCTTGGCGAGTTTGTGGGAGTGTGATATAGTCAATCTGCCAGGCTTCCCCATATTTATATTTCAGCCATCGCCCTCCATACCACAGGGGCTTTAACTGCTTGGCTTGCTTTGAGACAAGGGGAGTCAAAAGAATCTCAGTAGACATAATAAAGGGGGGATGAGAGATGATGTTTAGCGCTTACATTGTTGAAATTGGCTGAGGCAGAGACAGTCTTTGATAAGAAGAGCTGGTCCCAAGGACCAGCCAATGAGGTAGAGACAGCTCCTGATAAGAAGCAAGAGCAGGCCCCAAGAGCCAGCTAAGACTGGTCTTGCGGCTTGGGTGAATGCCAAGAAACCACTGAGCCTGCGCAAGAAAAAAGGTTACTAGCGGTGATGAAGAGGAGTCATCTATCTTCACCTCTGCGACCACCATAAAGAGGCACTGCGCAAGCGCAGTTGAGAGGAGACTATGGAAATGACCTCTCGGAGCTAATTTTAATATGAAGCGGGGATAGGTCATGCATATGTATAGGCATAGTGTGAATATGTAACACTTGACTGTATAAACTTGAGACAAACTGCCGAGTCGGGTGCGCACGACTTTGGTGGGACTACCCCCCGTGCTGCCCAGCGCTGAATGAACATACCTACTTTACGATCTCACTGATTGTGGAGTCTGTTTTCCGCACGTCAACATGGTGCCTTTTATTTTGTGTTACAAAAATAAAATGCACATCTTCTCGAACACTGGAAGGTTATTTCTGTCGTAACATCCACCAACGTGCAGCACAGGCTGGCACAGGGCACTCCAGCAGATTTCTTTGCAGCAGCTGCTCATGCTAATTTACGGGCATCTCAGGCCTTTAGTGGAAGGCACAATAGAGCAAATCTGTCTTGCCACTCCTTGAGTACAGCGTTTTCTTCAAAGCTCCCAATACACCTCCCTCTGTGCAGTCTCCCTGGACACCCAAACACCACCATTAGCACATTCAGGGCCTTGTCCTTCCCCAGAATGCTCCCCAGAATCCCTGCCAGAACTATCCCCAGGGTGTCCCCAGCTGGTCATGTTTATGCATGTGTTCTCTTGTCTGCACTTGTCTGCATGCTGGATTTGTGCAAGTGTTTCTGGGTGCAGAATTTTGCATGATTGCAGGATGGTGCACATGAGCATGTGTGTGTTTGTGTGTCTCTCATCACAAGGGAATGCACTGTTCACAGCAGGAAGACTCTCCACTGCTCTGTCCATAAGCTCCACAAAGCAGCCAGGGCCAGAAGGAGCCTGAGTGCTGCTCAACAACAACAGAACAAACCTGGCAGACAACTGCCCACAGCACAGGCACTGAAATGCAATCTTTTTTATCTTCAGCTCTCCTTTTCCTGCTTCTGCAAAACTCACACTGTTTTACTGCTGATTTCAGGTCACAACAAGGATGGTTTCACAACAGTTTGGATCCATAGTTTAATTCAGTGTAACGATATTGGAAGTGCCTCAGCATGGCTGGCAGTCCCCTCTCCCTGCCTCTCCAGGCAAATACACAGCTGCTTTCCCCAGTGCTAGGGAGTTCAAAAGGATGGGGTTTGCTTTATGGACAGGGAGAAGGGCTGAGAGATCCTGCTCACCATGTGCTGTCCATCCCTGAGTGGACCTGTTTCCAATGCAGTGTTGATGGTGTCTGGGGTGGGACACACACCCACCTCATGTCCATGCCAATGCCAAATGTACTCATCAACCTGGTGCTGTGTCAGGCAGGGGCTGAGACGTTGGACTGAACAGGTACTGAATAAAAGGAACATGGAGCCAATGAGTTCTGGTGCTCTGCTGCACCTCATACTCACCAAGAAAGAAGAGCTCATTGAGGATGTGAAAAGCAAAAGCAGCCTTGGCTGCAATGACCATGAGCTGTGGTGTTCAGGATCCTGAGGGCAGCGAGGAGGGTGAATAGCAAGCTCACAACCCTGGACTTCAGGAGAGCAGACTTTGGCTTCTTCAAAGATCTGCTCAGAAGAGTCCCCTGGGATAAGGCCCTAGAGGGAACAGGGGCCCAAGAAAGCTGGTTAATATTCAAGGATCACCTCCTCCAAGCTGAAGAGCAGCCCATCCCAGTGAGGACAAATTCCAGAAGGCATGCCAGGAGGCCTACGTGAATGAACAAGGAGCTCCTGATCAAACTCAAACACAAAAAGGAAGCATACAGAAGGTGGAAGCAAGGACAAGTAACCTGAGAGGAATACAGAGACAATGTCCAATGAGGTTAGGAAAGATAAAGCCCAGCTGGAAATAAGTCTAGTGAGGGATGTCAAAGGCAGTTAAGAAGGGCTTCTATAAGGACACAGGTAACAAAAGGAAGAATACAGAAAATGTAGGACCACTGCTGAGTGAGATTGGGGCCCTGGTGGCACAGGATACAGAAAAAACTGAGATGCTGAAGGCCTTCTTTGCCTCAGTCCTTACTAGCAAGACTGGCCTTCAGAAATCGCAACTGCAGACCAGGGGGAAAGTCAGAAGCAAGGGAGATCTACCTTTGGTGGAAGGAGATCAGGTCAGGGAATCCTTAAATAAACTGCACATACATAAGTCCATGGGCCCTGGTGGAATGCACCCACAAGTGCTGAGGGAACTGGCTCATGTCATTGCCAGGTCACTCATGATTATCTTCAGTTGATCATGGTGATTGAGAGGGGTACCTGAGGACTGGAGGAAAGCAGATGTCACTCCTGTCTTCAAGAAGGGCAAGAAGGAGAACCCAGGGAACTACAGGCCTTTCAGCATCACCTTGATCCCTGGGAAGGAGATGGAGCATCTAATCATAGAAAGCCTGCCTAATCCAGGCATGTTAAGGATAAGAAAGTCATCAGGAGTAGTCAGTATGGCTTCACCAAGGGGAAGTCATGCCTGATCAACTTGATAAGCTTCTGTGATGAAGTGACTGGACTGGGAGATGAGGGGACAGCAGTAGAGCTTGTCTACCTGGACAAGCCTTTGACACTGTAGCCCATAAGATCCTCATAGAGAAGCTGTTCATGTAAGGGCTAGATGAGCAGACAGTGAGGTAGATTGAAAACCGTCTGAATGGCCTGGCCCAGAGGGTGGTGACCAGTAGTGCAAAACCTAGTTGGAGGCCAATGACTAGTGGTGTACTCCATGGATCAATACTGGGTCCTGTTGAACATCTTCCTTAATGATCTGGATGATGGGACAGAGTGTACCCTCAGCAAGTTTGCAGATGATAGCAAACCGTGAGGAGTGGCTGATAGGCCAGAGGGTCACGCCGCCATCTAGGGGGACTTCGCCAAGATGGAGAAATGGGCTGATAGGAACCTCGTGCAGCTCAAGAAGGGGAAGTGCAAATTCCTGCCCCTGGGGAAGAACAATTTCATGCACTAGGGCAGCTTGGGATCACCCAGATAGAAAGCAGCTTTGCAGAAAAAAACCTGGGGGTTCTGGTAGACACCAACTTGGCCATGAGCCAGCAATGTGCCCTTGTGTCAAAGAAGTCCAGTGGTACCCTCAGCTGCATTAGACAAAAGTATTGCCAACAGGTCAAGAGAGGGGATTGCTACCCCTTATTCAGCACTGGTGGGCCACAACTGGAGTGGCATATTCTCCCATACTTCCTTTATGACCAAATTGGTGACAAATGGGTTCAGAAGGAGGATGATAAGGTGAGTGGAAAATTGGCTGGACTACTGGGGTGAAAGAGTTGTGATCCGTGGAGCAAAGCCCATCTGACAGACACTTACTACTGGAGTCTCTCAGGGATCAGCAGTAGGAACAACACTGTTTACTGTTTTCACGAATGCCACAACTAGTGGGAATGAGGACACTCTCTGCAAGTTTGGGGATGACAGCCAACCACAGGGAACAGGCGGTACACTGATCTCTGTTAGCCAGATTGTTCCCAGCAGGTCCGGGAACTACCTGTTCAAAGGCAACAGAGAAGATGGACTAGACTGTGGAAGTACTCCGCCACAGGAGTAGAGGCAATGAACAGCTGCTGGAACATGAGTTCTAGTTAAGCATGCGCTTCCCTGGGAGCCGCTGCAATCCTCATCTAATAGTAGCTGGATCTAATGCGACCTGTTCCAAGAGGGAGTTGATGTAGATGCCCTCTGGAGGTCCTGGATTCTGACTCAGTGATTCCCCCTCTCCCCTGCCCTGCCCTGAACCCTGCACTCCCATGGGCACAGGTGTCCTCACAGCCCCTTGGCCACAGCACAACTTTTAGGCATTGTGCCGGGAGTGCAGAGAGGCAGCTGAAGGGAGGGAGGCTCTCAGCCTCCTCCCTGCCATCCGCAGGAAATCAGTGGCTGCTGTCGGCAGCCCCTGAGCTCGGAGACAGCTCTGGGAAGCTGGTCCATCTCCTGGGTCAGGGCCCTGCTGCCGTGCCAGGCTGCCGCTGGCGCTGCGCAGGCTGCTTCTTGCTGGGGAGGTGTCCTTGCTGGAGGAGCGGGAGAGGGCATTTCCCAGGAGACGAAGCGGTGCCCGTGCAGAGCCCCTGCGCCCTCTCAGCCCGGGCGGCGCCGGCGCAGGGCTCAGCCCCGGGGCGGAGCTGGCGGAGGCGGCGGAGAGGAGGCGCCGCGGCCGGAGCAGAGAGCCGGGGCTGGCGGGGGGCAGCGAGGCGCGGGCGGCGGAGCGGCGGGATGCGGCGGTGCCGGGGCGCGGGGCTGGCGGCGCTGGCCGCGGTGCTCCTGGGTGCGCGGGGCTGGCGGGGGTGGACGGGGGCGGGGGCTGTGCCCGGGCTGTTCCGCGGGGAGCCCAGCGCCGAGCCTTCCCTCTCCTTCTTCAGCGTGTCTTTCCCCCTCCCTGCCTCTCTGCCATCCCTCGTCCCCCTTCCAAACCCTCCGAGTCCTCGCTTCCTATCCTCCCTATTTTGCCATCAGCTCTGGTGGCACAAGCCTGCTTGCATGTACGCCTGCCTTTCCATGCACCTACTCTTTCCCCTGTGCATTCGGCAGTTCTTACTGCCCTGACTATAGCCCTCCGCCCTTCACTCTAACAACCCATCTCCCCGTCTGCTCCTCCTCTCTTCATCCAGCCATCCACGCACCCAGCTTTTGACCCATCTCTCCACGCATCTAGCATCCTTAAGCCCTCTTCCCACCCTGAGACCCCTCTCTCATCTCTCCGTTTCCTTCATGTCTGTAGGCACGAGGTTGCTTTCCTGCACCACACCGTTATTGCATACATCCTCTCATCCCCCTGTGCATTCAGCATTTATTCTTCTTCTGAATTCAACCCTTCATCCTTCGCTGCAACACACCCAACTCTCCTGTCTCCTGTCCCTCTTGCCGTCCATCCATCCATCCATCCCTCCATCCATGCACCTGACTTTCATTGTAACTCGGCATGCATCAATTTCACATTCCCTCCCAGACTTCTCCCCTGGCTCCACACACCTGCCCCAGGACCACTCTCCATCCTTGTTGATGGGCACACGTCACCATCCGTTCCAGTCCAGTTTTGTCTCACTGCCACTGTTCCTGACTGTTTCTCTGGGAAAAGAGCCACCAGAGCTGAGTGATCTTTGGTGATCTTTGGTCTTTCCTTCTCCTTTCTCGGCAGTGGCTGTGGTCAGAGCCCAGGTGCAGCAGGAGGCGTCGGCAGAGACCACCGAGGGCACCGGCATCAGCATCAACTGCTCACACCCCAACATACAGACCGGCGACTCCATCCTCTGGTACCGCCAGCTCCCGGGCCGAGGCCCCGCATTCCTCGTGAGCACTCTTAAGGGCTCCAAAGAGCTGCCGGACCCGCCGGGGCGGCTGTCGGTGGCGGCAGACCGCCGGTCCAGCGCCCTGTGGCTCGCCCGGCCCCGGCGCGGGGACGCGGCGGTGTATTACTGCGCCCTGAGAGACACGGGGAGAGGAGCCGGGGCTGCGGCCGGGCACGAACCGCCGCGGGCGGGGCCGGGCCTGTGGGGCGGGGGCGGGGGGACAGCCCCGGGCGGGCCCGCCAGGGGGCGCTGCCGCTCCGCCCGCCGGCACCGCCTCGCCCCGCCCGGCCCCGCCCGGCCCCGCCCAGCCCCGCCCGGCCTCGGGCCCCGGGGCGGTTCCCCCGCCCGCCCCGCCCGGCACCGGCACCGGCACCCCCGCCCTCCCACCGGGACGCAGACAGACATCCCCCGCGACAGCGGGGAGGAATCGCGACCGGAGCGGTGGCGGTGGCCGGCGGTGCCCGGGAAGGAGCGATTGCAGCCGCCGGCCCCGCTGGCTCCCGGCGAGGAGCAGCGCCTTTCTGCTGTGCCCAGGGAGGCGGGCAGCAGAGATCCTCCTGCCCACGGGCAGCCCTCGGTCCTGCCGCAGGGACCGGCCACTGCTGACACGGGACATACAGGGCCTCTTCTCGGGCGTCTGACTTTCCCCGCTGGGATAGCCAAGGGAGCCCTGAGCAGGTGTTCCCCTCTGCTCTGTAACCACAGGGACTCCCCTGCGAAGCTGCTAATGCAAAACTTGACTTAGAAAAGAACGCCCAGAAGGGGTTCCACGTTTTGTTTCTTTTTCCTCTGCCCAACAGAAAACTGCTGGAGGCTGCATTTCTCGGGTGTGCATTTCTGGGATCTAGTTTGTCCCTCTGTGCACATGCCTCTTGTTATGCTAATCCTGTTTTGGAAAGCAAAGAGCTGGTCCTGGAGAGGAGAAGCTGTGGGGAAAGCTGAGAAAAGCAGCCATGATGGCAGGCCAACATATTCCGATTAATGGAGTGATGTCACCTCAGTAGGCCATGACAGTTGGCAGCGAGGCCTTCTGATGTGACAAAGAAAGTTCAAGCTTAGTGGAAGAGAGGGGAATATGTCCAACGCAGAGATGTGCCAGGGGGAATGAGAAGGAGGCAAAGAGTTTGAGGCACCTGGAGAAAAGTGTCTCTGTGAGGTACTGGAAGGTGGATGAGAAGTCCCATTCCCACCTGGATGGGGAAGAAAGCTGTGGTTTGGATCCTACCTGGAGGTTGAGTTCAGGTCTGTCCTCATCCACAGCTATACTCAAACTTCTCTGGGGGTGGATTCAGGATCTTGCAGGAAATGCAGGACATCTTGGGAGGGCAAACAAGAAATATGCTGGAATACAGGGCCACAAACTAACTCCTTCCAGAATGGCATTTCAAGTGAGCTGAGTGCTTTTTCACACCCACCTTACATCTGAAACCGCTTGCTCCTTTGTCCAATCTTTCCCTTTTCCTTCATGTTTGTAACTTCTCAGGCATCCTGAAAAGTGCATCCCGTGGCTTAACATTGCTGCAGGTGTTGCAGGGAGACACTTCAAAGACTGATCTCAACATGGGATTTTCCCCCAGAGCCTTCACTCAAGAGGCCCGATTTTCTCTGGGGACAGGAGCCTTTCAGCACCCTGAGGACGTCGCACACCTGAGGAACTTCACCAGAGGATACTGTCAGGGCATGTGGAAGGTGAGAGCTGCTGGTTCACTAAGGCTGTCAGCTCAAGCCCCTTTTTCCTTTCAAAGGGAAGAACAAGTAAAAGGGAAAGTGATAAACAAAGCACACAATGACAGCGATCCCTCAGTAAGTGATAAGGGAGACCAGAGCTCTTCAGCCGCTAATTGATGGGTCATTAGGAAACTGCAGGCGTGGCTCTGCAGTGGGTCATCCTGAGTTTATAACGATTATGGATGTTTGAGGGGGGTCCTGCAGGATTAGGCTACGCTTATTAAGGAATGCTTAGGAGAAGGGTCAGATGTGGGGGGAAAGAGAGTGCTGGAGAGGTGTAAGAAGAGGCAGAAGGGAGGAGGAAGGATAAAAGGAGGTACCTGCACCTAAGCAGGGGCTTGTCAGTGCACTTGCTGGGATGGGCCCTGTGCCTGCTCAGTAAAGCCAGAAACTGGAGGGACCGCATTGCACGTGTATGTCTGAGAGGTGAAAGGCCCAGTGACTGGAGGGACCTCAGTGTGTTTCTCCTTTTAATTTGTGAATTGAACCTGATGTGCATGGGTGTGTATTGGCATTTGGTAGGGTATTTCAAGCTGGCCTGGGCAGTGAGTTGGAGGAAAATCTGTATCTAAAGTGTGAGCCAGAGGTAGGTAAGGGAGCCCAAGGCCAGCACATGGATGATAGGCTGATATTAGCAAGACATGTTAATGTTTGCGGGATCCAGGAATGTGGGGGTGATTGTGAGAGGAGTGGGTGCTTGCATGCATCTGTTTGCTAGTGAACATCAGGCTGCCCTATCTAGAGAGAAGAAGGAGACCCAGGTGCTGGATGAGAGGGCCCAGGCTCCAGGCAGGGCTACTAGATGGGCTGAAGGCCCATGCTGATATTTGAGGGATGCAGGACTGTGGGCGTGCTTGTGACTGCAGAGGGTGAGGGGGGGTGTGTTTTCAGTAGGGAACTGTGTGTCACAGGCATACTGGGGACAGTCAAGCGAGAGTCCACTTAGATGATGAATACACTGGAACATCTCCTATATGGAGAAAGGCTGAGCGAGCTGGGGGTGTTCAGCAGAGAGAAGTCTCAGGGGAGATGTCATCAATGTGCACAAATACCTGAAGGGAGGCTGTGAAGATGGAGCCAGGCTCTTCTCCAGGGTGTCCAGTGACGGGACAAGAGGCATTTGGCACAAGCTGAAAGGAGGCTCTGTCTGAACACCAGGAAACCCTTTTTCACTGTGAGGGTGAGGGAGCACTGACACAGGATGCGCAGAGAGGTTATGGAGTCTCCAGCCGTGGAGGTTCTCAAAATCCGTCTGGACATAGTCCTTCGCAACCAGCTCTAGGTCACCCTTCCTGAGGTGGGGTTTGGGCCCAATGACCTCCAGTGGCCTCTTCCAAATATAACAATTCTGTGTTTCTCTAACACAAGACATGAGGAGGGTCTGAGAGAACTGGACTTCTTCAGCCTTCAAAAGAGAAGCTTAAGAGAGAGCTTTTGGATGCTTCTAACACTTGACTGGAGGATGAAGGGCCAGATGGAACCAAACTCTTCTTGAGCACAGTGATAGAGCAAAAGGCAAGGGGCACGTTCTGGAAGGGGGGCAACTGCTACTAGAAATTTGGAATTGTGGGTTTTTGTAATGATGAGGGTGGAGCGTGATTGTAGATAGATCCCAGTAAGAATGGTACTCCACAGAGTGTTGATTAAAATACCATTAATTGGAGATAACACCAGAAGGTAGAAGGGGATAGCATGGGTGACGTTATGCCCCTTCAGATGCTGGAAACCCTGAGTTATGGAGCATGAGGTGGAGCTCGAGTTGGGGTTTAGCACATAGTGCAAATCCTGCCCATGCTGAGACTGGCTGGCATTGTTGTCTTTTAAGTTTTCATGGGATTTTCTTAGAAATAGACCACTCCTAATTTCTACTGTTGAGCAAAAGGACATTTATAAGAAAGCATGGTTTTTCACTCTTAGATGAAGACAAGGACATGCTCATGGCAATGTTGCCAAGTTTGCCAAGTGCTATATACAGCTCAGCACAGCACAAGCCTGTGCCTACTCAGGTTAGGTTAATTTAATGATAAGGAACAGTTTGTTATCTCTGCCATGACTGGTGCGTGGGCTGGCTTTGGAGTTAATGTGGAAAGGGGGTGGGAGTAGGGGTCCCCACCTGCCCATCCGCCACCCCTTCACATGCCCTTTCAGCTCTGGGGTGCAGAGCTACCCTATCCTCACCCCTCGCAGTGCAGCAATCCAATGGGTGCCCCATGAGCTCCCTGGGAGTAGGAGGTGACCCACTGATCCCTCGTCCTGTTCCCTGCTGACCCCTCACCCTTTCCCCTAGAGCTGGAGAAGCTTGTCCTTGTCAACTGTGGGTTTGTGGCATCTAACAGCCCCAATGGAGCCAGGTTGCTCTCCCACACTGTGGGTTATCCCACCAGACTAAGACACAGCCAGAACCCCTGGGCTGCTGCACAGCAGGGTTCATCTCCTAGTTCTGGGGACTTGGAGGAGGGGCATTGTTCCCAGGCAGCTGAGGAAGGAAAGTGAAGAAGTGGCAGATACAGAGGAGACTTCTGTTTCCAGAAGAAATAGCAGTGTCCCCAGTGAGCTGAGGACCCCAGGGGAAGATGTGAAACTTAGTGGGGAAGAAACCCCTGTCCTCCCAAGTGGTCCAGCACTGGGTGTGCAGAAGAGCAGGTGATTCTAGCTGGGGAGGTGAGGACTCCACTGTGAGCTGCCCAGGAACAGCCTCTTCCCATGACTGGGGACCACAGGGACCCCCATGGTGGAAATGTTCAGAATGCCATTGGCTGAGGGAGCCACAGGTGTTGCTGCTGGAGGAGGGAGACACCCAGGAGGAGCATTTCAGGCACAGGAAGAAGAGATCACTTCTCTTTCCCGCTTCTTCCTTTGCTCCCCCAACAGAGTCGTTTCTGGCAGCTCTGTTATCTCGGGGCTGCGAGGTGGTTTTCTGACTCTCTCACTCAGCAAACAGGCAGGTTGGTCTCAGCATGCACCTCGGATATCTCGTCCTCACTGTCTTCCTGGGGCAACTGCTGGGTAAGTCCTGGCTTTCTGTAAACACATACTACTTCTTCTCCCAAGGAAACCCTTGCCAGCCTTATCAGGATCATGCAGAGAACTACACTTGACTAACAGGAAAACGCTGGGAAATACCTGCTCACATTTGTGGTTTTGCAATAGTTCTCTCAAGATGCTGCTACTGTTGGAAACAAAAATTGAACAGAAAGGAGAGAGACCTCAGAGCCCTTCTCCTGCTTTTCCCTCCCCTGCAATCCCTCTCTCTCTGCCTCTCTCTTCTGATCCACCTGCTGTCACTGTAGGAGATCTCAGCTCTCTCTGCACTCCCATATTTCTCCCTTTCCACCACAAATTAGCAGATCCTGTCAAAGCTGTGACAGGGACTTCAAAGGTCTCATCTCACTGACATTAACTGGGTGTCCCATTCTGCCTCCTGGCTGGCACTTGACTGTCATGGCTGCCAGTTTTCTCCTGGTTGCCAACACAGCCAGCGCTCCCTTTTTCAAGCTCAGCGTTGTGTGTACTCAGGGAGCTAGGAGCCCTCAGAGATGACAGGGATGGGGAAGTAGGATGAGTCTTTTTGCCACAGCTCCGTGGACCCCTCAACCTGCGGGAGGGATGCTGGTCCCAGCACATGGTGCTCAGGCATGACAGGCTGGTCCTCTGGGCAGTAGGAGAAGGAGCAGGGACAGAGCACAGCTCTCCTCAGGATCCATGCTGTGCTGAGAGCTCCAAGCTCCTGCCCAAAACTACTCTCCAGCTGGCTGTGCCCAGGCCTCAGGATTTTCCTGCAGGGCAAGGGAGAGGGAGCCTTCTCCAGCAGGGTTTTGCATGCACTCCTGGTTTGCTTCCCAGAGCTTCTCCCTGCACAGTCACTGTCACAGGTGTTCTTCCAGACACCGTGGGGCAGACTAGTGTCATCCAGTGGGTCCCAGTGAAGGAGAGAGGCTCCTTCCAAACAACCTGCACATAGCAGACCTCCAACTTTTGGTGCTTGCTCTGGTACCAACAGAGGAAAGGCCAAGCTCCCCAGCTGGTCTCGTTTCAGGCAGCAGATGGCCCCAAGTAGAGTGGCCATCTCGCCACATTGCTGAACAGCACAGGGAAATACAGCGTCCTGCAGGTAGAGGCAGTCAAGGTCTCTGGCAGTGCCTTGTACCTCTGCGCTGTGAGTGACACCCTGGTGCAGAGATCTTTGACTGTGCAACAACCCAGGGTAGGGAGGGCATCTGTCTTTCAAGGCTGAGCTTGGGGAAGGGGCTCTCAGCTCTCCCCTTGCATCACGGCTTTCTCTGTACACCCAGGGATCTGCAGGCCAAGATCCTGCTTCCCACCACAAAGAAGACAAGCTGCCTGCTGCATGGTCAGGTAGAGGCTGTGCAGGGAGACACCAGGGCTTCTTCCGCTTGGACCCAAGGGCTCGTAAAAGAGCAGCCGTGCCTAGAGAGGTTTCTGCCAAGCCTGTTGCGCAGGAGCCACCTCAGCCAGTCCGTCACATCTCTCCAAGCCAAACACTCTTCCCCTTTCAATGTCCCATAAGAAGGAGCTCATAGAGCAGAGTGGGTATGAGCTGAGATGGCCATTGAGGCAAGACCTCACCCTGGAGGAGGAGGAGAAAGAGCTTCCCTCACCTAGTTCTCAATGCAGAAGGAGGCAAGAGATGTGAATGAAGGAGAGAGGAGTTATACATGATTTCATAAGGGCCTTGCACTTGCCAAGGTCCACAGGCACCCTTTGTGGAGGTAATAGTCTTCTGACCTGACACGCTCGTCCCTTAATCCAAATGTCCCAGCTAATGATGAAGGCTGTGTTTTGATTTCCTGCAGTGCTACCTTTTCATTTTCTCATTTCTACCATGCCCATTCATTCACAGAGTGCCGGGATG